>NC_066583.1:168364562-168693728 GCF_024323335.1 Lathyrus oleraceus | reverse complement strand
CAAGCTCGCGGTCGCTGTCAACATCTTCACCCACTGAACGGGCATGGCCAGGATCCAACATCCCTGCACTGACGAAGGTGTAAGGTGGGCGACATCCTCTATTTGGTCTAGACGACTCTTGACCCGGCTGATAACCGACCCCAAACATGTCTGCTTTTATCACAATGTCGATAATCCTTCCCCAGCCTTGGGCCTCTTTGTTCTTCACCACTTCCAGAGCTTGTTTATAAGAAGAAATGGACAGCTTCTTCTCTTTCTCGGTGACAAGAGCGTTCTCCACCTGGACGGTTTCAACTGCCAGACTGGGTGCCTTACATCTTTCATTGTCCATTTCTACTTTCTTCATCTTCTGGGTCGGGTCTTCCATCAATACACACCTTTCTGTAGTGATAGTCGCACAAGCATTATCAACAGCAGGGAAAGCTCCATCCTGCATCAGAGATCTTGGGACCACAGACATTGGAATCTTTAACTGGCCCTCCTCAGCCACTTCCATTCCTTTCTTGTTCTTTTTCACCATCTTTACCTTTACTGGACCCTGCCTGAGTACGGGGTTGACATCCTCCTTCATTATCTGTGCCAAGCTGATAGCCTTGGAGTCCACCAGATCTTGGACAATATGCTTAAAAGCTCTGCAACCTTCAATGCTGTGTCCGGGTGCCCCAGAGTGAAACTCGCACTTGGCACTCTCATCATAGTTTGCATGCCTCCGCTGTTGTTCTATCGGAATTAAAATTCTCGGTTGAACTAATCCCAGATCCCTCAACCTTTGGAAAAGAGAGGCATAAGTCACAGGTGGTTCCTCAAACTGACGATCCCCATTCTTCTTCCTCACCCGGCTCTTAGCTCCCGATGTCTTCTGTTGAGGTGGCAGTTGTTGCTGTTGAGCAGGTGGATTGATGACAGGAGTGGTTACAGTGGCGGCATAAGGATGATAACGATCTTTACTACGTTCTTTCTTTGCAGGCGCACCAACCGGCTCAACCTTCTTCTTAGATGGACCACTGTCGGAGGGTTTCTTTGCTACAGTTGCAGAAGGTTTGTTCACTTCGGAAGACGGAGCCTTCCCCTGGACTTTCTCCACTATCAGCCATTTCTCGATCCTTTCCAAACTCTCAGACATGGCTTTCTGCCCCAAGGCAAGTCCTTGCACAACACTGAACAACTCCTTCATCATCTCTTTCAGCTCAAAGATGTCGGCGTTGGGAAGATCCATCAGCTTGGATTTGTTGACCCCCAGCAGGTTATCTGAACAGATGAGCTACGCGCACTGGTTGAATACTGAGACCTACAAAACAACAAATGGGTTAGTATGACTCACCCATGCAATGTCTGTCCGTACTAGGAATATTCAGTCCTCTTTTTTTTTCTGGTTTCATTGAGACAGATAAAATTTCATCAACAACATTTTGACATCTGGATGTCTCTCGACCTGAGTTTTAATTAAAAATAATGGACCCTGAGTACGGACAGACATGAGTTGAATGCAGATGAATGCGAAATGATATGATGCAAATGCATGAATGCCGGCCACTGTGCCGCCAAGTCAACTGTAGACCCTCTGCTTTTCTGAACCAGTCAATTTGCGGGACCAAGTCACCATAAATCCAACTTGGGGAGTTCCGAAATAAACGGAACCGGAGATTACATCACTAGCTTCACAGGAACAAACACTGATCGGGTGACAAACAGATCCTCTGAATAAATGCTCTCAATTCAACCCGGGGATCCGAAATAAACGGAACCCGCTGACAGATATCACAGACAGAACTCCGGCGTCCCAGAAATAAATGTCCATAAATTCGGCTGAACCAAAGTCACCAACACAGCACCACTGGCCGAAACCGTATCTGTAGAGATCAAACCCTCCCCTCACTGGTAGGTCCTAAGAACAGAAGTTTGTCAGTTTCAGCCCTTCAGTCGAGAATAATACATTTACCACTGAAGGTTTGGCATTATTACGGGATAAAAGACCTCTGCTGACTCCCCTCAACAGGATATCCTAGAGCAAGTTCCCAGTCTCGGGGTCCTCGAATTGAGCAGCGAGAATGCGCCCACCAGAGCTAACATAATCACGTCTCGGAGGAGAGGCCTCGACTGAGTTCTCGGGAAATGGTCACCAGAGTCGACGATTTCTAAAGGAATATCTGTCGTTACGGAACACCCATAGGACAGAATATATCCAAAAGAAACCTCGTCTGGATGTGGGTTTCATGAACGACTTAACGTAGCAACATGCCACGCAAGCCTCATGACTATCCACTCTAACACCTATGTGTACACTCAAGCCTGGGTAGTGGGCTTATTTCTCACAAAATATCCCATCCCAACAAACAGACAACCAGCAGATGAATATGAATGAATGCAAACATTAATGCAAACAATGAATGCAAACAGTAAATGCAAATATATACAAATGAATGCAATAAAAAAAACAGCCAATAGCAACCAAAACCCTAACCTAGAGAGCGCTAGGAGAGACTCGCTCAGGGAAGATGGACCAGCGTAGGTCAACTTCTCTTCATCCCCAGCAGAGTCGCCAGCTGTCGCATCACGCGAAAAACCGGCGGGAAAAGAAAGAAACAACAGAGCCGCCACCGTGCGTTATTTATCCCAAAAGAGGGAAAGGAAACGCTCGAAGTAAACCTGGGAAAAGACATGGTCTCGCGACCAAAGAGGATGGGATCGGGAGTCGGTTATGCGAAGGGAAGGTGTTAGGCACCCTACGCATCCGTAGTACTCTACGGGATCCACGCACAAAAGGAAGGAAAATTGGTTGCTAAACACTGCTCAAACTCACACACACTGGCTGAAAGAAACGAAAGAGACTGACTGAAACTGACTCGGCAGGATGTCGTATCCTGGGCCTACTTAGTCTATCAGACATAGACATCAGAGTCGAAGTAGTTCGGACTGGGGAGACGACACATGCTCGCTAGGATATCGCATCCTATGCATACGTATCTTCTCGGACGAGAGAAGAATCAGAGCATTCGTAGCTCGGCTAACACGCACACAAACAAACAAAACACAGGCAAACGTGGAGCCCGACTGCCAATCACTGGACTTATGTCAGCATCCGAACTTAAAACACACAAAGAGGCAAACGTGGAGCCTGAATGCCAATCGCTGGACTTACATCAGCATCCGAACCAAAACGCACACACACTGGAACCCAAATGCCACTCGATGGACTTACATCGGCTTCCAAGCACACAACAACACAACAGGTTAATAGGGAGTCGGGGACTCGAGCCTATAACTGTCAAGCACACAAAAAGAAAAAGGCGCCCGGAGAGATCAGCTCAATCTCCTGCCTACATACTTCATCTGGTATGAAGATCAGGGCGATGTAGTTCCCCTACGCAGGGACAAGGATCTAGCCTAACCAGATAACAGAGGGAGACACAACTCTAGGGAGACTACGACTCGAGCCTAGATGTTATCATGCAAAAGTCAACCCTAAGTTAAGGTTTCTAGCTAAATGGCACACGGGCCAACCTATCCTAGACAAGGCTTGCACAGGAAGCAAGGGTCTCGATCGCAACGAGGGCGAGAGAAAGGAAGAGTCTCGATCGCAACGAGGGCGAGAGAAGAGAAAGATCTCAATCACACGGGGGTGAGAGAAAAGAGTTAGTGTTAGTGGTTAGTCAAACTCGGCAAGACATCGCGTCTCGTGCCTACGTATCTCATCTGAACATGAGAATCAGAGTTGCCGTAGTTCGGCCGGCAGGGAGAAGGACTCAATTGCAACTAGGGCAAGAGAAAGGGAAAGTCTCGATCGCAACGAGGGCGAGAGAAAAGAAAAGGCTCGATCGCAACGAGGGTGAGAGAAAGGATCGCAACGAGGGCGAGAGCAAACAAGGATTAGTCTAAACTAAACCTAACTTGCATAGGAGGCAAGTCTAAACTAGCCTAAGAAGCAAAGCAATCACAATCACAGATAGCACACACTATATACATACAAGAGGCTCACACAAGGGTTAGGTTTTAGTTGAGGGGTCATATCAACCTCAACAAACAAACCTCTGGAATGGGGTGAAGTGTGCTCTTAACCTTGCCATTGAGGGCTAAGGTGAAGCAGATGAAAGGTGATGAGGTGAGGATGAGACCTCACAGCTCTTATCCCTGGCCAGGGAGAGCTAATAGACAAATGAGCATGGGTCCAGAAAGTGGGAACCCTTCTATACTCGAAGACTCTGACACTGTACACTTTGTACAAGATCTTGGGTTTGTATCCCAATGCATCAACACACAGCAGTGTGAGCAGAGGGATGACACAACAAGAGTAGTGGGGGATAGATTGCATATCCCTACCTTCCACCAATTGCCTTACTTGAAGGACTTTTCCTGCTTGGGGACAAGATTTAAACACACACAGGCATTGCCTCTTAAGGAGGACTTCAGACAGTTTGCCCGGTCGAATAACAGACCGGGTCTCCAGACTACATGAAGTAACAGAGATTATACCTCAAGCAAGTTGCTAAAAAGCAAAGCAAATCAAGTTCAGAGAACTTAAGCAACTAAAGTACCTGAAAAAGTCAAACTTATCAGTAAACAATTCAAAAGTTTAAATCAAAAGGAATGGATAACAGTTAACCACAGAAGGACCAAAGTGCATAACACAAGACTCAAGCCATATGAGTCACACCTACAAAACAAAGGTTAGCACATGATAAACAATCAAATTCAAACAAGTTTGAATGATCTTTGAGGCATTGGTGCTTAACCTGAAACAGAAACTCAATTGTAAGTTCAAAAGACCACTAGGACTAGCCTAGGGTCAAAGGTGAAAGAAAAAGTCAAAACAGCAAAGAAAAGTCAACCAAAGTCAAGGTCAAACATTTAAGAAGCTATCACAATTGGATTCACAATCATATCATGCATTATTATCATTTCATGAACATTTGAAGTCAAAGTAAGGCAAAGGAAGCATACAAAAGGTCAACAGCAAGACCTCATTCAAAAGTCAACTCAAACAATCTCAAAAATCATCAAATAAATCACACTCAATCCTGACATCTAACATGGTAGACATGTAAAATTTCATGGCATTTGGATGAGAGGAAGGCAGTCAATTAAAATCAAGAAGTCAACATAATTTCAAGTAAGCACAATGAAAGTCAACAAGCATGGGTCAACTTCAAAAAATCATATCAAATTGAAAACAGAAGAGAAATGAATGAGATTAACACCAATGCAAAGCTTGAGATGTCTAGTTATCCCATATGAAATTTCATGGTCATACAATATGTTATGAGAATTTCCCAAATGATTTGGCAACATGTAGCACAAAAAGTCAACCATGGACTAGGCAGGGAAGAAAAATCATAATCAAATGGAAAATTGCACAATTAATTCCAAGAAAATTCATACATGAATTAGACATATAAAGGATCAATCATGCAAAAATTGGGGTCATTTGGATGCAAGGAAGCATATGAACAAAATTAGGGAAAATGCATGATCATGGTATGACACCAAATGTGACACATAACTTCAAAAAATTCATAACCAGCAAACCACAAATGGGAAATCCACAATCTTTATACCAAAATGAAGGTGAACATGTCTAGTTTCATCACAAAAAATTCAAGCTCATTGGATGCAACATCATTATTTCACAATTGAAATGGCCAAGGGTATCATTTATGCACACATGTTGGGAAAGCAATTATTATTAAAAATCCAGCCAATGAAAAAAATATCAAAATTCATAATCAAATACTAGACTCAATCTTGAACATTATGGAAAAAAAATCAGGATTTTTGGATGAAATGTGAAAGAGAAATGAATTTTCAAAGTTGAGTGAAATAATGGATGAAGTATGAACACAATAGCATGGCAAGTGGTCAAACAAAGTCAACTGAGTGGCATTTACGTAAATAGGGCGCCACTTATCAAAGTGCTGCGTTTTGGCCATAAGAAATGAAATGTTTTGATTGGCTCTCAGCCAATCAAACAGTAGCCCGGCCAATAGATGAGCAGAATTCTGGGTTTCACGCATAAACCCTTAGGGTTTAAAACAACAGGGCATTGGCATTTGTTCATCTCCATGATCATTAACAAACCTCAAACAAACACGATGCAACATCAAGAAGCAAACATGGCCATGCAACATCATCATCATGCAGTGTTAACCAACAAACAAAACAAAACCTAGATCATGAGAAATCTGGACAAAGCTAGGTTTAAACAACAGCAGCAGGGTTTGAATTTCATGTTCATCAAAATCAACATCAATTTACAGCATGGCTGACAGCATAACAGTAACAACATGTTCATGCAAATACAAACAATAGCAGGCATGATTCTGAGAGAAAAAAAACTGGAAACAAACTAGGGTTTAAGAGATACATCCATGTTTCACCATCTTCATGTTTAACCATTAATTATGAACAAACAATCATAAACAGAATCATCAGTAATCAAGCATGGTAATGAACATTTATCATTAAGCAAACCTAGCTAACAACAAAACAACATGACCATGGGAGTTTTCAGGACAGGGTGCTAGGGTTCGAATATAACAGTGTTCATCATGAACAAATGTGCCCAATAGTTAACAATATGTATATCAAAAGCTTCAGCTAGCCAAACACAAACACAATCCAACATCTACACTCATTAATTCAAGCACACAACAGAGAAATCCACGCAAACAAGTTTGAGCACAGAACTTCAAAACCATATTTCTCTCAACACAGTGGATCATTTTGGATGATATAAGTTGCATTGACATGAAGATACAAAGAACTACCAGAAACATATCATGATTTGGTGAAAAAAGAGATTCAAAAAATTACTTGGTTTTGAAGCAATGGAAGAAACAACTATTGTTTGATGATGTAGCTCGATGCAGGAACCCACAATGCTTGCTAATGATGGATAAATGGAGAAGCTCAGCTCAAAAACATCAAATCCAGCTCAGATCGACATTCACCATGAATATGGCTTCATGTAGCAGCCACAAGAAACAAAGTTACAGCGAGGAGATGAGGCTTCGAATCAGTTCTAAATTGTTTGTAGATGATGAGAGCATAAAGCCAACTCGAGGGTTTTTGAAGATTTTTCCAATTCGAGCAAAAAATGCAAAAATGCAAGAGAGAGGAGAATGAAGTTTCTGTGGTTTTTTAGATGGTGGCTAGGGTTCAAATGAGCAGAGAAAATGTTTATATCCATCTGTTTTAGCTCACATTATCACATGCTAATCCAAGTTTAATCAAATGGCCCTTTTTGCAAATTGCTAAGTTGGAAACAAATGAGTAAAGGGAGGTGTATGTGCCACGAAATTGGGCCTTGGTTATGCTGTACAGGGCCATTACTTATGCTGTTTGTTGTCTGTTTAATGATTTGCTAGCTTGCCTTGCATTTGTGAAGCTATTTGCACCATTTGTCAATTATGCATTTTTGGTCCAAAATGTGGTATGGAGATGGCATGAACATGAAATGATGCTTGGAACATGTCACAAATATGGTATAAAGTGGATCCCAATTGGTCAAATTAAGAAAAAGTCCATAGATCAAAAAGTCAACTATGAGTCAAACTTGGATTTTTAAGGAATAGGTCCAAAATGCCATTTTGATTGGCAAGGTTTTGGAAGGTGAAATTTATATTTTTGGAAAGAGGATAAAAAATGTGATTTGTAGGAAAAAACCCCACCAAATTTGGCCTTATGGTTTGGGAGATATGCCTCTTTGAAGTTCACAATTGATGAAAATGAATTGATCATATCTTGACAACCACACATGGGATTTGAGAGTTCTTGGACTTTTTGAAAATGGGAGAACAAGATCTTCAACTTTCATGTTGGGCAAAATTCATTTGAAGCTTGTATCATGATGCAAGTTGAGGATCAAGAAGTTTCTATTTTTGGCAGTTGAAATTACAGGTCCACTTTCTATTTCTGGAAATTTTCTGATTGGCTTCAAATTCTTCAATGATGTTGATTGCCATGACACATGGGGCCTATTAGGACATGAATAAGCTCCTTCAAACCATTTCCATCCATCAGAACCAAAGAATCAACCACAGTTGACCAACTTTGACTTTTCTAGGGTTTTGGACTGACTGTGCACTTCTGATGAATTCCAAACCCTAGTTCCTTGAGACTTTGACTTCAAATGATGTCCCAAGTTGTATGGACTCTTGATTATTGATCATGGTGCCCAAATTCCACAAGAATGGCCACCATCCACTGCTTTGACTGATTGTTGATTGTCTAGGGTTTTTGCCTGACTGTGCATTGACTGATGACCTCTGAGCCTTCAACCCTTGACTTGAACACTTCAAATGATACTCCAAGACATGTGAACTTGATGGGCAAACCCTAGGGCTTTGAATCCTTGAGAAACACCTCTGCTTGATTGGTGGACTGATCTCCTGATCAGTTTGACCTAATTCTGGCTTGCTTGCTCTTGAGGCAACTGAGGACAATGCAAATGCTATGCAATGTATCATGATATGCTATGACCTAATATGAAATGGTATGTACAATGATAGGTGCAAATTTGAGGTGCTACAAGTATTCCCCGGCACAGCCAGCTATTCCCCAACAGAGGTCGGCATCGCCAGACAGGCTGATCATCTCATCCATCTCCAGCCCGACTCTGCTGAATATTTCCACCATCAGACAGAAATCAAGCATCCCCAGCCGAGAAAGGGTCATCGACACAAATGTCTCAAATCAGTAGATGGGGATTTATTTTCCCCAGTAGAGTCCCCAAGCAGAACTTCTCATACGCATAACTCATTCATTACATCCTTTCACAGCATACGCATGCATACAACATTCACATTTATTTTAGCATAACACGAAACATCTCATGCATCATGACATAGCATGAAGCTAACTTTTTCTTTGCAGGTTAATTATCCTCCTGATATAGTCAAAGTAGAAGGTTCATTCAGACAGACACCTTTATCAATCACATTCAAGATTCAGATACATATTTCAAATACAGTTCATGGGAACATTCATTCTGACAACACTTCGATATCCTCCTAACGATGGCATCTCTAAGCCCATCCCAGACATTTATTGCAAGTACAACATATACAGGTTATCAGATACAGCCTAACGTACGGTTCATTCTGATTCAGCCCAACATATGACTTCTTCAGCAACTCCAATGCGGTCTAACGTACGACCCATTTGGACCTTCAAATCCTCAGATGCTGCCTAGCGTACGGTACATTCAGGGGTGTAGTCTAGCGTACGACTACTTTCTTTTTCAGATGCAGCCTAACGGACGGCTCATTCTACAACTCGGATACGATCTAACGTACGATCCATTCTGAACTTCAACAACCCCAACGCGGTCTAACGTACGACCCGTTTGGATCTTACAACCCTCAGATGCTACCTAACGTACGGTACATTTCTGAAGTGTAGTCTGGCGTACGACTACCGCTTTCATCATCAGATGCGGCCTAACAGACGACTCATTCTGCGACGGTCTAACGTACGACCCGTTCGGATGTCCATCCCCTCAGATGCTACCTAACATACGGTACATTTCTGAAGTGTAGTCTAACGTACGACTACCCCTTTCATCATCAGATCCTACCTAACATACGGTACATTTCTGAAGTGTAGTCTAACGTACGACTACCCCTTTCGTCATCAGATTCAGCCTAACGTACGGCTCATTCTGCAACTCAGATACGATCTTGCGTACGGTCCATTCTGATCCTTTATCCCCAACAGCATATGACACACTCCGACTCCCCAGCGAAGTCGGCAGCCTAATGGATGACTCATTATTCGGTCTAATGTACGACCCAGTGTGGCACCCATGTCTTCAAATTGGCCTAATATACGGCGCGATCTGAAGCTTTCGTCATCAAACCTCCCGGATGGCATCTTTAAGCCCATCTCCATCAAGACCAACTGTCGATTCTCAAGTGCAAATTTTTGGGGCATTCTAGTGTTCAATAATCTTCCACCTCCAGACCACGAATGACATACACGCCATCCTAACTCTCTCGGTTCAAGAATATTGAACAAGGGCAGCTGTCATACCCCAAAAATTACCCATCATTTTCCTAAAAAAAAAAAAAAAAAAAAAAAAAAAAAAAAAAACGAAAAATAAAACGAAAAAAAAAGAATTTTTTTTTAATTAATTAATTAATTAATTAATTAATAATAAAATAAATAAATAAATAAAATATAACAATATTTTTGGACTTGGGTCTCCCTCATTCCAAGCCCATTACCCACGAAATTAGTCTATAAATACTGAAGTTTCAGTAGGGGAGTGAGACTTGGAGTTTACACTGGGAGATTCACTGGAGAAAGAAGGAAGAGAAGCAAAACACTCTGAGGTTTCCTTGGAACAAAACCTTGAGGAAAAAGAAAGAGAGAGAACAGAGAAGGACGGATAGAAACTTTGGCATAGGAACCCTGCCTACCCGGAGAATTCAGAGTAAAGAAACCCTGAAGGCAGCCCATCTGCACCGAAGCCATCGCCGACCAATTCCCGCTGCCTAACTTATTCCGATACTACAAGTGGTCAATCCCTTCAACCTTGAATTGGCAAACAGGTTTGCGTATCTCTATTGTTTATACTTTCAATTGGCCATATCTACATATATAATGCATCATGATTAAATGTTGATATATAATTTGCTTTCGTATGGGAATTTAAATATGCTTGAATACCCTGAATGTTTGACCATGTTATTCCTGTGATAAAATGCCATAAAATTCAAAGTTCCTAACATGGGGCTGTTTTCAAATTCAAAATCCGTGGCCTTCGCTAGGCGAGGCAGAGGCGAACGAGACAGTACCTGATTCTTCTAGTCTGTTTTTTTTTTATATTTTATCATAGCCATGCATTATTCATCCTATCCTATTTATTGTTGTGATATTTCTCCGGTGTAATCTTCGATTGCACCCTGATTTGGTGTTCTGACATGTTTCTTTTTTTTTGAGTTTCGTAAAGGTTCACATATCCCAGGAAAAGGTTATTGGCTAGGTATTCCACTTTATTTGTGGGATACCCTTGTGGAGTTTCACCCTAAATTAATTTTTTAATGTATTAATTTCTAATGTATTAATTTTTTAATATATTATTTTTAATAATTTTAATGTGGAGTTTCATCCTAATTATATAATTAATTGTAAAACTTTGCCTTTGAATAAGTGATCTTGGACCTCTCTTTGTTGCCTTACGATTACGATATTACGGTCATGTCCCGCGAACGTGGGGATACCCTTAGCAAAGACCCTTCGGTTAAATCATCATAAAATAAATTATAGTCCCTCGGATGTTGCCTTCGAATATACAACTTTGTCCCTCGATGACCCTCCGATGTTGCCTACGGTTAAATGATGATAGTCCCTTCGAATGCTAAGGTATCCTCATAACTGTTGCCTTCAATGACCAATCGATGACCCTACGATGACCCTTTTACATCCAAAGGATAAAACTACTTATTTCTCAATAATAAGGACAGTTTTACCCTCATAAGGATAGGAAATGCCCGTAAAGACCTTGGGTCGGTATAACTCTTAATTGCTGGCTCACAACTTAAAACATTTTTTTTGCACCTCACACCTTTCAAAATGCCTTTAGAAAATCACCACTTGGTATACATTCATACTAGAATCATTACCGAGTTATATTTTTCTAAACAATTTTCAAAACTAAAACGGGATAACCACTTTGTATACATTCATACAAGAATCATTACAAAGTTAAATTCTCTTTTCAAAACAATTTTCCAAACAATTCACAAACACTTTTTTAGACAAAAATAATATAAGTGATCGAGCAATTAAGAGCCCGTGGATAACCATGGATACAAAGGGTGCTAACACCTTCCCTTTGTATAATGTACCTCCCGAACCCAAAATCTAAATTAAGGTCTTTCCTGTTCTTTTCCACCTTTCCTTATTGGATAAAAGAAAAGTCGGTGGCGACTCTTGCTAACCGCGACATTGCGATAAAAAACACAAAAAAGTCCAGTTCACCGTATGACAGCGGGCCTCTGTAAAACTAACTTGGGCCACACCTTTCATTATCACCAACCATTTTCACCGCTTTCCCTCGTAAATGGTCAAAGAATATCCAGTCTTCACGGTTAGCACCATTGGCAGAGGTTTCACCAACGGAGGAGGTTTCAGCTCCTCCCGGAGGAAATATGCCAAGAAAGTGTTAAACACAAATGTAATATCCCCATGCCTTTATAAAGCCATGTAGAGAGAACCAGGGGATAGATTTTTTTTATCTATAGTGATGCCATCAGAGTTTATCCTCGTGACAACAACCACACGGTCATCACTGTGTAGTACAAAAAGTGGGATGTCAAACGAGTCTTGGTAGACCCGGGAAACACAACAGACATCCTATTATGAAGCACCTTCTAAAATTTCCAGCTCTATTGTAAGACCCCAATTTTGACCCTAAGATCCCTCATGCAATTTCATCATATGCACTAGCGTTGGGATCACACATTGGCATCCTCCTTACCCCTCTTTCATTGGGTTTGTTTTTGGAGAGATCTGTTGGTGTAAGCCCTAGAGGCCAATACTTTTGGTACTTGTATCGAATTATTTATTAATAATAAAAGGCTTTTTCTTTATTATGTTTGTCTAATAAAGTCCCTAGAATAGATAGTCCGTTTAATGTATCAAGTGTGACTTAATCATGAGATCACATTAAACATAAGGACACTATTCTTAAAGTATCCGTAGTCGAGCTTTATTGTGAAGTGGGATAACATTAAAGCATTAAGACTATTATGTATATAGACTGATGATCACATCTCATGGATCATGGATAAGGAGTTATCACGTCTTAAACATAGGTATGAATATTAAGAGTAATATTTATACTGGATTGACCCACTATGAGAATACTATATAGAATGTTATGCAAAGTGTCATAAGTTATTCTCATGGTGATAATAGTGTATACCACCCTTCGACCTGAAACCACTATGGACCCTAGATGTAGATTCGAGTGCCTTATTGCTGATCAAACATTGTCCGTAACTGGATGACCATAAAGACAGTTGATGGGTACTCCACGAAGCATGCTAAGGGACATGAGTGACCTAGATGGAATTTGCCCATCCTGCGTAACAGGATAAATGTCTATGGGCCCAATATTGAACTGGACAAGGATGACATGGTCTATGTCTTGTGTTCAATATAGACATAAGGGAAAAAGGGTAATTATACACATAATTATTATCACAGAAGGATTTGTCAAATCACATGACATTTTCGTGTCTTGGGTAGCAGTGATGTGTTGCTAGATACCGCTCACTGTTTATTATGTTAAATGCGTGATTTAATATAATTGTCAATGCCGCGAAAACCTACAGGGTCACACACAAAGGATGGATTGATGAGAGATAGAGTAACTAAGGAACATCGTAAGGTACGGTGCACTTAAGTGAATTATAGAACATCGTAAGGTACGATGTACTTAAGTAGAATATGAAATATGGTAAGGTACCACGCGCTTAAGTGATTTTGGCATATTATAAGATATGGGTCACATACACTTAAGTGGGCTTTTTAGCTTATAGCCCACACAAGTGGTTCTATAAATAGAACCCTTGTGCAGAAGCATTTGAGTAGTTACAATTTTGTTTTCTCTCTCTCTGTCTCTCTCTCTCTCTCTCACTCAAAGCCTTCATTCGTAGCAGCTAGCACTGAGATTGAAGGAATCTGTTCGTGTGGACTGAGTAGAGGCGTTTTCATCCTTCAACATTCGTGATCGCTCCGTAGATCTGCATCAAAGGTTTCAATCGTCACAAGAGGTAACGATTCTATCACTGATCATGCCCATTCGTAAGGATCACTAAAGGAGAAAATTTTAAATTCCGTTGCGTTTTGGATCGCCCTTCTCCTTCAAGATCACCAAGCATCATGTGATTGTATCATACTTGTATATTATCATTTTACTAACCAAAATACCAAAAATATGTCTTTGCCTTTGTCTACTCTTTTGTAGGTAGGGCATGATCCCCATTGATCTATCAAGTTCACATATAGGGTTTAAGATCCCCATTACTAAGAGTACAACCAAGAATTGATCCACAATGTCTCTAAGAATAATATATGAGTCCCAATTATCTTTGCATGTTATTTTGATCAAGATTTCTTCAAGAGTTTGGAGTTGGTTTGCCTTGGAAACCCTAGTTTGTATGGGTATCTTGAGTAACTTCTTCAACAAGCTTCTTCACCAATTTATCAAATTTCTCAAGGGAAACTTCAAAATTCATCATCTTATACATATATGATCTACCATGAGCCTAAAAAGTCAAGAGAATTGCAAGTTAGCAAGTTGGTTGATGGTGGTTGGCCAGATGAATTCATCTGATCAAAACTGGGTCTCCCTAGACCCTATCTCCTACAATTTTCATCATATGAAAGTGATTCAAAGAGCAAAGTTACTCTAAATGACATTAAAAACAACTTTAATGTTGAATTATAGGGTTAAGTTTCTTGGAAAATCATTTTCTATGTTGAAGCATTATAGGTCATTTTGTCTAAACCCTAATTTAAAAGTCAACTTCCCAAGGCCATAACTTGCTCAATTTTTATGAGATGAAATATTTTCAAGTTAAAAAATCAAATTAAATATGTCTACTTCAACTTTTATGTTTGGATTGAGAGCTAAATCAACTTTTATGAGCATGTGATATGAGGATACATTATAGGTCATTTTGGACCAATACCATTGAACAAGTGATTTTCCTCAACTTCAAAAATTCATAACTCTCTCATTCTAAATCCAAATGATGTCAAATTTGTGACAATTTTTAAGGTCTTTGAAAGAGATACAACTTTTATGAAGGAACTTTTCTCATTTGGAGCTCACATAAAAAGTTTAGCAATGTGGAACATCGAAGTATATGACTTGACACTTAGAAATAATTTTAACATGTTGAAAATTCCAAACTTCCACCTCAAAATTCACCATGATACAAGTTCCAAATGGAAAATTGTTCAACATAAGAATTGTTCCTCTTGATCTAATATTTCCAAAGAGTCATAATTCACTCAATTTGGATGAGGTTCTCTAGGGATGTGCATGGTGTTAACATGCCCGCATCAATTGGAAAAATCAAAACTTCAAATAATCATTTCACATTGCCTTGCCAATCAAGCTTCATTCAGACCTTATTTCAGTTGGTTATGGACCTTAGTGCATTGCTTCATGGGCCTGTACACGCCCATGCAAGCTTGAACATGACATTTCCAAATTTGGAATAAATTGCAAGTGTGCAAATAACACTTGAATTTGCTATAAATAGAGACCCTCTGAGCTCATTTGAAAGGATCCTTGCACGTCAACTTTTCCCCCACTCCTCAAACCCTCATAATTCAAAGGAAAACTTGATAATTTTCATTTGAAAATTGAGTTTGAATCTCACTGTTTGGAGATTCAAAAACTTCAGGATCCAAAGTTTCTTACCATTCCTAATCCACTTCTGTAAGCTATTGGAGCAAGATCAAATAAGAATTTAAGCAAGAGAGATCAAGTTCTACACAACATTGAAGGTATTTTCCAGATTTTTTCTTCTCTTCGATTCTCACTCAATTCTCATCAATTATCTTGGATCTTTGGTTGTCTGAAGTCCTACCAATGCAGGCAAAAAGATTGAGTTGCTTTGAGGTCAAATCGAAGCAACTCAGTTGACACACCTCAAAATTCAACTCCTCATATCATTCTCTATATTCGGAGTTAGTTAAAATTGAGGTCAGGTTCGTGCTCTACGCCATTTTTTCTTTCAGATCATGTCCTCCTTTTCCATTTTTATTATGTTGATGATTGAACCAGTCCAGCGAGGTTCGGCTGACAAGGTGACCGGCCTTTGGCTCCGGCAATGATGTGGCGTAGTTCAGAGCCATTGATTTTATTTAAAATATTTTAATCACATGTGTTGGTTTTGATTACCACTTGTGTGACTCGCTGACTAAGTTCCATCATGGAACGTGCGTTTGTGGCCACTTGATCTGCCACCTCAATTAATGAGGGAGATCAAGTGGTCCACATTTTTTTGTATTTTTTGATTTTCATTTTATTCCTTTGATTTTCATTAATTCGTATTAATTTTAATATTGATCCAAAAAATATGAGAGTTTCACAAAAAAAAATTAAATAAAATCCTCTTCCATATTCGGAATTAAAATTATTTTTTGGATCCTTATTAATATTTTTCATGATTTAATTGATTTTGTGATAATTTTTAATTGTTTCAAAATACTTTTAAGTTTCCAAAAATGCTGAAATTTTTTCTCTAAGATCATTTGACTTTTTTGGTGTTTTGATGAGGTTTTAGGAATTTGATCAACCATATTTAATTTAATGCATTATTTTTAGTATTTTTAAATTGAATAAATGCCAAATAATTGTGTTGAGCCATTTTGTAAGTTTGACTTGTGTTGTTGGGCCTTGGTCAAGGTTGATTTGACTTTGCTAGATTAAGATCATTGGATTTAGGGGATTGATGGAATATACATTCCATCTCCCAAAATGAATGAATGATCTTAATTTGGTAAAAGTCCTCCTTTGTCCAATTTGAGTTTGATCTACCTCCCCTCCCTCTTCATCTTATTCCCCTTCTTTATGCATTAATGTCATGGTCCTATGATATATCTATATCCTAAGGCTAGTTGATTGCAAAATCAACATGAGTATGGATGCGATTAGGCCACCACTTTTGCATATTCTTTTTGTGTGTGGTATGTTTTATGAGCATAGTCCATTATACTATATCTCTAGCATGCATTAACACCAAATTTCTATTGCCCGACCTCAAATAGTTGTGACTTTTACATAAGTCCAATTACAATTGTTTAACATAGCGCTAAACTTTGACACAAAAGGCATAGCATTCTAGTTAGTGAGATTGTAAGTCTCCCCTCTTTCATGGTATTGTGTGGAAACTTGGCCTTTTTTCCTTCCTTTGGAAGATGTCTTGGTTCAAGGATCCATGCTTGTGATAAGATGGTTGAGTGTTCTCCAAAGAATGACTTAAAAATAAAAGCAAAAGCAATACTAACTTCTAACTCGTAACAACTAACATTTAATTTCAATTCATTTATTTTAAAGCACATTATTTTTAAGCCTTATTCATTTGCCATTATTCATACCATTCTAATTGTTTATGTTAATGTCATTTTCACTTTGTCCACTTGGACCATACTTTGTGATATTTTGCTTGTGTATATTGTGATTGCTTGTGTGGTCTTTGACCATTAATGTACATAATAAGAACAAAAAACCCTAAAAAAGATCTTGTGTGGACTGTTGGTTTGATCTGAGACTTTTGGACTTAGAATTTAGGAAACACTCCCTATGCAAAGGACTTGGCCAATGCCAACTTTCATGTAACCAAGTGCTTATAATTTGAAACTTCATCTGATACATCATTGGAGATCCATTTTGAGTTTATCTGCAACATGATCATTGTGAAGCTGTTATTTTGAACCTGTGACTTGTGGCATTGTGGAACTCATCTGCTACATGGGTAAATTTCAGAAAGATCATGGAGTTGCTAAGCTTGGATATGGCTATCTTCATTTGATGCCTTGCTCTTCAAGTTGGTATTTTGTGCATTGTTTGTTGCTTGATTCTAATGTCCAAGGGAATTTGGGTTTCTATATGACATTCTTGTCTATTAGATTGCAACCCATTGGTCAGATCTTTTCAACTCTTAACTTTTAAATTAATGCTTAGGATTAGTCTCTTCATCTCCTCCCCATTTCTTTAATTTCAAAATCTCTCCCTCATTTTAAAAAACTTCTTTGTTTGTGCTTGTTTTCCAAACTTAGACCATTTTGCAAGTTAGAAACTTTGGCCTTATGCCATTGCATTTTCAAACTCATTTTCCTAATCAAGCTTGTAAATATACTTAATTATACTTGACTTAAAATTTTCAAAAGCCAAAAATAACTAACTCATTCAAACCATTTTTAGGCCTTTGTGCCTTTCAAACTTAAATTTTTGTTAAAAGCAGTGCATCCACTTTGAAATTTATACCACGAACTACGAGGTTTTGGTCCCTCATTTTTCTGTTGGTACGTAGGCACAAGTCCGAAGGTCTTGTCAAACACAAAAATATAATTAATGAATTCTTTTCTCATCCCCCCATTCTATTTGTTTGCAAACATCATTTGTACAAAAACACATATGCACACAAAAAAGGGCTCCCTAGGAGTACCTAGGATACTTTGGGTGCTAACACCTTCCCTCTGTGTAACCAACCCCCTTACATGTAATCTCTGGCATTTTATTAGTTTTGATTTGAAAACTTCTTATTTTTTGGGTTTTGTTCGTACTTTTCCCTTTTCCCTTGGAAACAATAAAAGTGCGGTGGCGACTCTTGTTATTTGATGTCTAGCTTATCCATAACTTGATGATCATGAATTTACCGTTACAGAATTTAAGTGGCGACTCTGCTGGAGAGTAGTCTCTAGTGGGTTTAGCCTACTTTTTTGTGTGTATATAATTGTATATTTGTTGTATGTATATTTGTTTGTATGATATAATCTGCTTGTTGTGCTTGGTGATCTTTGAGTGGTGAGATAAGTTCTAACTCGAACTTGAGTGCAATTAAAATATGAGGATGGTATAGTCATGTTCGACTTGTGTGGAGTAGTCCTTAACAAGTTGGCTTGAGACCCATCTTCTCAGTGGAGACCCTTTTGGATTTGGAAATGTCACATAAGTATTTGTGGTTAGGCATTACTATCTCTAATTTGGGGTCCGAGAAGCTGAGGACCGTAGAACATTTAACCCCCCTTGGACTATTTAGGAAGTAGTGTGGAGACTTTCTAAGTGTAGACTTGATAACAGTTGTTATGTGATACTACACTCAGACGAGTTTCTCTTGAGAATATTATGGGTTGATGAGTCAGCCATCCTAACCTGTAATATCTGATAGATGGAATTAAGACTCTGGGAACTTTTTAGAACACGATCTATAGGTTTTTATCCTTAGTTCACTCCTTTGGATGGTTCTTACCCAGACCCCATGCTCGTAACTTACAACAAACCCTTGATTCTTGGTTGATCCAATCAAGTCTTGTCAATATCAATGGAACTTGGGTGTTGATAAGGTGTAAACCATAATCCACCAAAATGGATGATTGATCTTGACAATGACTTGATTTATACCTTGACCTTTATTTGTTTGCTTTTTGTGTGATCCCTTATTTGTGATTGTTGCATTCATGCATTCATGTGCATCATAACATTCATCATACGAAATTTTCAAGGAACTGAGGTGTTATTTGCAAATATTTTCAGATCATGGATTGTGGATGAAGGAACACTAAGAAGTACAGTTTCAGATGTCCCGACTTGAAAGAGTTAAGGAAGCTAGCATCTTTTGTATTAGATCCCTTGGACTTCAAACAACGTCATGGGAAGCTTTTATCCATCTTGTTTGCTGATGTGGTTGAAGGACTTTTGAGCGTGTTGGTGCAGTCCTATGATCCTCTCTACCGTTGTTTTACTTTTCCTGATTATCAGCTTGTGCCTACATTAGAGGAGTATGCCCATCTCTTGGGAATACATGTTTCTAGCAAAGTATCGTTTAATGGATTGGAAGAGATTCCTAGATCTCATCTTGTAGCTGAAGCTCTTCACTTGAAGAAGTCTGAGATAGAGGCTCATTGGGTGAAGTGTAACACCCCAAAATTTGCCCTCCTCATTCATGCATTCACTTTTTAGGTCATTTAGCATTTCATACCACATTGCATCATGTCAATCAGAATTAGCTCCAAGAAGCTCGGACATCATCCAGGACACTTTGTGGGTTCTACTTAGACGATCAGTCAACACAAGGAAAAGACTTGAGGTACTAACAACAGGGCCAGATGGGGGATATTCACCGTGCAAATCGCCAGGATGGAAGAAGCAAGAATCTGCTGCTGAGCTGTCATGCTCGCTAGGCGAGCAGATCCTTCGCCTAGCGAAGAGTACTGCCATGCTCGCTAGGCGAGAAGATCCTTCGCTAGGCGAAGGGCGCGCATTTCAGAAAATATCAGAAAGATTTTGGGCTTGGGTTTCCCTCATTTGAGCCCACTACCCACGAAATCAGTCTATAAATACTGAAGTTTCAGTAGAGGAAAAGACACTTGGAGTTACACTGGGAGATTCACTGGAGAAAGATTTTGAGAGAAGGAAACCTAGGAACTACTCTGCAGCAATCTTCAGGCAGCTCTGAGAAGTTCACTCCGATTCACACACTCTTTTGCCTCCGCCTCACGCAAACCCTAACAGAGCTTTGCAAATTCAGCCGCACCGTTCGATCGGCCTCTCTCATCAGGTATGCCTTTGTTCCTATTACTCTATGCGTTGAATTTGAATACTATGAATGCATGAGGTAACACCAGGTTTTGCACACGGGTTTATGCTTGCGTATGAATATGTGAATAGTGTCTTGAATGTTTAATAATTTCGTTTCCGAAAGGAATGCCATAGGGTTTGGAATCCTTAACATCAGACTGTTATCAATGAGAAACCCGAAACCCGTAGGCGCTCGCTAGCCGCTTCGCTAGGCGAGCACGCAGCGAAACTTCGCTAAGCTTTCGCTAGGCGATGCAGTCGCGAATATGACAGCATTCGCTCTTTTTGTTCTGTTTTGTTCTAACCTGTCTTTGTGTTGCCATGACATTGTTTTCCCTTGATTTCATCCTAATTGCCTAACCCTTTTTTGTCGAGTTTTTGTGAGGACTCACGCACTCTTGCAGGGATACCATTCGGAGGTTTATTCTGATTACTCGTATTGACTGATTTTCTTTGATGGTCTAGCTGAAGAGATCTCAGGGTCCCTAATCCTTTAATTGCTGTAACTTCGGATTTTTATCCGTGTGGTAAATTTTTTCCCTTTCTCGTACTTTATCGCTTTCTTAGCTGGAAGACCTCGATAGGAGGCAATGTTTGAGCCCCTTGGTGGCATTTTACTTTAAGATACATGTTTTGTGTGGTGTGATCGCTTCCCCATAGGACACGAGGCTTCAGATAGTCTCCCGTTTGCATGCCAATTAAGGTAGCACTGTTCCTTCGCCTAGGACTTCCTTTTTGCATGCGCGTTCCTACAACGCAAACAAACCCTAAAACCCAAAGCAACATGTTATCTCCTTCTACTACAGGCGAGTAAGTCTCCAAAGGTCGAGCATCCGGTAGATTGCGTAGTAACGTTGTTCGTCCAAAACCCAATTCATAACCCCGTAGTTAGCCGAACTACGACTTGCTCTGATTCTCATTCCAGATGAGATACGTAGGCATAAGACGCGATGTCTTAGCGAGCACACATCCCCCCAACCCATAGGTCAGCCGAGCTACGAAGACTCTGATTCTCATATTCAGATGAGATACGTATGCAGTGGATGCGACACCCGCGCGAGTCATTTCTCTTAACCTTTTTTAGTAAATAACACATTAGATAAACACACACCCTTTAGACAAGAACTACAAAAGTGGATCCCGTAGATTACTACGGATGCGTAGGGGTGCTAATACCTTCCTTTCGCATAACCAACTCCCGAACCCAAGATTTGGTTGCGAGAACCCGTCTTGTCCTTTCCTTTTTCCAGGTTTACTTCGAGCATTTCCTTTCCCTCCTTTGGGATAAATAACGCACGGTGGCGACTCTTCTGCCCTTTTCTTTCGCCGGTTATTTTTTTTCGCGCACTGTATTTTTCAGGTTGCGACAGCTGGCGACTCTGCTGGGGACTGTAGAAGTTGACCTCTTGCTGGTCCATCTTCCCTAAGCGAGTCCCTCCTAGCTTTTTTGATTTCTGGTTCATTGGGTGTTCATGCTTTTGTACATTTATTTACTTACTTGCTTGCATTCATCTGCTGTATCTGTTGGAGCTGTTGTTTGTTTGTTGGGATGGGATGTTCTACGAGAGATAAGCCCATTACCCAGGCTTGAGTGTACACACAGGTTTTAGAGTGGATGATCATGAGGCTTGCGTGGCATGTTGCTACGTTAAGTCGTTCGTGAAGAACCACACCCAGACGAGGTTTCTTTTGGATATATTATGTCCTACGGATGTTCCGTAACGACATGATGTTTCCTTTAGAAATCGTCGACTCTGGTGACCATTTCCCGAGAACTCAGTCGAGGCCTCTCCTCCGAGACGTGATTATGTTAGCTCTGGTGGGCGCATTCTCGCTGATCAATCCGAGGACCCCGAGACTGGGAACTTGCTTTAGGATGTCCTGTTGAGGGGAGTCAGTGGAGGTCTTTTATCCCGTAATAATGCCAAACCTTCAGTGGTAAACGTATTATTCGCGAATGAAGGGCTGAAGTTGGCAAACTTCTGTTCTTAGAACCTACCAGTGAGGGGCGGGCTAAATTCAGGAAACCTTAACCTCCAACCAACCCGGTTTTCTGGAGCAGAGCTTTGATCTTGTATTATATTCCTCAGTGGTTTTCTCTTCAGACAGTGTAACCCGACAGATGTTCAAGCAGATACAGCAATCCTGATTGACATGCCACTGCATTGCATTCACATCATCACATCTTTTGCATTCATATCATTTAACACATGTTTATCCATTTCAAGAGGGTTTAAATCTTCTTCTTCTGATTCCAGTCGGAGTTTTTCTGGTCCTCTTAAGATGGATATTGGCAGAAAGAGACTTGTCGCCTACAAGTTTCCGGTGGTCTGTCTGGAGCCCATTCAATAGTTGATGCAGTTAATGGATCTTGGTTCTCTAGAAGGATTCCGAGAGGATTACGGTCTGATTCTAAGTTTCGTCACGGTTCTTTCCAAAGATCAACATGACGCTCTATTCACACTGCTACAGTTCTATGACCCTCCACTGAGATGTTTCACTTTCCCGGATTATATTTTGGTCCCTACTCTGGAGGAGATTGCCAGTTTTCTCAGAGTTCCTATCAGGTCACAGTTATTATTCTACAGTTCTGAGTTTCTGCCCGATCTCAGCATGGTTGCTTCAACCACATATTTGGAGGAATCAGTCTGGAAGGCTAATATGTGTCAGAAGGAGTTAGTGGTTTTCATCTGAGTTTCTTACTGGGAGAAGCAAAGAAGAAGCTGGAAGACGGTAACCAGAGGGGTTTCCATGCTGTGTTGGCTCTTTGTGTGTACGGGATTGTCTTGTTCCCTAATGTTGCCAAATTTGTGGACATGGACGCAATACGCCTCTTCGTGTTGAGAAATCCAGTACCGACCTTGCTAGGAGATTTCTTTCATTCAGTGCACCATAGAAATAAGAATAGAAAAGGGGGATTATTGAATTGTTGTGCGCCTTTGTTTCATAAGTGGTTCAGTTCCCACCTACCCAAATCAGGAGTGTTCGTTAATGTCAAGGACTCGTTGAGTTGGCCGAAGAGATTGATGGGGTTGAGAGCTGAAGATATTTCTTGGTGGTCCGACCGGAGCTTGCTTCGGGCAGATATTATTCATAGTTGTGGGAACTTCCCAAATGTTCCGTTGGTAGGAAGAAGAGGAGGAATCAACTATAATCCTTCTCTAGCAGTCAGACAGTTTGGGTATGCTTTAAGAACTCCGCCTTTGGAAAAGGATGTGGAAGAATCTCTGTTTTTCCATTCTTCGCTTGATTTGACGGTATCCCGTAAGGCAGTTGAGGCCTGGCTCAAGGTGATCAAGAGAGGAAGAACCGTCCTTGGAAAAGGAGATTGTAGAACTTACCCTCGGTATGAAGAATGGCTTCAAGGAAGAGTCGAAGAGTTTGGTCTGTCGTTCCCTATTGAAGAACCTTTGTATCCACCTACTCCTGAGCAGTCAGCAATGGTGAGCCGAGAGGAGTACGACAAGTTGAAGAGTGCCATGGAGGGACTTCAAGCCGAGAACTCAGAGTTAAGCGAGAAGTTGCAAGACTGTATGCATCAATTCCATGAGGCAGAATACCAGAAGGGGGAAGCCGTCAGAATGCAAAAGGAAGCAGAGAGGAAATTTGCTGTGGAGGTGGACTTCTTCAGGAAGACAGACGAAGCCTTGAGATCATCCAGTTCTGAGTTGAGGCGAGTCAAGCAGAAGTTAGTAGATGCTCATGGTAAATTAGCTGGGTGGCAGGAGCAATGGGATGCATTTTCAACTTCTCGGAAGGCAAAGGAGGAGGAGACAGTAGCCGAACTGACTGGTCGGATAGAGAAATTAACGACTTTGCTGAAAGGAAAGAACAATGAGCTTCTGTGCGCCCGTTCTACTAATGGCTACATCACAGATCAACTCAGTGAGGCTCGAGGACAGATTGAAGAACTCAAGGTGTTGGCAGGTTTGAAGAAATCCAGACTTGAAGAGGTATTCGGAGAAGATGATGGGAATTACTACAGAGAGCACATCAACGAACTGGATGGGATCATTCACAAGAGGAATCTGCTTATCTGGCATTTGACAGAATCTCCAGATCATCCCGACACGGTGGCATTACTGGATGAAGTGAGGAGCAGTCCTTATGGGTTGTATACAGGAGGCTGATTTCCTGGTTTATGTTCCTCCCTTACTTTTTGTTTTGTTGTTGTGTAGTGATAACCCACAGGCTTGTTGTGGGGATCCTCTTTTGATGTACTTTTGGCTAAGGCCCCTTTCCTGGAACTCATTTGTATGTTGGTTTCCCTTTGTTGCATCTTGATCTCAGAAGTTTATCCATGACTCAGTCTTCTTGCACTATTCGCCTGATGTGAGACTGGAATCAAGGGGGTAGAATACCTTTTGGATTTGATAAACATGGCATTGCATTTACATATTCATTGTCATATCTTGCATAACAGGTACCGCTGCAGTGTTCTCATATTGTTTGGTGTCCCACTAGCAGGATAGCTGACTCAGGCATTCACCGATACGGTACCCGAAGGAATCAACAAAGGGCGATGGAGAGCCTACAAGCAGAGCTCGCCGAGATGAAGATTCGCATGAATCAATTCATGGATTTGGTTCAAGGGGTGGCTCAAGGACAGCAGGAGCTTAGATTGTTGGTGCAGAGGGATCCCCCTATTACTCAACCGGAGACGTTGGCTGATCCTCCAGCTGGAGAGGCTAATGGTCCTAATGGACCGGGGCCTATCCCGATCCCGCATGTCAACCTAGATCAACAACCCATTCAGGATGGTCAGGATGATCAGTTCCCCTTGCTTCAGGAAGACTTTGGCATGGACCCCATGTTTAGAAGATTGGAAGAGAGGTTGAAAGCAGTGGAAGGACAGAATCCTCTGGGAGTAGATGTTGCTGACTTGGGGCTGGTCCCAGGTGTGAGAGTGCCACCGAAATTCAAAGTCCCGGTCTTTGACAAATACAATGGCAGCTCTTGCCCCAAAACTCACGTGCAAGCCTATTTCCGTAAAATGGTTGCATACTCTAATGACGAGAAGCTACTTATGTATTTCTTCCAGGACAGCCTGGCTGGGGCATCCTTGGAATGGTATATGAGGCTGGACAGAGCCCACATCCGTTGCTGGAGGGATTTGGCAGAGACTTTCGTGAAGCAGTATCAGTATAATGCAGACATGGCTCCGGACAGAACTCAACTTCAGAATCTGTCTCTTAAAGGCAATGAGTGCTTCAGGGAGTACGCTCATCGCTGGAGGGAGACAGCTTCCCGTGTCCAGCCTCCGATGTTGGAAAAGGAAATGGCCAACATGTTCATGAATACGCTGCCTGGACCTTACTTGGAGCGTCTGGTAGGTTGCAATGCTTCCAACTTTGCTGATGTGGTCTCTACTGGAGAAAGGGTGGAGAATTACCTAAAAACCTATAACAGCCATAGTGGAGGTGGATCCTCATCAGGGGTGAAGAAGCCGTTCATTCAGGGACAGAAGAGGAAAGAAGGGGATGCAAATGCCATATCTTCTTATCAGAACAGGGATAACTGGAGGAATAACTTTCAGAATTATCGTCAACAGCCGTATGTTGCGGCTGTGACCATTCCAGCTGCAGCACCACTACAACAACAACAACCGCAGCGTCAACCAACTCAGTATCAACAGCAGCAGCAACCGGGTAACAGACCCGCTTATCAACAGAGGCAAAGGATGATGGACCGGCGTTTCGACACCCTTCTAATGTCGTACGCTCAATTGCTTTCTAGTCTTCAACAACTACAACTTGTGCAACTACGCACTCTGGCTCCTCCTGTTGGTAGACTTCCGGTGGGTTACGACGCCAACGCTAGGTGTAGCTTCCACTCTGGGGCACCTGGCCACAATATTGAGAACTGCAAAGCTTTTAAGCACGTAGTTCAGGACCTCATAGATTCAAAGGCCATCGACCTTGCACCGGCTCCGAATGTCGTTAACAATCCCATGCCCCAGCATGGTGGTGCAAACGTTAACATGATAGAGGGAAAAGACAAGTCCATTAGGGATGTGTTGAAGCTGAAGACTCCATTGTTGGATATCAAAGGATGCTTGCTGGAGGCCGATGTTTTCCCCGGTTGTGGGAAGGGTTGTCTGGATTGTGCCACTCAGAGTGGAGGATGTTTGAAGCTACAGCAGGGTATCCAGGCCTTGCTCGACAAGGGTATCCTCCAGGTTGAAGATTTGTCTGTCCAAGAGTTTGTGGAAGGGGTTGAGGAAGAAGGGTTTGAAGATGCTACTGATGAATTCGCAGATGTTGTTCCTACTGATTCTGTAACCCATGATGATATATTTATTCCCGATGTTTCGGATGCTTGCACTTCACTGAATGAGATTTCCGAGTACGATTGTGATATTGCTACTATCACTATTTTCTACCCAACTAATCAAATCAGTGTGCCAGAAGCACAACCCGTGCCACCAGTGCGACGATCTACTATGACCATCACAACCCCTGGTCCTTTACCTTTCACCAGTGAAAGGGCCATTCCGTGGCATTATGGGGGGAGCATGTATACGCACGATCATAGGGTGGAACGGCCACTGAAAGTAGAAGAGGGTCAGAAGCCTGAACTTGACGGTCCCGCAGTGGATAATGTCGGTGGAATCGGCCGATTCACCAGGAGTGGTAGATTGTTCTCACCACCGGTTACCCAAGTTGATAATGCTGATGCTGTGGCGAAAACCAAAGGCAAGCAAGTCGTGAATGAGGGTACCTCTGCACCCCAGGATGGTTCTGAGCCCACTTTTGCAAAGGATGTGGACGAGCTTCTGAGAATCATAAAGAAAAGCGACTACAAGGTAGTCAATCAGTTGATTTAGACTCCGTCCAAGATATCCATTCTCTCACTCCTGTTGTGTTCGGAGGCACACAGGGAGGCACTTCTGAAGGTTCTTAATGCTGCATATGTACCTCAAGAAATCTCGGTAAACCAACTAGAAGGGATCGTCGCCAATGTGCATGCAAGCAACGGTTTGGGTTTTACCGATTCTGACTTGACACCAGCCGGACGCAATCATAACAAGGCTCTGCACATCTCGATGGAATGCAGAGACACCGTGCTATCGCATGTTCTGGTGGATACAGGCTCCTCTCTCAATGTGCTACCCAAGAGAGCCCTGTCGAGGTTAGAAGTAGAGGGTCTGGTCTTGAAACCTTCAGATCTTATTGTGAGAGCCTTCGATGGTTCTAAGAGATCGGTGTTTGGAGAGGTAGAGTTGCCAATTCTGATTGGATTACAAACCTTCAACACTGTCTTCTACGTGATGGATATCAGTCCTTCCTATAGTTGCCTGTTGGGTCGTCCTTGGATCCATAATGTTGGGGCAGTCTCTTCAACTCTACATCAGAAGATTAAGTTTTCGGTCAACGGACGAATTATCACCGTCTGTGGTGAGGAGGACATCCTGGTCAATAACCTGTTGTCATACGGTGAACTGGACTTTTTGTGGTTTTAATCGCAATGTCGCGGTTAGCAAGAGTCGCCACTGACTTTTCTTTTATCCAATAAGGAAAGGTGGAAAAGAACAGGAAAGACCTTAGTTTAGATTTTGGGTTCGGGAGGTACATTATACAAAGGGAAGGTGTTAGCACCCTTTGTATCCATGGTTATCCATGGGCTCTTAATTGCTCGATCACTTATATTATTTTTGTCTAAAAAAGTGTTTGTGAATTGTTTGGAAAATTGTTTTGAAAAGAGAATTTAACTTCGTAATGATTCTTGTATGAATGTATACAAAGTGGTTATCCCGTTTTAGTTTTGAAAATTGTTTAGAAAAATATAACTCGGTAATGATTCTAGTATGAATGTATACCAAGTGGTGATTTTCTAAAGGCATTTTGAAAGGTGTGAGGTGCAAAAAAATGTTTTAAGTTGTGAGTCAGCAATTAAGAGTTATACCGACCCAAGGTCTTTACGGGCATTTCCTATCCTTATGAGGGTAAAACTGTCCTTATTATTGAGAAATAAGTAGTTTTATCCTTTGGATGTAAAAGGGTCATCGTAGGGTCATCGATTGGTCATTGAAGGCAACAGTTATGAGGATACCTTAGCATTCGAAGGGACTATCATCATTTAACCGTAGGCAACATCGAAGGGTCATCGAGGGACAAAGTTGTATATTCGAAGGCAACATCCGAGGGACTATAATTTATTTTATGATGATTTAACCGAAGGGTCTTTGCTAAGGGTATCCCCACGTTCGCGGGACATGACCGTAATATCGTAATCGTAAGGCAACAAAGAGAGGTCCAAGATCACTTATTCAAAGGCAAAGTTTTACAATTAATTATATAATTAGGATGAAACTCCACATTAAAAATAATATATTAAAAAATTAATACATTAGAAATTAATACATTAAAAAATTAATTTAGGGTGAAACTCCACAAGGGTATCCCACAAATAAAGTGGAATACCTAGCCAATAACCTTTTCCTGGGATATGTGAACCTTTACGGAAACTCAAAAAAAGAAACATGTCAGAACACCAAATCAGGGTGCAATCGAAGATTACACCGAGAAAAATCACAACAATAAATAGGATAGGATGAATAATGCATGGCTATGATAAAATAAAAAAAAACAGAATAGAAAAGTCAGCTACTGTCTCGTTCGCCTCTGCCTCGCCTAGCGAAGGCCACGGATTTTGAATTTGAAAACAGCCCCATGTTAGGAACTTTGAATTTTATGGCATTTTATCACAGGAATAACATGGTCAAACATTCAGGGTATTCAGGCATATTTAAATTCCCATACGAAAGCAAATTATATATCAACATTTAATCATGATGCATTATATATGTAGATATGGCCAATTGAAAGTATAAACAATAGAGATACGCAAAACTGTTTGCCAATTCAAGGTTGAAGGGATTGACCACTTGTAGTATCGGAATAAGTTAGGCAGCGGGAATTGGACGGCGATGGCTTCGGTGCAGATGGGCTGCCTTCAGGGTTTCTTTACTCTGAATTCTCCGGGTAGGCAGGGTTCCTATGCCAAAGTTTCTATCCGTCCTTCTCTGTTCTCTTTCTTTCTTTTCCTCAAGGTTTTGTTCCAAGGAAACCTCAGAGTGTTTTGCTTCTCTTCCTTCTTTCTCAAGTGAATCTCCCAGTGTAAACTCCAAGTCTAACTCCCCTACTGAAACTTCAGTATTTATAGACTAATTTCGTGGGTAATGGGCTTGGAATGAGGGAGACCCAAGTCCAAAATAATTTGTTATATTTTTTTATTTATTTATTTTAATATTTAATAATTAATTAATAATTAATTAAAAAAAAAATTCTCTTTTTTTTCTTTTTTTTTCTTTTTTTCTTTTTTTTTTCGTTTTTTTTTTCGTTTTTTTTTTTTTTTTTTTTTTTTTTTTTTTTTTAGGAAAAATGATGGGTAATTTTTGGGGTATGACAGCTGCCCCTGTTCAATATTCTTGAACCGAGAGAGTTAGGATGGCGTGTATGCCATTCGTGGTCTGGAGGAGGAAGATTATTGAACACTAGAATGCCCCAAAAATTTGCACTTGAGAATCGACAGTTGGTCTTGATGGAGATGGGCTTAAAGATGCCATCCGGGAGGTTTGATGACGAAAGCTTCAGATCGCGCCGTATATTAGGCCAATTTGAAGACATGGGTGCCACACTGGGTCGTACGTTAGACCGTATAATGAGTCATCCATTAGGCTGCCGACTTCGCTGGGGAGTCGGAGTGTGTCATATGCTGTTGGGGATAAAGGATCAGAATGGACCATACGCTAGATCGTATCTGAGTTGCAGAATGAGCCGTACGTTAGGCTGAATCTGATGACGAAAGGGGTAGTCGTACGTTAGACTACACTTCAGAAATGTACCGTATGTTAGGTAGCATCTGAGGGGATGGACATCCGAACGGATCGTACGTTAGACCGTCGCAGAATGAGTCGTCTGTTAGCCGCATCTGATGATGAAAGCGGTAGTCGTACGCCAGACTACACTTCAGAAATGTACCGTACGTTAGGTAGCATCTGAGGGGATGGACATCCGAACGGATCGTACGTTAGACCGTCGCAGAATGAGTCGTCTGTTAGGCCGCATCTGATGATGAAAGCGGTAGTCGTACGCCAGACTACACTTCAGAAATGTACCGTACGTTAGGTAGCATCTGAGGGTTGTAAGATCCAAACGGGTCGTACGTTAGACCGCGTTGGGGTTGTTGAAGTTCAGAATGGATCGTACGTTAGATCGTATCCGAGTTGTAGAATGAGCGTCCGTTAGGCTGCATCTGAAAAAGAAAGTAGTCGTACGCTAGACTACACCCCTGAATGTACCGTACGCTAGGCAGCATCTGAGGATTTGAAGGTCCAAATGGGTCGTACGTTAGACCGCATTGGAGTTGCTGAAGAAGTCATATGTTGGGCTGAATCAGAATGAACCGTACGTTAGGCTGTATCTGATAACCTGTATATGTTGTACTTGCAATAAATGTCTGGGATGGGCTTAGAGATGCCATCGTTAGGAGGATATCGAAGTGTTGTCAGAATGAATGTTCCCATGAACTGTATTTGAAATATGTATCTGAATCTTGAATGTGATTGATAAAGGTGTCTGTCTGAATGAACCTTCTACTTTGACTATATCAGGAGGATAATTAACCTGCAAAGAAAAAGTTAGCTTCATGCTATGTCATGATGCATGAGATGTTTCGTGTTATGCTAAAATAAATGTGAATGTTGTATGCATGCGTATGCTGTGAAAGGATGTAATGAATGAGTTATGCGTATGAGAAGTTCTGCTTGGGGACTCTACTGGGGAAAATAAATCCCCATCTACTGATTTGAGACATTTGTGTCGATGACCCTTTCTCGGCTGGGGATGCTTGATTTCTGTCTGATGGTGGAAATATTCAACAGAGCCTGGCTGGGGATGGATGAGATGATCAATCTGTCTGGTGACGCCGACCTCTGTTGGGGAGTAACTGGCTGTGCCTGGGGATACTGCCATTTTCTGAGGGAAAAAAAAACAGGCTTGCTGGGGAAGAGAATTGGTAGCGGATTCATTGGAAGCATGATTAGACCTTTTCCTTGATCCTGAAGTCGGGTAGTAATTGCTATTGCTATTCTATGCATGTATTTTGGTAAACATCAGTCATATTCAAATGCACATATTAATTCAAATTAAATCAATGGACATTTACGCAACCAAAACAGAAAAGTAAAAACAAAAGCATCTTTTTTTTGAAAGAGGGTTGTATTGATTTTGAAAGGAGGCCTATAAACAGGCAATTTGTGTACAAGGAGACAGAAATCCTAGTAAGAGGAAATTGTCGAAAACAAAGAGAAAGCTATGTGGAAGAAGTCCTATTGATTTTAAGCCTACTACTGTCATTATGTCTTCGAGCATCTCATCCCTTGCTGTCGGATAGAAGTGATTGGCTTGGTCAGTCCCTCGAACTTGGATGAAAGTTGACTGAGAACGGGACATAGTCATACGCTTTAATCCCTAATTTTTGCCTGGACCGCCTTTTCAGGTTTTCAGTCCACCAGGATACCCTTTTTTGCCCAAGCCGCCTTTTCAGGTTTTCGACTTGCCGGGTGTACATTTTTTTTTATATATCCCTAATTTTTGCCCGAACCCTTTTGGTTCGCCGGGATGCCCTTACTTTTGCCTAGATACGTCGATCTAGCGGGTCTCTTTTATGCGTAGTATTTTTTAACTATGTCCGCGTTCACGGGATGTGGGAAGTCTTCACCATCCATTGTAGCGAGTATCATGGCTCCACCAGAGAATACCTTCTTAACCACAAATGGCCCTTCGTATGTGGGAGTCCATTTGCCTCTGGGATCACCTTGTGGTAGAATGATACGCTTGATCACCAAGTCGCCAAGTTGGTACACCTGTCTCTTAACTCTTTTGTTAAATGCCTGGGTCATGCATTTCTGATATATCTGCCCATGACAAACAGCCGCAAGTCTCTTCTCATCAATCAGATTTATCTGATCGAGTCGAGTCTGAATCCATTCATCTTCATCTAAGCCCGCCTCTTTCATGATTCTTAGAGAGGGAATCTGAACTTCCACTAGTAAGATGGCTTCCATTCCATAGACTAAAGAGAACGGAGTTGCCCCTGTCGTAGTGCGCACTGAAGTGCGATAACCGTAAAGAGTAAAGGGTAACATCTCATGCCAGTCTTTGTATGTTACTGTCATTTCTTGCATGACCTTCTTGATATTGTTAGCAGTCCCCACGGCGCCGTTCATCTTTGGCCGGTACGGAGAAGAGTTATGGTGTTTTATTTTGAACTGCGTGCAGAGTTCAGTAATCATCTTGTTGTTCAAATTAGTACCATTGTCAGTGATAACTCTTTCAGGAGACAGCAGGTTTCTCAAATAGGTATTTGATAGAATCCATCTTAGAAGTCAATAAGGTGGTATGATTCAACATATACTGTCTTAGTCGGCGAGCAGCCCAGGCCAAAGCACAGCAAGCTTTCTCGGGCTGTGAGTATCTTGTTTCACAGTCGGTACCTTTTGCTAAGGCAGTATATGGCATGCTCTTTTCGACCAGACTCGTCATGTTGCCCCAACACACCTCATTGAATTTTCTAACACGGTCAAATACGTAATTAAAGGTCTTCCTTCAACTGGTGGCATCGGAACTGGAGGTTCTTGGCGATATTTCCTGATTTTGTCATAAGCTTCTTGGCATTCATCATTCCATACCATCTCTTGATTTTGTCTCAGTAATTTGAAGATGGGTTTGCAGGTAGCAGTCAAGTGTGGAATGAATCGGGCAATGTAATTCGAGTGCCCCAAGAAACCTCTGACTTCTTTCTTGTTTATTTCAGTACCCAGATTTACAATTTCAATTGATTCCTCATGCGGCTGTATAGTCTTTTCTTTTGCAGTAGTCGGGCAAGTTCTCCAGGGACTTCACAATCTTCCTCGCTTCCATCCTCGGCTTGGTAGATCGGATTTTCAAAGTCATAATGAACAGTAGCAGAGTCATTACCAACAGGATCCAGAGTGGATATGGATCGGCAAATTGTTACGTGAGTGTGTGCAAGAAACATAGCTTGTTTGAAAAATGACAGGAAAGATAAAGAGCGCAATATTTGAATGCAAAAAGTCCATTGATCTATTGAATATGAATATGCTTATGAAAATGACAAACCCCTAACAAATTAGCCATTGTGCCTCGGGCATAGACACAATGCTTTAAGAAGTTTGATTGTAAAAGAAAATTAAAATTTGCAATTCTAGAATAAACAATAACAATTACTCCTGACTAAAGGAAATCGGGATAATGTCTTCAGTCTTCCAATTGTTGAGTCCGTCACCAATTGTTGGGAAAATCCAGCTATCCAAGTCGCAATCACTATCAGCATCTTCCATAGCATTAATCTGATTTTTGACTATCTTTCCAGAGTTAAACCCCAGGCCAGCTTTATCAGACTTGTACGGTACATTGATCAGTTGACCCCAACCAGCACGATCACCATTTTCAATCGCGGCTTGAGCATCTTTCAGAGAGATCATGACAGGGGGAGCACGAACAACCTTGGGCACAAGGGGAGTTGGCTTAAGGACAGGACTGGGTGGAGGAACCACTTCAAATGACTGAGAAGGAGTCTCAAAGAATTCACCATCCATCTCGACGTATTTGAAGGCTTGCACACTACTGACAATATACTCTTCTTCTCCACATACAGTGACAACCATGCCTGCTATTGGATACTTCAGCTTTTGATGAAGCGACGAAGCTACCGCACCTGCCCCATGGATCCAAGGGCGCCCCAACAAGCAGGAGTAGGCGGGACGAATGTCCATCACGTGAAAGGTAGTGTTGAAGACTTGAGGTCCTATCTTGATAGGGAGAACCACTTCACCATAGACAACACTCTTCGCACCATCGTAAGCACGCACCACAACATCACTAGGTTTCAGTTCAATGCCTTTGTAGTCAAATTTATCGAGTACAGCTTTCGGGAGCACATTCAAGGAAGAGCCGTTGTCGATCAACACGTGAGCCAGGGTGATCCCCTCACACTCGATGGAGATATGCAGAGCTTTATTGTGATTCTTTCCTGCTGGCGTCAGGTCAGCATCGGAAAAGCCTAGGCCATTGTCAACAGTCAAATTAGCAACATAATGTTCGAATTGATCGACGGATGTTTCTTGAGGCACATGAGCGGTCTTCAAGAATTTCATCAATGCATTGGCATGGGATTCAGAGGATAATAACAAGGACAACATTGAGATTTTAGACGGAGTATGCCCCAATTGTTCCACTACATCAAAATCGCTCTTACGGATGATTTTCAGCATCTCTTCCATTTCCTGTTTGGCAACATTTTCAGAAGTAACTTCGACCGATGTCTCTGACTGAGGAGGATTGACTGGTCTTTTTCCTCGAATTTCGGGAGCGGGAGGTGAGATTTCTGGGGAGTAGATCCTTCCACTTCGAGTAACTTTACTAGTCCCCACAATATCATTAGGATTAGCAGAACTACCAACTTGCTTTATGCCATGGATGTAAACGTCGCCTCCATAGTTCCACGGAATAGCTTTGCTGGAGGAATATGGCACGGGGCCAGGTGCGGTAATAATCAGGGGAGCCACTTTGGGCTCAGCGGTAATCTTCACAGGCACTCTAGTAGCGGTAATCTTCACTGGAGCTTTGGACCTAGCAATCACAGATACCTCTTCAATAGAGTTGTCCACCTTAGGAACCCTTTCAAATAGAATTGTACGATCATCCATCAGCCGTTGAATGCCGTTCTTCAACTTCAAACAATCATTGGGTCGGAGTACACAGAGATCGCAATCTTCAGCACAACCTGGAAATAAACCAGCTTGCAATAAATTCTTCTTAACGATCAGGAGAGGAGATGCTAAATCAGCAACGTCAGTAACGTGAGAATTGTCGTCCACAACATTAACATTCTGGTCATGATTAGGCATAGGTGCTGTGATGACATTGGGGGTCGCCGGAGGATCAAATTCAATTTCTCCAGCGTCGATCATATCCTGAATCTTGTTCTTCAACAACCAGCAATCATTCGTATCATGCCCGGGGCTATCGGAGTGATAGGCACACCTGGCGTTGGGATTATAACGAGGAGAAGTAGTGTTGGGATTTGCAGGAGGGCCTCTGAGGGTAATCAAATTGGCCTTTAACATACTCTGCAGTGCTTGGGTTAAAGTCATATTGATCTTGGTAAACTGTCTTCTCGACCTGTCTTGTCTGTGTTGGAAGTTCTGAGATGGCGGTGCGGCAATTGTAACTGCCCCAACAGTATGGTCACGATTCTTCTTGTTATGCTTCCTCTCACTGTACACAGCATTTGATTCATTCTTTCCCTGATAGGACTTTTTGGTGCTTGCAGAAGTAGCTGCCTGTATCTTTCCACTTCGAATGCCGCTTTCAACCCGTTCACCTGTCAAGATAAGTTCAGTGAAACCTGACGAGGAACTTCCCAGTAGATGGCTGTAGAATGGGCCAGTCAGTGTACCCATGAACATGTCCACTAACTCTCGATCAGTCATAGGGGGTTTGACTCTGCCAGCCAAATCTCTCCACTTTTGAGCATATTCTTTGAAACTTTCTTTAGAGCCCATAGTCATATTTTGTAGCTGTAGCCGAGTAGGCGCTAACTCAGAATTATACTGGTAGTGCTTGTAGAAAGCTGTTGCTAAATCAGTCCATGTGCGGATGTTAGAGCTCTCAAGCTGATAATACCACTCTAACTGTGTGCCAGACAGACTCTCTTGGAAGAAATGGATCCACAGTTTCTTATCAGTAGTGTGCGGCTGAATCTTTCTCACATAAGCCCTTAGATGCATCTGAGGACAAGAGGCACCATCATACTTAGTGAAAATGGGAACCTTGAATTTGCGGGGAATGACCACATCAGAGACCAGACCCAAGTTTTCGAAATCCAGACCGGGCACTTTCTGCCCCTCCATAGCTAGCATACGTTCTTCCAGCAACTTGTACTTATCATCCTTCGGAGAGTACTGTTCATGTTCATAATCTTCATCGTCGTCCTCAGAATTGACGAGATTAGGATTCTCATCTTCCGAATCATTCTCGGTCTCTTCTTCTGAATCCTTCGGAATTCTAATCTTGACTCCTGTAACCTGTCCCTTAAGCCTTCTCCCCGGGTTGATGTAACCCACAGGTTTCTGGTCCTTCTTCTTCTCCATCAAAAGAGCTTTCAGTTCTTCCTGCCCCTTAGATAAGCTCAGCATCATTTCCTGGAATTGAGCATTCTGGGCCTGGAGATCTTTGACAGTTTGTTCGAGAGCCATTGTTCAATCTGTTTGAATCTGCTGGAATCTGTTTGATAGGAAAATCGTGAGAACACTGATCCTTTAGAATACCTGTTATGCGATGCAATGCAATGTATGAAATGTTTTCAAGGACTTTCGGGATTTAACTTTGCATAAACTAACAAAAAGAGCTTTTTTTTTTTTTCTCTTTTGTTTTTGCTTTTTTTTTGTTTTTTCTGTTTTTTTTTTAGCAGAGTTAAATCCCTAAATCCTTGAAATGGTTAGTACAATGCCATGATGTTATGATGTTATGTTGTTATGATGTCATGTTGTTAGATAAATAACAAGCACAAGCAAGTCACACAACAATCATTCCTAGGTTTTAAGGCTTGCGTGAGTTCCATAGGTAAATACCCTCCCCACTGAAGTTTGGTTGGTTCAACCTGTCTTAGAATAGTAACCGGGTTCTAGAAGGATCTCAAATCATTGACCTTTCCTTAAGTCCACTTCAGTGCAACACCAAGTGGTTGACCGAAGCTTCCCTAAAGTCCAATCTCAAAGAGTGTAGTATCGAGTCTCAACCAACTCCAGTCGGAACCGAAGCCAGTTATCTCACTACTTTCTAATGGCCAGGATGAGTCAATTAGGGTTCTAAAGGTCTGGTTAATGCTTTTATGACACCACGCGAATGCCAAATATTTCCTCAACTAACATGAGGAACATCAGGACATCCAAAGTGCCACATTAACCGTAGCCATCATTTTGACCATTCCAGTATACGCCGGACAGTCGCGATGATCTCTTGCTACTTACCTAAGGTACACTAGATCCGGGTGTAGGATCTTTCACTCAAGCATAACATACCCAAGCAATCCCTTAAAAATAAATCAGACAAATTGAATAAGTGATCTTGTTTTTAAGGTAACCTCTCTTTTTAAATATTTAGGGTCCCCAGCAGAGTCGCCAGTTCTGTCATACGGTGAACTGGACTTTTTGTGGTTTTAATCGCAATGTCGCGGTTAGCAAGAGTCGCCACCGACTTTTCTTTTATCCAATAAGGAAAGGTGGAAAAGAACAGGAAAGACCTTAATTTAGATTTTGGGTTCGGGAGGTACATTATACAAAGGGAAGGTGTTAGCACCCTTTGTATCCATGGTTATCCATGGGCTCTTAATTGCTCGATCACTTATATTATTTTTGTCTAAAAAAGTGTTTGTGAATTGTTTGGAAAATTGTTTTGAAAAGAGAATTTAACTTCGTAATGATTCTTGTATGAATGTATACAAAGTGGTTATCCCGTTTTAGTTTTGAAAATTGTTTAGAAAAATATAACTCGGTAATGATTCTAGTATGAATGTATACCAAGTGGTGATTTTCTAAAGGCATTTTGAAAGGTGTGAGGTGCAAAAAAATGTTTTAAGTTGTGAGCCAGCAATTAAGAGTTATACCGACCCAAGGTCTTTACGGGCATTTCCTATCCTTATGAGGGTAAAACTGTCCTTATTATTGAGAAATAAGTAGTTTTATCCTTTGGATGTAAAAGGGTCATCGTAGGGTCATCGATTGGTCATTGAAGGCAACAGTTATGAGGATACCTTAGCATTCGAAGGGACTATCATCATTTAACCGTAGGCAACATCGGAGGGTCATCGAGGGACAAAGTTGTATATTCGAAGGCAACATCCGAGGGACTATAATTTATTTTATGATGATTTAACCGAAGGGTCTTTGCTAAGGGTATCCCCACGTTCGCGGGACATGACCGTAATATCGTAATCGTAAGGCAACAAAGAGAGGTCCAAGATCACTTATTTAAAGGCAAAGTTTTACAATTAATTATATAATTAGGATGAAACTCCACATTAAAAATAATATATTAAAAAATTAATACATTAGAAATTAATACATTAAAAAATTAATTTAGGGTGAAACTCCACAAGGGTATCCCACAAATAAAGTGGAATACCTAGCCAATAACCTTTTCCTGGGATATGTGAACCTTTACGAAACTCAAAAAAAAGAAACATGTCAGAACACCAAATCAGGGTGCAATCGAAGATTACACCGGAGAAATATCACAACAATAAATAGGATAGGATGAATAATGCATGGCTATGATAAAACATAAAAAAAAAACAGAATAGAAAAGTCAGCTACTGTCTCGTTCGCCTCTGCCTCGCCTAGCGAAGACCACGGATTTTGAATTTGAAAACAGCCCCATGTTAGGAACTTTGAATTTTATGGCATTTTATCACAGGAATAACATGGTCAAACATTCAGGGTATTCAGGCATATTTAAATTCCCATACGAAAGCAAATTATATATCAACATTTAATCATGATGCATTATATATGTAGATATGGCCAATTGAAAGTATAAACAATAGAGATACGCAAAACCTGTTTGCCAATTCAAGGTTGAAGGGATTGACCACTTGTAGTATCGGAATAAGTTAGGCAGCGGGAATTGGACGGCGATGGCTTCGGTGCAGATGGGCTGCCTTCAGGGTTTCTTTACTCTGAATTCTCCGGGTAGGCAGGGTTCCTATGCCAAAGTTTCTATCCGTCCTTCTCTGTTCTCTTCTTTCTTTTTCCTCAAGGTTTTGTTCCAAGGAAACCTCAGAGTGTTTTGCTTCTCTTCCTTCTTTCTCCAGTGAATCTCCCAGTGTAAACTCCAAGTCTAACTCCCCCTACTGAAACTTCAGTATTTATAGACTAATTTCGTGGGTAATGGGCTTGGAATGAGGGAGACCCAAGTCCAAAATAATTTGTTATATTTTATTTATTTTAATTATTTAATTATTTAATTAATTAATTAATTAATTAATTAATTAATTAATTAAAAAAAAATTCTCTTTTTTTTCTTTTTTTTTTTTTTTTTTTTTTTTTTTAGGAAAAATGATGGGTAATTTTTGGGGTATGACACCTGTCTACATTCAAGTATGTAGAAGTAGAAGGTGAAATTCATGAGACTCTGTGTCAGGCCTTTGAGTCAGTTCAAGTCAAGGATGCAGCTCCGGTGGAAGAGGTTAAGGCGGGTGCCTCTATCTCATCCTTTAAGCAGGCACGGGCCGTGGTGGATTCAGGTGTTGCTCCCGGTTGGGGGCGTCTGTTGGAATTACCAATGAAAGAAGATAAGTTCGGGATTGGGTATCAGCCAGTTTTGACTTCTACAACACTTCAGGGGCCGATCACTTTCTCCAGTGCTGACATCATTCAGTATGGCCAGGTCTCTGCGGTCAACGAAGAAGATGGGGATAGTGATTGTGACATTGACAACTGGGTGCGTCCGAGGATCCCGGGTGAAGTCATCAACAATTGGTCTTCTGAAGAGATTATCCAAGTCACTCTTCTTGAAGAGTAATTTTCTTTGTTTATTCATGCATATCCAAGTCTTACGTTCCGCCCAGGGCGTAATGACTCATTGTAGGGCTCATCTATGTGACACTTGCATTTTTATCATAAATAAAGGACGTATTTTTGCATTCAAATATTTCGTTCCCTGTCTTTCTATTTTTGCAGTTTTTTAAAAAAAAATGGCAATGTTTTGTTTAGTTTTCACTTCTTGTTCACACTCATAAGCACATACCATCACTCATGCAGATGCACGTCACCGGATCCTATTGATAACGGTTCTGCTATGGCTCGCTTTGACTTTGAAAATCCAATCTTTCAAGCTGAAGAAGAGGGTGATGAAGACTGTGAACTCCCTGAAGAACTTACCAGGTTATTAAAACAAGAGGAAAGGGCTATTCAACCGCATCAAGAGTCTGTTGAAGTGATTAATCTCGGCACCGAGGACGCCAAGAGAGAAATCAAGATAGGGGATGCCTTAGAAGACAATGTGAAGAAAGGGTTGATTGAATTGCTGCAAGAATACGTTGACATCTTCGCCTGGTCTTATCAGGACATGCCTGGGCTGGACACAGACATCGTGGTACACCGCTTGCCTCTCAAAGAAGGTTGTCCTCCGGTCAAGCAGAAGCTCAGAAGAACAAGACCAGAGATGGCTGTCAAGATAAAGGAAGAAGTGCAAAAGCAGTTGGATGCAGGGTTTCTAGCAGTCACCAATTATCCACCATGGGTTGCAAACATCGTCCCAGTACCTAAGAAGGATGGAAAGGTACGGATGTGTGTCGACTACCGGGATCTGAACAGAGCTAGCCCTAAAGATGATTTCCACTACCTCACATCGATGTTTTGGTAGATAATACAGCTCAGTTCTCGGTATTCTCCTTCATGGATGGCTTTTCTGGCTATAACCAAATCAATATGGCACTAGAAGACATGGAAAAGACAACTTTCATAACCCCATGGGGCACCTTCTGCTACAAGGTGATGCCGTTTGGTCTGAAAAATGTCGGAGCAACATATCAACGAGCTATGGTGACTCTGTTCCATGATATGATTCATCATGAAATCGAGGTTTATGTGGACGATATGATTGCCAAATCTCAGACAGAAGAAGAATATTTGGTGAATCTGCAGAAATTGTTTAAACGGTTAAGGAAATTCAAACTGAGGCTTAATCCGAACAAGTGTACTTTCGGGGTGAGATCTGGAAAACTGTTGGGTTTTATTGTTAGTGAAAAAGGGATTGAGGTGGATCCAGCCAAAGTGAAAGCGATACAGGAAATGCCTGAGCCAAGAACAGAGAAACAAGTCCGTGGTTTCTTAGGAAGGTTGAACTACATTGCAAGGTTCATCTCTCACCTAACAGCCACATGTGAGCCAATTTTCAAATTGCTGAGGAAAGATCAGGCTATCAGGTGGAATGAAGATTGTCAAAGGGCTTTCGAGAAGATAAAAGAGTATCTACGGAAACCTCCAATCCTTATACCTCCAGTTCTTGGGAGACCTCTGATAATGTACCTGTCAGTGACTGAGAACTCGATGGGGTGTGTATTGGGACAGCATGACGAGTCTGGTCGAAAAGAGCATGCCATATACTACCTTAGCAAAAAGTTTACCGACTGTGAAATCAAATATTCGCAGCTTGAGAAAACTTGTTGTGTTTTGGCCTGGGCTGCTCGCCGACTGAGGCAGTATATGTTGAACCATACTACCTTGTTGATTTCTAAGATGGATCCAGTCAAATACATATTCGAGAAGCCATCTCTCACCGGAAGGGTGGCTCGTTGGCAAATGGTACTGACAGAGTACGATATCCAGTATACATCCCAGAAAGCCATCAAAGGGAGTATTCTGTCGGACTATCTTGCTCAGCAGCCGATTGATGATTATGAGCCGATGAAGTTTGATTTTCCAGATGAAGACATCATGTTCCTTAAGATGAAAGACTGTGAAGAGCCAGTTGTTGAGGAGGGACCTGATCCAAATGAAAAGTGGACTTTGTTGTTTGATGGGGCTGTCAACGCCAGAGGAAGTGGAATTGGTGTTGTCATTACAACTCCGAAAGGTGCCCACATACCTTTCACCGCTCGTTTGACTTTTGAGTGCACAAATAATGAAGCTGAGTACGAGGCCTGTATCTTGGGTATTGAGCAAGCCATTGATCTGAGAATCAAGACTCTGGACATCTTCGGAGATTCAGCTCTGGTGATCAATCAAGTGAATGGTAATTGGAATACTCTCCAGCCCACTCTGGTCCCCTACAGAGATTACACGAGAAGGCTGTTGACTTTCTTCACAACAGTAAAATTGTATCATATACCTCGTGATGAGAACCAGATGGCAGACGCACTTGCTACTCTATCCTCCATGGTCAAGGTAATTCGTTGGAACCATGCTCCCAGGATCGATGTGATGCGCCTTGACAGGGCCGCGTATGTGTTTGCTGCTGAACTGGTAGTCGATGACAAGCCCTGGTATCACGATATCAAGTGCTTTCTGAAGAATCAAGAGTACCCTGCAGGGGTATCCAACAACGACAGAAAGACTTTGAGAAGATTGGCAGGCAGTTTCTTCTTGAACAAAGACGATGTGCTATATAAGAGGAACTTCGACATGGTTTTGCTCAGATGCGTGGACAGACACGAGGCGGACATGTTAATGCAGGAAGTTCATGAAGGTTCCTTCGGTACTCATGTCGGCGGACATGCAATGGCTAAGAAATTGTTGAGAGCGGGTTATTATTGGATGACCATGGAATCAGATTGCTTCAAATATGCTCGGAAGTGTCATAAATGCCAGATTTATGCTGATAAGGTGCATGTGCCGCCAAATCCTCTGAATGTGATGAATTCGCCGTGGCCGTTTGCTATGTGGGGCATTGACATGATTGGAAAGATTGAGCCGACTGCTTCCAATGGGCATCGCTTCATCCTTGTTGCCATCGACTATTTCACCAAGTGGGTCGAAGCAGCATCGTTCGCGAATGTCACCAGACATGTGGTTGCCCGTTTCATCAAGAAAGAAATCATTTGTCGCTATGGGATTCCCGAAAGAATCATTACTGATAATGGTTCTAATCTCAACAACAAAATGATGAAGGAGTTGTGTCGAAACTTCAACATTCAGCATCACAATTCTTCCCCTTACCGCCCTAAGATGAACGACGCTGTTGAGGCGGCAAATAAGAACATAAAGAAGATTGTGCAGAAGATGGTCGTCACGTACAGAGATTGGCATGAGATGCTCCCCTTCGCCTTGCATGGGTACCGTACTTCAGTACGTAGGTCGAGTGGGGCAACCTCTTACTCCCTGGTGTATGGTATGGAAGCAGTCCTACCTGTTGAAGTGGAGATTCCTTCTCTAAGAGTCCTGTTAGATGTCAAGTTAGACGAAGCTGAATGGATTCAGACAAGGTTCAATGAGTTGAGTCTTATCAAAGAGAAGCGAATGGCAGCCATTTGTCATGGGTAGTTGTATCAGAGTCGAATGAAGAGAGCCTTTGATCAGAAAGTGCGTCCTCGTTGTTTCCAAGTCGGAGATTTAGTGTTGAAAAGGATCCTTCCTCCTCAGACAGATCACAGGGGCAAGTGGACTCCTAACTACGATGGACCGTATATTATCACCAAGGTTTTTGACGGTGGGGCCTTAATGCTTGCAACTATGGATGGTGAAAGTTTCACTTCCCCTGTGAACTCAGACGCGGTTAAAAAATACTTCGCATAAAATAGACCCGCTGGACAGTAAAAAGAATAGTCCAGGCAAAAATGGGCATCCCGACGAACCAATAAAATGAAAAGGTTCGGGCAAAAATTAGGGATTAAAAATGAAAAGATCGTACACCCGGTAAGTTGAAAACCTGAAAAGGCAACTTAGGCAAAAATGGGTATCCCGGTGGATTGAAAACCCGAAAAGGGCGATCCAGGCAAAAGTTAGGGATTAAGCGAATGACTGCGTTCTGAGTTAGTTCTGAATCTCATCTCATGTCGATGACTGGAAATTTTCGAGAGGTAGGAAACAGTCCAATCACCTTTTCAGAAGGCTAATCATCTGGAGGATCTTGAAGACGGGCAAGTCATAGCAGAATTGGAACCCAATAGAAATCCATTTCACATTGCCATTAGATTAATTTCTGTTTTTATCTTTTGTGCGATTACCTCTTTCCAGGGATTGCTTCCTGATGTAAATGCCTATTCAGAGGCCATTCAATCAATAAAATCATGTTATTCAGTATATCTCGGTTTTCATTTTCATTTTACTATTTTGTTTGCAAAAATGACGTCCGAATTTTTGATAAACATTGCATCATGACACATAAGGGCTTTACAGGTACATGCTTAATAAACATTTAAAATTGCTGTAAATTTTAAGTGCTTTGGATCGTCTATTCAGAACAGATACCCTCGGGGCATTTCCTTAAAATCCCCTGCAGATGACCGTGAATATCTTCCCCAATGAAGTCGCCAATAGACGGATCCGGTGTCTTATCCCTGCAGAGCTGATCAGAGTGTTGGATTCTTCAATCCCCAGCAGGTTCTCACCACTGTACTTCCCCAAGCGTTTGTTCCAGGACATACACTCCCCAGTAGAGTTGACAGTGCCAGACTATATGTCCCCAGCGGAGTTGACAGTGCCAGACTGTATCTTCCCAGCAGAAGCGGCTACTCCTTGGAGTTCGAGGCCAGATCAATAATCCCAATGCCAGATCCATGGTTTCTTTCCTTGAAGCAGAACCTCGGTACCGTATCAGTGTTTGCTTCCCCTGCTGAGTCATCTCTCGCAGATCGTGGTTTCCAGAACCACTATCGCTTTCCCCAACAGCAGGTTTTCAGTCTGAATCTCGGCATTTCATCATTGCTAGAACACCGTGTGACGGGTCATTTCCCCACATATTTCTTTGCGCTGTGCATCTCCAGCAGCCTTGCCAGGGTCCAGAAGATGGTGATCATTTCCCCATCAGATCCCCTTGCCCCAGCTTGGCATTCTACCCAGCATTTCGCATCCCTGCATGTAGAATCATATTGCATTGCATCCTTCCAAATCGCGTAGCATTTCCATTTTCATGGAGCATTACGCCATTGAAAAATTCAAACATACGCATGTAAGCATAAAACATTCTCGGTATCCCAAGTGATAAGCTAGAAGTTGTTTCCAGTACTCAGACTGAAGATTGTTCATGACTTACCTTTGTTATCCCCAGCAAGTGTCGTTGGCCCATGCATCGCCTCTATTATCCTTCCCTATTTTTGCCGATGCTGACAGGCATGAAGTTTCCGGTATTCAGACCGAAGTGGCGTTCAGGCCAGTTTTCCGATGTTCAGATCGAAGAAGTTTCCGACATTCAGGTCGATGCAACTTGTGGCATTCAGGCCAATTTCCGATATTCAGATCGAAGTGGTGTTCAGGCCAGTTTCCGGTATTCAGACCGAAGTGGCGTTCAGGCCAGTTTTCCGATGTTCAGATCGAAGAAGTTTCCGACGTTCAGGTCGACGCAACTTGTGGCATTCAGGCCAATTTCCGATATTCAGATCGAAGTGGCGTTCAGGCCAGTTTCCGGTATTCAGACCGAAGTGGCGTTCAGGCCAATTTTCCGATGTTCAGATCGAAGAAGTTTCCGACGTTCAGGTCGACGCAACTTGTGGCATTCAGGCCAGCCTCTCGATGTTCAGACCGATATTAATAATCTCATATCTCCCGATGTTCAGATCGAAGTCATTTCCAGTATTCAGACTGATGAGTGGCATTCAGGCCATGGCTATTTTTGTGTTACCATTTATCTTGGTATCGAGGTCGACATCCTTTTTTGGTATTAAGACGGACTCTCACCGTGCCAGACGGGGTCTTCCCTCGGGACCACTTCTTTGCCGATTCTGACAGGCATTGTTACTTCACTTCACTTCAGTGCAAATTTTTGGGCTTTTATTGTATTCAATCCCTTGATACCTCGAAAGTATGAAAGCCGCTGCCATCTTCTTTCCGGGTCTCCAATTGATTGAATAGGGGCAGCTGTAACACCCCAAAATTTGCCCTCCTCATTCATGCATTCACTTTTTAGGTCATTTAACATTTCATACCACATTGCATCATGTCAATCAGAATTAGCTCCAAGAAGCTCGAACATCATCCAGGACACTTTGTGGGTTCTACTTAGACGATCAGTCAACACAAGGAAAAGACTTGAGGTACTAACAACAGGGCCAGATGGAGCATATTCACCGTGCAAATCGCCAGGATGGAAGAAGCAAGAATCTGCTGCTGAGCTGTCATGCTCGCTAGGCGAGCAGATCCTTCGCCTAGCGAAGAGTACTGCCATGCTCGCTAGGCGAGCAGATCCTTCGCTAGGCGAAGGGCGCGCATTTCAGAAAATATCAGAAAGATTTTGGGCTTGGGTTGCCCTCATTTGAGCCCACTACCCACGAAATCAGTCTATAAATACTGAAGTTTCAGTAGAGGAAAAGACACTTGGAGTTACACTGGGAGATTCACTGGAGAAAGATTTTGAGAGAAGGAAACCTAGGAACTACTCTGCAGCAATCTTCAGGCAGCTCTGAGAAGTTCACTCCGATTCACACACTCTTTTGCCTCCGCCTCACGCAAACCCTAACAGAGCTTTGCAAATCCAGCCGCGCCGTTCGATCGGCCTCTCTCATCAGGTATGCCTTTGTTCCTATTACTCTATGCGTTGAATTTGAATACTATGAATGCATGAGGTAACACCAGGTTTTGCACACGGGTTTATGCTTGCATATGAATATGTGAATAATGTCTTGAATGTTTAATAATTTCGTTTCCGAAAGGAATGCCATAGGGTTTGGAATCCTTAACATCAGACTATTATCAATGAGAAACCCGAAACCCGCAGGCGCTCGCTAGCCGCTTCGCTAGGCGAGCACGCAGCGAAACTTCGCTAAGCTTTCGCTAGGCGATGCAGTCGCGAATATGACAGCATTCACTCTTTTTGTTCTGTTTTGTTCTAACCTGTCTTTGTGTTGCCATGGCATTGTTTTCCCTTGATTTCATCCTGTTTGCCTAACCCTTTTTTGTCGAGTTTTTGTGAGGACTCACGCACTCTTGTAGGGATACCATTCGGAGGTTTATTCTGATTACTCGTATTGACTGATTTTCTTTGATGGTCTAGCTGAAGAGATCTCAGGGTCGCTAATCTATTAATTGCTATAAATTCGGATTTTTATCCGTGTGGTAAATTTTTTCCCTTTCTCGTACTTTATCGCTTTCTTAGCTGGAAGACCTCGATAGGAGGCAATGTTTGAGCCCCTTGGTGGCATTTTACTTTAAGATACATGTTTTGTGTGGTGTGATCGCTTCCCCATAGGACACGAGGCTTCGGATAGTCTCCCGTTTGCATGCCAATTAAGGTAGCATTGTTCCTTCGCCTAGGACTTCCTTTTTGCATGCGCGTTCCTACAACGCAAACAAACCCTAAAACCCAAAGCAACACGTTATCTCCTTCTACTACAGGCGAGTAAGTCTCCAAAGGTCGAGCATCCGATAGATTGCGTAGTAACGTTGTTCGTCCAAAACCCAATTCATAACCCCGTAGTTAGCCGAACTACGACTTGCTCTGATTCTCATTCCAGATGAGATACGTAGGCATAAGACGCGATGTCTTAGCGAGCACACATCCCCCCAACCCATAGGTCAGCCGAGCTACGAAGACTCTAATTCTCATATTCAGATGAGATACGTATGCAGTGGATGCGACACCCGCGCGAGTCATTTCTCTTAACCTTTTTTAGTAAATAACACATTAGATAAACACACACCCTTTAGACAAGAACTACAAAAGTGGATCCCGTAGAGTACTACGGATGCGTAGGGGTGCTAATACCTTCCCTTTGCATAACTGACTCCCGAACCCAAGATTTGGTTGCGAGACCCCGTCTTGTCCTTTCCTTTTTCCAGGTTTACTTCGAGCGTTTCCTTTCCCTCCTTTGGGATAAATAACGCACGGTGGCGACTCTTCTGCCCTTTTCTTTCGCCGGTTATTTTTTTTCGCGCACTGTATTTTTCAGGTTGCGACATGAAGAAAGGAGGATTGTTTGGGTTGCCATCTGATTTCCTCTTTAAGGAAGCTACTGCTTTTGCTCAAGCCGGTAGTGTGGATTCTTTTGAAGCTATCTTTGTGTTGCTCAATTATGGATTAGCTTTGTTCCCTAACATTGACGGTTTTGTTGATGTTAATGCCATTAGAATCTTCTTTATTGGGAATCTTGTGCCTACTTTGTTGGGTGATGTGTACTTCTCTTTGCATCTAAGGAATTCTAAGGATGGTGGAACTATTGTCTATTGCATTCCTCTTCTGTACAAGTGGTTTATTTTGCACTTGCCTCAGGCACCTGCTTTTGTGGAGAACAAACAATGTCTATGGTGGTCTCAGAGACTTGTGTCCCTCACTAATGATGATATGGTTTAGTATGATCCTTCTTTGAGAAGTTTGGAGATTATTGATAGTTGTGGTAAATTCTCTAATGTGCCTCTCATTGGTATACAAGGAGGAATTAACTATAACCCTGCTTTGGCTCGTCGTCAACTTGGGTTCCCCTTGAAAGACAAACCTAATAACATGTTGTTAGAAGGTCTTTTCTACCAATAGGGTAAAGATCCCCAACATTTGAAGCAGAAGATTGTGCATGCTTGGCATAATATGCATAGGAAAGGAAGATCCGAGCTTGGTCTGTGCAATTGTGTAGCTTTGGAAGCTTACACTCTTTGGGTGAAGAAGAGAGCTTTGGAATTGAAGATGCCTTATCCTTATGAGAGACCTATATCTAAGGTTGTGGTTGAGACATTAACTCTCCCTAACCAAGATGTAGAGGAGTTGGAAGACGCACTCGCCAAGATGAAGCGAGAGAAAAATATGTGGGAAGATTGGTTCCATGCTTTGAGCAAAAAACATGAGGGGTTACAGCTTGAGCCTAAGGACAAAAATGAACTTATTGAACTACTTGAAGACCGAGTGTCGAAGAGACAGAGAGAGTCAGAGGTTTCATCTTCTAGCATGCCTCGGCCTTCCATTTCTTGGAAGAAGATTGTAGATCAACTTGTCCTCGAGAAAACCCAGATGAAGGTTTCTTTTGAGACCGAGATTCGACGCATTCGAAGGAAGTACGCGCCTACAGCCAGATCTTCTGATGTTGTTGTTAGGGATCCTTAAGATGACTAGTATCCTTTTCTCTTGTATTTTTCATTTGGTTTCTGAAATTGTACTCAGTGTAATCCTTCCAATTATACAAATAAAAGTGATTTTTATGGTCATATCAAATTGTTGCAATTATTGTTAAATATATATATATATATATATATATATATATATATATATATATATATATATATATATATATATATATATATATATATATATATATATATTTACAATTAGTATAGTAAGTTCCTTGAAAATAAAAACAATCAAGCATTCATGCATCCTTTGCATAAGTAGGTTTCTCTTTCTCCAGATGTCTCATTGGTGTTTCTTCTGTGCTTTAGCCAAGCTGACTCATCGGTACAATACTCGCGCCAATCACTCCAGAATTATAGAACATCTTGAGCAAGAGAATAGAGATTTGAAAGAGGAGATCGCCCGCCTGACTGCCATGATGGAGTCAATTCTAGCTGCACAGAGCCAGTCTTCTCCAACACCTGTAACTCCTCCTCCTCAGAGGACTGTTATTTCAGAGGTAGCTACCTCTACTGTTCCCACAATTGCCGCTCATTTCGCGCCTGCCATGCCTGTCAGATTCCCGTGGGGAATGCCTCCGAACTTCGTGCCTGAAGGCTTTTCTCCTACATTTGCTTCTATGTCGGCATCTAGCCCGATCATGTCTGTGCCACCACTTGTTGTGCATACTTTGCCCCGTGTGGAAGACACCATTTATCATTCCGAGCCATCTGAGGGCCTAAATGTATATGAGAAAATGGATGAAATGAAAGATCAATTTCTTGAGCTGCGAAAGGAGTTGAAGACTTTGAGAGGTAAGGACATGCTTGGAAAGAGTGTTGTTGAATTGTGTCTGGTGCCGAATATGAAGATTCCAGTTGAAGCGCCGCGAAAAATACAGACTCGCCACCGGATTTTATGTATTCCAAAGGAAAGGGAAAATATCGATAAAACCCCAAATGAGAGAAACGGTCTCGCAATCAAGAGCGGATTCAGAAGTCGGTTATGCAAGGGGAAGGTATTAGCACCCCTCACATCCATGGTACTCCATGGGAACCACTTGCTTGTATCAATGGCGTATGGATGTTTATTTATCTGTAAGTTGCTTGCTATCGGGAGTGAGATGAGAGATGATATAGGGGAGAAGATAAGTTTTAACTTAGTGTGCTCACCAAGGATTTGGGCCCTTGTGCCTACGTATCCCCATACGTAAAATAGGGAAGTCAGAGCTTCGTAGTTCGGCTCAAAAATGGCGTATTTGTTTGGTTGTTTTTACTTAACAGTATTGACGTTCACGCACTACTGTTCACTTTGAAGAGAGTGCACTAAGGCAAAAGATGATTTGATTTGTTGGGGTCGATTTTATGCATGGAGACAAGCATTAGACCCTTGGCTAGATACAGTCAATGGTCCAATAACTCGGGAGTTGAGAGGACAATGTTGTCCTAACCACTCTTTTTCATCCAAAAAGAGATTTTATTATGAAAGGAGTTTGGCAAGTTTAATCATTGGAACTTAAAGGGTGACAAGTATTCGACCCTTGACTAAGTACGGTCAACGATCAAAGTACTTGAGAATTGAGAGAACAATGAAGTCCTAACTATTCTTTTTCATACCCATAGAACCTATATCTAACTTGTTTGAATCATTAGATGTTTTAAGGGGGAAAGTCAAGTGTCGGGTCCTCTGGCTAGGTATGGCCGATAACCCAATTACTTGAATGTTGTATACAAACACGTACACCCCATTTGCATTCCAATTTGTTATGAAAATGGTTTTGAAAAAGGTACTTGACGTTGAATCAAGTGTTTGAATTTATTACGAAAATAGTAAGTGAAGAATGGAGGTGAGATAGAATAAGGTTGAGAAGAGAATGGAGAAGAGGTGTGAATGAATGGATCTTGGAGTGGATGGAGAATGCTTGATGTTGGATCAAGCATTCGCATTGCAATGGTGTGAGTTTTATTTGGAAAACAACTTGACGTTGAATCAAGTACCTTTTGTTTCTTTTGAAATGCTTTGTTTATCGTTTCGTATTTTATCTTTGATTATTAACATGCATGGTGAACTAACTAGAAAGCAATAAAGCTAAGCTATTACATGACTAAGGGGAGGGGGAACATTTAACCCACAATGGGGGGATGGATCCACACAATACAATGGAAAAGGAATGAAAGGAAAATACAAGTTATAAACTACTAAACTATGTACCATGCCTAAGGCATACAAGTGACATGGTACTTCAAACAATACAAAGCTATTGAACGAAAATGAAATTGTTAGGATTATGGCTAGCTAGGAATGAACTTGAATCTCCAAGTCACATGTGAACACAAGGCAACAAATGAGTTAGCATGAGATAAAGTCAAATGAATGAGAATGATGCAACAATATGTAAGTACATACAATAGCTAGAATCGATTTAAAAGGTAATGGATTAATCCATGAAATATAATCAAATATTTATCCTATGATCAAGGACAATGAGACTAAGCATACAAAGTATTCATTACCTAAATTGAAATGGGTTTTTCAATTTACAATATGATCATAAACCAAAGAAACGATTAAATGGACAATTAAAGTGAGTATTAATTCTAAGCACTAAAATCTACCTAAACATGGGTTAGGGTCACAATTAATCAAATGGAAAATTACCAATCTAAATTCAAGAATCAAATCTACGACTATGGTTATACAAACAAAATTTAGTGGAAATTAACCTAAAGTCTAATCATGGAAAAATCGACCATTAACCACATAAAATCCACACAAAATCCACAAAAAGAAATAAAGAGATTTAATGACTAAAACTCAATCATGGCATGGTTAATCAATCATGAATTAATTCTGGAAAATTAAGAAACTAAATTTAATCTAACAATTTATTAAACCTAATTTCTAAATCCTAATCACCTAATTAAAGCTAATTAAGAATCAAATCTAATGATGAATTAAACTAATTAACAAAACACGTCAATCCCTAATTAACAAGAAAACAAGGAAATCCTAAGCCTAACAAGAAATATCCATGAAGATTCTAATTAATGAAAATTAAATAAAATCACCATGGTTAACCATGGGCTAATTGTGATTAATAACTAATTCAATGGGCTTTGGGGGTTGATAATTGGATTAGGGGTGTAGGGTTTGAAAACCGCCTGGGCCATGGTCTCTTGCTCCTTCGGCTCGAGCTACTTTCTTCATAGAACAAGCATTCAGCATCGCCTTGCACACAATCGCGACCTGGTCTTCCCAATGCAATGTATTCGACGCGGCAACCACAAGTCTCGCTCGACTCCATTTCACTCTTTCACCGATGTGACCGTGTGAATTCGCAAGTGCACGAATCGCGTCAAAGTAATATAAAAGAATATCGATCCCACAGAGACCAAATCGTCAATCTATTGATTACTATTGTTATGGTGTTTATCTAAGGCGGTATAAAAGAGATATTGGGTTTGTAAAACAACGGTAAATAATAAATGCAGGTAAAGACAGGTTGAATGTATTTCACGTCAGTTAAGTGATGTTTCGATTGTCTAAATAGAACTACTTATGAGGCAATATTTTCTACTCTTGAAAAGAATCTATTTAACAGGAAATGTCGCTTTCGCGTATTCAGAACCGAGTTTACCCTTAAATTAAGGTCTTTTATTGTCACTTATAAAAGGTGCGCAGAATGCTAAAGTAGTAAACTTATTTTTAAGAAATAAGACTCGTAAACTTAGTTGAAAAGTGATTTTGATTTGGAAAGTTTACCCAAGGAGTTTCCTGATTTTAAATCTATCAACGCGTCCGAAAACAGTTTCAAAAATAGTTTTTCCTTAAAGTGATAAAAATTCCTAGTTACTAAGCCAGGGTGCTTTCGCACTCCTCGAATAGTTAAAACTAACCAAGTTTGTTTTAGAAAACTCAAGTTAAAAATCAAAACAGCCTTTAAAGTATTTCTACATATTCAATATGTGAAACATTACTTTAACCGCGATCCTTACATTCTAACCTTTAAAAGATTTAGCCAGACATGGTAACACAAACAAACACAACGGTATTGATCATGATGAAAAGTTTGTTTTAAAATGTGAGGCGTAAAGAGCGAGTATAGTGCGGAAAATAAATAAAGTAAAGCGAGTGCGGAAAATAAATAAAATAAAAGCGAGTGCGGAAAATAAATAAAGTAAAAGCGAGTGCAGGAAATAAATAAAGTAAAGCGAGTGCAGAAAATAAATAAAATAAAGCGAGTGCGGAAAATAAATAAAGTAAAGCGAATGCGGAAAATAAATAAAGCAAAGTGAATGCGGGAAATAAATAAAATAAAAGCGTAGTCAGAAAGTAAATAAATAAAAGCGTAAATAAGAACGTGTTCCAAATGGAGGGCTTTAAATATGGTACAAAAATAAACCTCCGACTCCTGAAGCTAAAGACGACAGCAACTCGAAGTGACTCAATTCAATCTCACTAAGGTGCGATAACCCCCCGATGTGACAGATTACCGTTATTACAAATGATAAATATAGGCTTAGTGTTTTAAACTAAGTTGGAAGATTTGAAAATGAAATGGAACGAACTATTTATAGAGAGTTTCAGCAGCTTGCAAAGACCATGGTGCCCTCCAACTTCTCCTTAGTGGGAACGTGATTTTCAAAGGTGGCGCCCGCCATATGTGTAAATGGGAAAGATCATTGGAACGTGGCGGTTGCCTCCTAGTTAAGGGCTGGTGAGCCATGGCTTCCCCTATAACGGACGCCATGTGCAACGCCATGTGTACAATTTTCGCCGAAAAACCCTAATTTTGGGTCTTTTTGCTTAGTTTCTTCCAAAAGGGTTTGAAAGTGCTAAATATCTGTAAACAAGATAAAAGAGAGCATAATACAAACAAAATGATAATAAAGTCCTAATAAACATGTGAAATCCGAGTCAAAAACAAGGTGTAATTCAGTGTGATCACGACGCAGGGGCGAACAAAGAATCGTGAAGGCGAAATTGTCCTCTCAGTATGAATTCAAGAACACTCTCCAAATTTGTGCTCATAACTCGACACCAAATCGTAATCAACCGAAAGTGAAATTGTAATCACCGAACAACTTTCTCTTGCGTGGGAAATAGAATCGATTGAAGGATGTAGGACATACCGGATTCGTACGCGATAGTTGTTGATGACGAAGGATCACTATTGTTGTTCGTCACGGAGTATTGTCGACGGCGGAGAGGTGTGTCGTGGTCGATGAAGTGGGCTACGTCTCGTTGTGGTTAAGATGGGGAGAAAAGAGCGGCAGGTGAAAGCGATCGAAATGTGGACAGGTGAGATTATGTTTCCGTCTCTGAACTGCAATGTTTTCTCTCCGTTCTTCTTCTACTTCTGTTTGCAACTCCGTTTTCCTTTTTCTTCTTCTTTTTCAGTAATTTCGTTCTTCTTTGCAGGTTTTTTTGTGAGTGGTTTTGGATTGAAGGTTTTGTGTCGATTTTTGGGTTGAAGGTCGATTGAAGGTTATGGATGAAGGTTCTGTTTGGAAGATGAAATCGAGGGTATCAGGGTTGAGGTTGAAGAAGAGGGTTCCTTGAAGATGCTTGATGAAGGGTGGTTTGAAGATGGAGAATCAATTATGAAGTTGTAGGGTTTAGGGAAAGTTCGTCCTTGAGGAGGGTGGTGAAAGGTGGTTTTTGAAGATGGAGTTTTGAAATGAGGTCCAGAAGAACGTGGAAAGTGATTCGGTTCCGAATTTATTGGTTGATGGAATTCCTTGCAGTCAGTTGCGAAATTCAAATTCTGTTGTCGAAATCGGTTGAAGGTTGCTAAGTTGGTTCAAAATTGGTTAAGGATGGTTCTGAATTCTGTTGAGGGATGTTGGAGTTTGGTTTCTTCAGTTGGAGGCGGTTTGTTGAGAGGTTGTTATATGGTTTTGGAGGCTACAAAAATTCTGTTGTGAGGGTCGTTGGAGGTTGGTTAGAATTGAAGAAAATCGGTTGGAGTTTTGTTAAGGCGGTTAGAGGTTGAAGAGGTTTGTTGGAAGTTTCCATCCATGACAGTTGGTTGGTTCTAACTGGTCTTAGGGAGGTTCAAGTTTTGTTATCAAATTCGGTTAACCGTTAGTTATTCGGTTGGAGGAATTTGCTTTGAAGGTTTTCTTTTTGGTGAACTGAATTGGAGGTTCATTTAATGGTTGGAGGAAGTTTAGAGTATGGCGGTTAGGGGGTTGTATCGCGTTTTGGAATGAAGACGGAGACGTTGCATGATGAAGATTCATTAATTGCAGAATGGAAGATGATTCCTGAGTTCTTCCGATGCGTTGTGGTTATTATGAACTTTGATAAATCCCTGGTAAGCCTCTCCAATCTTTTTCTTGTTTTTCTGTTTTCGGTGACCTCTTTTCTTCTTCAATTCCATTTTCTTTTTGTTGTTGCTTCTATTGTCCCCTTTTCTGTTCTCAACTTCCCTCTCCATAACCATTTTAATAAGATCCAATTTTGTGTCACATTGCTTCATTGTTTTCTTCCTAACAGAAACAGTAGCATGAGCAGATGCAGATGCAGAAGCAGAAGGAGTGTCGGTTAACGATTCTGAACCCTCTGAGAACTTCTGCTTCTTCTTCTTGATCCTTCTCAGCTCCATTTTGAGCTTACTCTGTGCCCTAGTTGTTTTCGTTTCCACATTATCAATATCAACAGTTTCATCCACGTTTTTCTGCTTCCTCTGAAGCTTTAGAGACTCAGGAACTTTCTCTTTGTATTGACGTTCTTTCCCTGGAGGTAGTGAATCTCGCAGAGTTTCAGATCATCCATCACTCTCCGCTTGCACCGCCATTGCTTCCCGTCGTTTCATCCGCACCGGAGATGGTCCGGTGGAACCTCCTCGTTCGCCGATGCTGATCCTTTCTTCATTATAATCTAGTTTTTTTGGGGAAGAATTGGGATTTTTTGTAGAGGGAATTGGATGGGGAAAGTTAAACCTAATTTCCCAGTGACAGAAATTATATTTTTCTGCATAGAGCACAAGGTAAGGGTTTTTATTTGAAATGTTTGTTTTTTTTAATTCAATTTATAAATGAACTGAATTATGCAGGTTAAAACATTTGAATTGAATTTCATGGTTTTTTCCTGTTCAAAGCATGTGGGGTGAATGAAATGGATTTGGATGACTAGATATTGTTTGGATTTAATGTGGTAATGGTTAATGGATAATTGGATGGATAATTTGGTTTTGTGGTAATAGAAATTGGATATTGATTGGATTTTGTAAGTGGATAAAAGAGAAGGGTTAAATAAAAATTGGACATGGGTAATTGGATTTTAATTAGTGAATGGATTTTTGGTTTATTAAATGGATGATGAATGGATAATTGCATTAGGGAAAATGGGTAGCAATGTGTTAGATTGTAAAAATGGACTTTTTGGATAATTGGATGAATAATTGGATTATGGATTTGGGATTAAAATGAATATGAATTTAAAATATGGACAAGAATGGTTTGGGGATATTTGGTTTTAAACTGTGGATATGAGTTAGTTAAGTGGGCTAAATGGAGAATGGATTAAATTGCAAATGGATTTATTAAATGGGTTGATGGTTAATCGGATAAATCGGATAATGATGGATAAAATTGGATTAAAACAAGGACTAGTGGATTGGTAATATGGACAAGGATGGTTTATGGATATTTGTTAGATGGTTGACTTTGGTCAACCGGTTGACAAAAAAGGCAACAGTTGACCAAAAGTCAACTTAGGTAAAAATGTTTGTTTTTTTGTGGAATGAATGTGGATACGATCGAAAAACCCAATGTTCGTAAGCCAAATAAAACATGTCAATCCAAGACTCAAAATCCCACTAACCAAATCCAACCAACTGATATTCAATCAAGCAACCGATTGCAGCATCTTGAATGAGTCTTAGCCAATGAATTAGAACCCTGAATCTTAGCCAAACAACTGAACCATCTAATGAACCAAACAAAACAGATGCGACCTCCCTGAATTAGGGTCTGGTTGATTAAACCACCTTAAGTTACAGAGAAGCCTTAGCTTCCATCCGGTGCAAGCACAAAGCTAGGAATCCAAGATACCTGTCCTTGTATTGGATCATGATTGTGCAGATGAAATGAAATGTCTGTAAGGCTATGCATATGATTAAGGTTAGTGACCTAGATGAACTTTGTGACAGGTAGGGTGAATTTTGGGGTATGTGTAAGACCCCAATTTTGACCCTAAGATCCCTCATGGCATCATAACATTTGCATTTGCATTGCCTCAAGGATCATAAGCATCTTAGCTCCTTACCTTTAGGTTGGGATCTCTTGTGAGTTGGTTTGAGATCACCAAGCATACTTGAATTGTATATTATTGCTTTTCTCATTTGATTTACTAACCAAAAGCACAAAAATATGTCACTAACATCTCTTGTCTGTAGCTTGAGCAGTCACAAGGTCTAAAGCTTCTAGGAGACCCTATATGCATTGATATGGCCAAGAAAAGATGAAAGCAAGCATGGAAATGGTTCCCAAAGCTCTCATCCATCAAATATGCCTCCCAAGTATCTCAATTCATCATTTTGATCAAAGTAAATCAAAGGGTTTGAGGTTTGTTTCCCAAGGAAACCCTAATACATCTGCTCATCAACTATGCCTTGCTCATGAAGCAACCTCAACCCATGGTCAAATACAATCAAGGGAAGTTCCTTAATTCACCATTTCACGCATATTTGAACTTATTTGAGTGTCATCAATCATCAATTCATCAAGATATGAGTTTTGGACTTGAGAAGTTGATCAGTCAATTCATCTAACTATTTCGAAATACACTGAGACCTAACTTTTTATGTGTTGGTCAAGTGGAGATGATCCCAAGAGAAAAAATGTTCTTAATAACCATATGAACAACTTTCATGTTCATCAAAAATTTATTTGAAACTTGGAAGGTCATCATCCATTCCAAGACATTATAGGTCATTTTGACTGAAACCCTAATTTTGGGTCAACTTACCAAGGACATAACTCCTTCATTTTTTATGATTTATAGGTTATATAAAATGAATTGGAAATATTAAGATGTCTACTTCAAATGTTATGTTTAGAAAAATTCCAAAATCTCAAAAGAAATACATGTGATAATGCAAAACATTATAGGTCACTTTGGACCAAATGCATTGAAATGTGAAAAAGTCCAACTTCAAGTGCCCATAACTTCTTCATAAAAAATCCAAATGATGAAAACTTTAGGTCCAAATTGATTTCCTTGAAAAGATATACAACTTTCATGTTGAAGATTTTGTCATTTGGAGCTTGTATCATTAATAAAGAAGGGCTTGAACTTTGGCCAATTTTGAAAATTTCACATATGCATGTTTTGCACCCTACACTTCAAGTTCAATTTTCATTAATTTCCAAGGCCCAAATGGAGTTTTGATCAACATAACATTTGTTCCTTATGTAATAAGCTTTCCAACCATTACTCATGAGGTGGTGTTCCTATTCTTTACATGGCATTTTCAAAGACTTGAATGTAATAGTGCATATTTGAAAAATCATTTCAATTGCCATGCATGAGCTAATACAGTCCAATCTGCACGTCCATTTTGCTTTTATCATGTATTAGCTTTCATTTCCAGTTGAAATTGGGCCCTCCATGCGCCTGTACAGGCCCATGCATGGAGGCCCTTTCCATTCATGCAAGCTTTGGTTCATGCATTCAGCATTGCTTCTCCTATAAATACCATGCCATGGCCTCTCATTTGAGCAAACTTAAGGCGCCCCAATTGCTGCTGAACTGAAATCCTAGCCATCACTAAAGGAACTAATCCATTTTTCTTCAAATTTTTCAGATCTGAATTTTGATTTCATTGATCAATCTTCAGATCTCAAAGTTCCTAAACCTTCTCTTCTTGATCCATAGTGTCTACTGTAAGCAAAAGCATCCAAAGATTGTGACTCAAAGCCTTGCAATTCAAAGGTTCACTTCAACTGTTAATTGCTTCGAATCAGCTTGTATAGTGTTCTATTTTCATTGTTGTTGTGTGATCTGAAGTCCTCTGCATAGAGGCAACATTGCTATGCTTTTAATTTTTTAAAATCATGAAGTTCATATGAGCACCACAGAATTTCCACTTCTGATTTCTCTCAATATAGAGATCTAGAATGGAATTGAGTGGTACAGGGGTGATGTACATCACCCCAGCTTTCGAATGATGTCTGGATCGTGCATTTTGGTTACCATTTTAATATCTGCAATTGTTGATGTGGCCGGAGTTTGGCCGAAGAAGACGGTGGCACTGGCCACCGTCTGGTCTCCAGATCAGATCAGATCCATCCATTTGTGTTTCCAGATTCAATCCCGTGCGTCCAATGTTATGACCTGTTTAATGGCTTGGTGTGTCACGTTTGACCAGCGTGTATGGTGAACATGCGCTTCATAGCCGTGTGATGATCCACGTCAATTAATGAATCTTCATCCAATGGCTCACGCTTTTTCTCTTTTTCTATTTTATGATTTTATTTTCCTTTTATTATTTTAATTCCATTTCATTTTGAAAATTCATATCTCTCTCATTATTGGTCCAAAAATTATGGGACCAATTTCATTCTTCTCCTTTTAATTTCTACTTTCTAAAAATGATTTTTAATATTTTTTATTTTGTCATTTGCTATTTTTTAGTAATTTTATATTTTCTGGTTATTTTTAATTCATTTAAAATAGTTTTTGATATTCAAAAAATACAAAAATATTTTTCCAACCTCTTTGAATGATGATAGATCCATGAAAAATATTCTCATCAATTTATTAATTGATTTGAGATTTATTTGAGATTTTAGTTCAATTAGATTATTTTTATGCATTTTTAATTGATTTAAAATAGTTTCTGACTTTTAAAAATACTGAAATTTTTTGTCAAACTTTGTTTGACCTTATTGAACTTGGGATAATTCATTTGGACTTTTCAAAGTTGATTTGAAGTGAATTTGAAGTTTGACCTTTCTTTATTATTTTAATTCAAGTTTTATTTTAATATTAAAAAATGCCAAAAATATTTTATTTGTTTCTTGACTTCTAATTCTCATTTTGCTTCTGTTTTCTATTGTTTGACCTTGATCTTCTCTATCTTTGGTCAATGCTTGTTGATTAATACATACCATTTCCATTAATGCACTTTAATTCTTCATCTTCTTCTTCTTCTTCTTTTTCTTTTTTTGATCAATGAGTTAAAGATTGGTGGTTAGCATTGATACATGGAGGTTTAGTCTTCCTTGATTCAAATCTAATTCATCTTGATAATGGATCAAGTGAATGGCTTTGCATTAAGGATAGGTTGCTTCCTAAATCATGCAAAGAACCTAAATCAATACAAGATCATTTCTCATCTTCTTTTTGGCATGGCAAGTTGTTGGAGTTTGATTCACTAATCAAGACCTCTAACTTGTGTTGTTGCCTACATTATTATTGACCGGCCTCAGATAGTTGTGACTTCTACATAAGTCCAATTACGATTGCTTAACATAACGCTAAATTTGCCTTATGGCACACTAACTATTAACACTAACTATTAACCATTAACATTTACTTCTTGCACTTTACATTTATGCAATTTACTATTCTTGTACATATTATTCATTTGCTTTTCCCCTTTGCTCATTTGAGCACATGTTTATGTTAATGCAATTTGCCTTTTGCTCACTTGAGCACATATTTGTGTATGTATTATTGTGCTTGTGATTTGTTTTGATTGTTGTGGACCAAATGCAAAGAAATGGACAAATGGACTTAGTTTCTAGGACATTCCCTATGCAAAATTGGAGTAAAAGGACCTTAATGTTGAAGATGGATTAGAAGGACCAAACCTCTAAACTCACTCTTGTCCATTCTTGATTTACTTCATAGAATTCTTTGATGTGTGTGTGTGTGCTTTTGTGCTAGGGGATCCAATGAGAGCTCAAATTTAAGTATCATTGCCATGTTCATCCAAAGTGAAAGATACAAGAGACATTGGGGGATCTTCTAAGAGCTTGTTTGATTTTGTTGATTGCTTGAGCTTACACTTATTTTGCTTGCATATTCCAAAGGATGGGAGCTACTTGGATCATCAATATGATCTCAAGAGAGGAGCTCCATTTGTGGTCTTGTTTCTTATCCCTCATCTCTTGTATTGATTAGGACTTTAGTCATTCTTCTTCTTCCCTCCATTCTAACCCAAGCCAAAACTTTTTGTGCAAACACTTAACACTTGTTTTCAACACTAGAAACCTAAGCCTTATGCTTTTGATTTTCAAACTTTCTTTTCATAACACTTATTTTTGAATTGAACTTTTAAATCAACTTTGACCATATTTTGTACATACTTTTCATTGGTAAATACCACTCATTCAAATACTTTTTTTTGTGGTTTCAATGGCCACTCTCTTAATCAAAACTTTTTCATAACCTTTAGCTATTAGGTTTGAGTTATCCTTGAGGCAGATGTAATACTCACTTATATCCTTAGTGATGGACAATGAATCTTCCATGCTTATTATAGGGTTAACCCCTCACTAGCATGTTGAAGTTATCCTCACATGGTGGATTTGTGGTTTTAGGTTGAGTTTTCTCCCTTGGATAACAAAAGACCTTAAAGCTTTTGGACCAATCAATTCACCAACTCATTTTGAGATTTTTACCCCGAACTACGAGGTTTTGATCCTAATCTTTTTTAAGATGGTACGTAGGCAATGGGTTTATCCATCCAAACACAAAATGTAAATAACTTGTATATTCTCTTCTCATCTCTTCAATCATGTTTGCACAAACAAATTTTCACAAAATACCAACCTTACAACAAGTATGAAAAGGGCTCCCTAGGAGTACCTAGGATGTTTTGGGTGCTTAAAACCTTCCCATTGCATAACCAACCCCCTTACCCCGATCTCTGACATTTTTACTAGTTTTTGATTCGATAAAACTTTTAGGTTTTTGTTCGCTTTCTAACCATTCCTTTGGATAAATAGAAGTGCGGTGGCGACTCGACTTGTATGGTTTACCTTGGATTTAGTCGATATCTCTAATGGTAACGAATACCCCGCTATAGTATGACACCAGTGAAGTTCAAAGTGCCTGACTTTGAAAAATACAAAGGGAACACATGTCCGCTCAATCATTTAGTGATGTATGCCCGCAAAATGTCTACCCAAATAGATAACGATAAGCTGTTGATCCACTACTTTCAAGTTAGTCTGACCAGTGCTGCGCTAAGATGGTATATGGGGTTGGATAGTGTGAGCATCAGCACTTTCAACGATTTGGGTGAAGCATTTGTAAAGCAGTATAAGTACAACATTGATATGGCTCCCGACCGAGATCAGTTGAGATCACCGTCTCAGAAGGACAAGGAAACGTTTAAGGAGTATGCGCAGAGGTGGAGAGAACTCGCTGATCAGATCAACCTTCCTTTTGAGGAAAAGGAGATGACCAAGATTTTCCTGAAGACCCTTAGCTCATTTTATTATGAGAGGATGATCGTCAGTGCCCCCAGTGATTTTACCGAAATGGTAAATATGGGGATGAGGCTAGAAGAAGGTGTCCGAGAAGGACGGTTGTATAAGGAGGACGTATCGTCTAGCAAGAGATACAGCAACAGTTTGGGTAAGAAGAAGGACAATGAAACCAATGCAATTTCCAATGGGAGGCAGAGAAGGCCTCAAATCAGAAAAAGTCAACCATCCCGTCAATATCATCATCAGGTATCGTTAGTAATTCTTGTGTTTTCAGCAAATCAGTCAACACCAATTCAACAACAACAACGTCAACAAGAACAACCACAGCAACGAACAAATACCTATAACAACAACAATACCAACAATCATCAACAACAGAATTTTAAAAGGAAAAAGGTCTCTTTCGACCCGATTCTGATGACGTATGCAGAGCTTTACCCATTGTTGGTTCTCAAGAACCTACTCCAATTAAGAAATCCTCCGCAAATTCCTGAACCACTTCCATGGTGGTACAAACCAGACCTCCGTTGTGCTCTTCATCAAGGAGCACCCGAACATGACATTGAGAACTGTTATCCACTCAAATATGAAGTCCAGAAACTAGTGAAAAGGGGAATGGTGTCCTTTGAGGACCGTGCACCCAATGTGAAAGCAAAGCCATTGCCTGTCCATGGAAATTCATCTGTTAATATGGTAGACGGTTGTCCCGGGGAGTTCAAGGTACTTGATGCACGCTTCATAAGAAGGTCATTGGTGACGATGCACAAGGATATTTGCTTGGTTAGTAATTATGAGCATGACCATGATGGTTGTGCTATCTGCAGTGTTAACCCGAGAGGTTATGAGATTGTGAAAAGAGACATCCATCGATTGACGGATGAGGGTATGATTCAGATTGTTCAATCCCGACACATAGATGATGATGTCAATATAATTGTTCCCGTGTTTAAGAATCCTGAGAGAGTGGTGATTCAGTATGATAGCAGCAACAACAACAGTATCATCCAAAGATCGGTATCGATGTTGGTCATACGGTTGGTGGGTCTAGTCCTATACGCATCCGATAAGGCTGTTCCTTATCAGTACAATGCAACTATGGTGAAGGATGGTCAAGAGGTTCCATTACCTACGACCAATTATGTCGTAAGCAATGCTGATGTTACCAAGGTGACCCGCAGTGGTCGAGTGTTTAGGCCGGTGTTCCTAAAAGATATGGAAGATTCAACATTTAATAAGAAGGTAGAAGTGACTGCAGTAGATCCAGTTAGTGCTTCAAAGCGTCAGTCTGGTGAATCTAGTACTTTGAAGACTAACGATGATGATGAGGTACTTCAATTGATAAAGAAAAGTGAGTTTAATATGGTGGAGCAACTGCTCCAAACCCCCTCAAAGATTTCAGTATTGTCTCTGCTTATGAATTCAGAAGTGCATAGAGAAGCATTTCAAAGAGTTATAGAGCAAGCGTTTATGGAACATGATTTTACGGTGGATCAGTTCGATCATATTGTAGCTAACATCACTTCCTGCAACAATCTCATCTTTTATGATGAGGAACTCCCCGAGGAGGGTAGGAATCATAATCTGGATTTGCATATCTCGATGAATTGCAAAGATGATGCTTTATCCAATGTGCTTGTTGACACCGAATATTTGTTGAATGTGCTGCAAAAGTCAACATTATCAAAGTTGTCATATCAAGGAGCGCCTATGAGGTATAGTGGTTTAATCGTCAAAGCTTTTGACGGTTCACGCAAAACAGTGATTGGTGAAGTGGACCTTCCGGTGAAGATAGGTCCGAGTGATTTTCAAATTACTTTTCAAGTAATGGATATCCACCCTACCTACAGTTGTCTGTTGGAAAGGCCATGGATCCACGAGGCAGGAGTTGTTACCTCCACGTTGCATCAGAAGCTCAAATTTATGAAGAATGGCAAGCTTATCATTGTTGGTGGGGAGAAGGCATTGTTGGTTAGCCACTTGTCATCTTTCTCTTATGTTGAAGCTAAGGATGAGGTCGGAACTCCTTTCCTAGCCTTATCTATTGCTGTTGAAAAGAGAGTTGGGGCACCTATGTCCTCATTAAAAGATGCAAGGAAGATTGTTGAAGATGGAATTGTTGATCAATGGGGGCGAGTGGTAGAGGTCGCCGATAACAAGAATAGAACCGGTCTAGGTTTTCAGCAAGGGTTGTCAGCTACTAGATTAGAGGATGTGCAACTCGGTTTTTGTAGCGGAGGGTTCATTCATGGCAATGAACAACACTTAGCTGTGTGCTAAAGGATGACGAAGAGGAAGACTGCACCAATTTTATAACACATGGAAATGCTTGCAACAATTGGACTGTTGTTGATATTCATATTATTATGCATCGATCTAAGTAATTGCTTTCATTTGTTTTCAAAAATCCTTCTCCTATGCCTAAGGGAGAAGTGAACATTGTTTAGGGCATTTCAAATTGATCATTAATAAAATTCAATTTTATTCATCCACATCTATGATGTTTTATTTTTACTTTTTGCTTTATTCTGAAAATGGTAATTGATCAGTGCATTTTAATGCACGTTCTTTCATGTTTGTACTTAAGCATTTCTTCGATTTGCTTTGATTATTTTTATGTTTTAATGTGTTTTCATAATTTATGTTATTTTTGCACTTATTTAATTTTCGTATTTAATTTTCAGCATTAGCAGCTTTCGCGAGAAAAATCATATCTTGAGCTAGGAGTATCGGATTGAGACGTGCTACCAGTCGATGGAAAGCTAAGAAAAATATCTATAACTTTTGTTCAGAAGTTGAGAGCTGAATCAGACTGTAACAGGGCCAGAAAATTCGTTGAAGTTGCAACATTAGTTTTATTTAAGTTTTGGGTCATTAGTTTTGGGCTTGGGTTATGTTTTCGATCCAGTTGGGTTGTAAACCAAATTCCTTGTTTCCCATATACCTAGCAACCGCATAACATGAGGGTGATCACTATTCAGGAAAGACTTGAAAGCTTTGGCAAGAATTCTCATGAAGAACTAATCGATCCAAACAATTTGCTGTATTCGGGTTCCGATACCTTGAGATTTTAGTAATTCTTATTCAGGTTTTTTATTCCTTTCAATATTAATATATGTATTTTGTTTGCTTAATCCGATTTACATATGCTATATTGATTTTATCTGATTGATTGTGTGATCTTAACTATAGTCACGATTTCGTTTGCTTAATTCGTTATCGAGTCCGTTTAATTCATGTTTGCTTAATTCATGAAACTTAATCCTGTTTGCTTAATTCGGATAATAGGAACATACAACTTATACTATCAATTCCGCTTGTCAGTTGATATTATAATCGAATAGGAATAGTTAATCTGCAGTTGAAATTACGATAGTCGATGATAGGCAAAGACCGAATCAGTAAATTGTTGCTACAGCTTATTTCAATAATCACTTATTTTAATCTATTTTTTTTAATTGAATCCTAAACCAACCAAAACTCCATTAATCGTCACTATCATTGGTTAATTCATTCAAGAATCCTTGTGAGAATGATAATCCGAGTCAATTTGTCGCTAACTACGTTTTGTAAAAAATACTCGTTACTGATCCGCGCGCGACAGCGGATCAAATTGGCGCCGTTGCCGGGGATTCTTGTCGAATTAGCCAATAGTTTAGTTTTAAGTATTGTGTGTTTTGTTGTTCTGCAATTTCCTGTTATTTTTCCGAATTTTTCTACAGTTTCGCGTTCGGAGTTGCGTCTAGAGTCAGAAAAAACCGGTTTTTGGAAAATTTGTGTTTGATTGTATAAGTTTTTTGCCTACTGGAAGCAGAAAAATCGTGTGATCAATACTCCCTTACTCTAGAAGAGTAACTTACTCTAGAAGAGTAACTTACTCTAGAAGAGTAACTTACTCTAGAAGAGTAACTTACTCTAGAAGAGTAAGGGACTCTAACGTCAAATTTGTCAAATTCCTTGTTTTTCTATTTTTAATTAATTTTTTATTGTTTTCATAGTGTCGAAAAAATCCAAAAAAAATCTCAAATTTTTTATTTCACGTCATTAGATTAAGTTTGGTGCTTTTGTATTTTTCTGAATTTATTTTAATCGTTTTTCTTCTTTCTATTTGTTTTTGTCTATTTCGGACATAGTTGGTATTTCTGTGTTTTTTTATTACATGGATGATCAAAGAACATTAAGGCAGTTTGCTGCTCCTGATGTTAATTATAATGACTTTTGTATTGAATATTCTGATGTTTCGGTTCCTTTTGAATTGAAATCTGGTATAATACACTTGTTTCCAAGGTTTAGTGGTTTTGCAGGTGAGGATCCGCATGAGCATCTGAAGGAATTTGAGGTTGTGTGCTCTGCATCTTCTGGACCTTCACTAGAAGATATTGTCAAACAAATGACTGTAAATAATCTCCAGTTTCAACAACAAGTAGATTCTACTTTAAAGACTTTGCAAACACAGATTGGGCAGCTTGCCACTTTGGTGAATGCCATGCAGCAAGCTCAAGGATCAAACCAACAACCCTTGGAAGAACATTCTGTTTTTCAAATAGATTTGATTTCTGAAATTGTTGATGATATTTGTAGTGATTTGTTTGCATTTGATTTTCCATCATTGTCTGGTTTTAATGATGTTTATTCTTGTGATATTTGTACTGAAACTAAAATTTGCTCTGTTTGTGCTGAAATTGAGGTTGCCTTGCAAGTTGATATTCTTACTGCAGATGAAGTTGCAAATAAAGTTGTTCATGTAGATAAAGCTCTTGACATCCCGGCTGCCCCAAACACTCCTTCTATTGAGCAGTCACCTTCCCTCGAGCTGAAGCAACTTCCTGAAAATATGAAATATGCTTATTTAGAGATGAATGAAAAACTACCGACTATAATTTCTTCTAACCTTGACTTCGATCAAGAAAATAAGCTTTTGAAGGTTTTAAGGAAGCATAAAAAGGCATTTGGTTGGACATTGGCTGACAGTCCAGATCAGATCACCTTCACGTGTCCATTTGACACTTTTACTGTTAGAAGATTCTTTGATCCTGGAATAAAAGGTGAAGATACTAATAAAAATTTCAAGTTCAATGGACATTACCCAAAGCTATTCCATGACAACCCCACTTTGGAAGAAGAAAATGTAGAATATATCTCTTTGGGAAAGGCTGCTTATGTGATCATCTATCCTCCTTAACTACTCGGGTGTGTTCTTTCCTCTCTCTTCTCTCTCTTATTTTATGTTTGTTTCTTTCATTGAGGATAATGCATATTTTAAGTGTGGGGGAGAGAATAATTTATTTTATTTGTTTTTGTTCTTTGTTTTGTTTTGTTTTTGTTTTCTTTCTAAAAAAAATTGTATTTTTGTTGAAAGTTTTAGGCTATAGAATAATTTGAGGTCGAGTTTGCGGAGACTTGGGAAAAATTCACAAGATTGGTATTGTTTTAACACCGTAAGTCTCCCGCATATGGAAATTGAGTTGAATTTTTATTATGACATAGCCTTAAATTCTCATTCTCTGACAGCTCTTAAGTAGTTTATTTCAGCAATCAGCACCATCTTACACACACTTTATGCAGGGAAGCCGATGAATATAAGTGAGTGTTCCGAAAAAGAAAAAAAAAGAGAAAAAAAAGGAATGCACCTTCTAAGTTTGGTGACCCTCACCCGGTCACTTAACCCAACGGTTGTGGAACCTTCAAAAAAAGTTGGAAATAAGACTCTTTTGTAGTTGGTTCAGCGGTTTCTGGTGCTGAACTTGGTATGGCAGATTACGGTCCGATCCCCCGCAACTACAATTGAGTAAGCAAAGGGTTATGCCATTTAAGTACCAGAACCCCGTGCAGAAAAGGATCAGAGTCACTAACCGGTCGCCTTGCTATGAGTGTGTGGAGATAACGGGCTTAATGTGATTGCGCCTGAATGAAAAAGAGTCAAAGAAGGATGAGTAAGTTAGGCTTTAATATAATAACATGATTCGAGTTGATTTGTGTATTCAGGAGGTTTATGTCTGCATAACTGTGGATTAGTGTTCTTACAATGTCCTTAGTGTGCAAGATTAGTACCTATCGAAGCAAACTTAACCGAAGATGACTTGCAGCCTAGAATGAGTAACTGTTGATGTGTCTGTGTTTTGTTTTATTTTTTATTTTGCTCGGAGTGCAAAAGTTCAAGTGTGGGGGAATTTGATCAGTGCATTTTAATGCACGTTCTTTCATGTTTGTACTTAAGCATTTCTTCGATTTGCTTTGATTATTTTTATGTTTTAATGTGTTTTCATAATTTATGTTATTTTTGCACTTATTTAATTTTCGTATTTAATTTTCAGCATTAGCAGCTTTCGTGAGAAAAATCATATCTTGAGCTAAGAGTATCGGATTGAGACGTGCTACCAGTCGATGGAAAGCTAAGAAAAATATCTATAACTTTTGTTCAGAAGTTGAGAGCTGAATCAGACTGTAACAGGGCCAGAAAATTCGTTGAAGTTGCAACATTAGTTTTATTTAAGTTTTGGGTCATTAGTTTTGGGCTTGGGTTATGTTTTCGATCCAGTTGGGTTGTAAACCAAATTCCTTGTTTCCCATATACCTAGCAGCCACATAACATGAGGGTGATCACTATTCAGGAAAGACTTGAAAGCTTTGGCAAGAATTCTCATGAAGAACTAATCGATCCAAACAATTTGCTGTATTCGGGTTCCGATACCTTGAGATTTTAGTAATTCTTATTCAGGTCTTTTATTCCTTTCAATATTAATATATGTATTTTGTTTGCTTAATCCGATTTACATATGCTATATTGATTTAATCCGATTGATTGTGTGATCCTAACTATAGTCACGATTTCGTTTGCTTAATTCGTTATCGAGTCCGTTTAATTCATGTTTGCTTAATTCATGAAACTTAATCCCGTTTGCTTAATTCGGATAATAGGAACATACAACTTATACTATCAATTGCACTTGTCAGTTGATATTATAATCGAATAGGAATAGTTAATCTGCGGTTGGAATTACGATAGTCGATGATAGGCAAAGACCGAATCAGTAAATTGTTGCTACAACTTATTTCAATAATCACTTATTTTAATCTATTTTTTTAATTGAATCCTAAACCAACCAAAACCCCATTAATCGTTACTATCATTGGTTAATTCATTTAAGAATCCTTGTGAGAACGATAATCCGAGTCAATTTGTCGCTAAACTACATTTTTGAAAAACTACTCGTTTTGAAAAACTACTCCTATGCCTAAGGGAGAAGTGAACATTGTTTAGGGCATTTCAAATTGATCATTAATAAAATTCAATTTTATTCATCCACATCTATGATGTTTTATTTTTACTTTTTGCTTTATTCTGAAAATGGTAATCACAAAAAAAACATAAATAAAACAATATAGTTGTCCATCTGCATAATATTTGGTCACAAGTTCACTTCTCTAAAATCAAAATATCAAATTATTATGCAGGTTGGTTTCAAACCCCATTGAATACAATGATCCTTCTCCTTCTTCAAATTTTGAATTCCATGTGTTTAAGGCTGAGGAGGAAAGTGATGAAGAAGTAAGTGATGAATTATCTCGCCTTCTCGAGCATGAAGGAAAAGCCATTCAGCCATTCGAATAGCAGATTGAGTTAGTCAACTTGGGTTTCGAGGATTATGTGAAGGAAGTCAAGATTGGGTCTCGACTGTGTCCAGAGGTTAAGAAGGGGTTGATTGATCTTCTTCGAGAGTATTCAAATGTGTTTTCTTGGTCCTATCAAGACATGCCTGGTTTGGATTCCGAGATAGTGGAGAATAGATTGTCGTTGAAGCCAGAATGCCCGTCAGTCAAGCAGAAGTCGAGAAGAACGCATCCTGATATGACAGTAAAGATTAAGGAAGAAGTGTAGAAGCAGATTGATGTCAGTTTCATTGTGACCACTGAGTATCCGCAATGGGTGGCCAATATCGTGCCTGTTTCGAAGAAGGATGGAAAAGTCTGCATGTGTGTTGATTATAGAGATTTGAATAAATACAGTCCGAAAGATGATTTCCCTCTACCACACATTGATATGTTGGTAGACAATACTGCTAAATTCAAAGTCTTTTCGTTTATGGACAAATTTTCCGGATATAATCAGATCAATATGGCACCCAAAGATATGGAGAAGACCATATTCATTACATATTGTGGAACATTCTATTATAGAGTGATGCCTTTCGGTTTGAAGAATGCTGGTGCAACTTACTAGAGAGCAATGACCACTTTTTTTTCATGATATGATGCATAAAGAGATTGAAGTTTATGTTGATGATATGATTTCTAAATCCAGTAATCAAGAGAGCATTTGTTGAAGCTATTCCAGCGTTTGAGGAAGTATAAACTCCGCTTGAATCCCAATAAGTGTACTTTTGGTGTTCGTTCTGATAAGTTGTTGGGCTTTATTATCAGCGAGAAGGGTATTGAAGTTGATCCGGCTAAGGTCAAAGTAATACGAGACATGCCTGCGCCCAAAACTGAGAAGCAAGTCAGAGGTTTTCTCGGTCGCTTGAATTATATCTCAAGATTCATTTCCCACATGACTGCCACATGTGCGCCTATATTCAAGCTTCTTCGGAAAGATCAGTCTTGTGATTGGACCGAAGATTTCAAGAAAGCTTTTGATAGTATCAAAGAATATCTGCTTAAGCCTCCAATTTTGTCTCCACCTATTGAAGGAAGACCATTGATCATGTATTTGAATGTGCTTGAAGATAGTATGGGTTGTGTTCTAGGTCAGCAAGATGAGACTGGAAAGAAAGAATATGCTATTTACTACCTCAGTAAGAAGTTCACCGATTTTGAGACTCGGTATTCTATGCTTGAGAAGACTTGTTGCGCATTGGCTTGGGCTGCTAAGCGTCTGCGTCAATATATGTTGAATCATACTACTTGGTTAATATCCAAAATGGATCCAATCAAGTATATCTTTGAGAAGCCTGCTTTAACTGGGAGAATTGCCCGTTGGCAGATGTTGTTATCAGAGTATGATATTGAATACCGATCTCAGAAAGCAATCAAAGGTAATGTCTTGGCTGACCATTTGGCTCACCAACCAATTGAAGATTATGAGTCAGTGCAATATGATTTTCCTGATGAAGAGATTTTGTACTTGAAAATGAAAGATTGTGATGAACCATTGCTTGAAGAAGGGTCAGAGCCTGGTTCCCATTGGGGCATGGTATTTGATGGAGCTGTTAATCAATATGGTAATGGCATTGGGGCAGTAATCATTACTCCTCAAGGCACGCACTTTCCATTTAGATCTAGATTGACTTTTAAGTGTACAAACAATATGGCAGAGTATGAAGCTTGCATTATGGGGCTTGAAGAGGCCATTGATCTCAGAATCAAGTATTTGGATGTCTTTGGAGATTCAGCTTTGGTGGTGAATGAGATCAAAGGTGAATGGGAGATGAATCAACCCGGTTTAATACCATATAGAGATTATGCGAGGAGGATTTTAACTTTCTTTACAAAGGTTGAGTTTCATCATATCCCTCAAGATGAAAACCGGATGGTCGATGCTCTTGCAACGTTGGTATCAATGATTGTAGTGAAGTATTGGAATGAGGTTACCAATTTGACTGTGATGCATTTTGATAGGCCAACTCATGTGTTTGCTGTTGAAGAGGTCAAAGATGAGAAGCCATGGTATTACGACATCAAGTGTTTCCTCCAAAGTCAGATTTACCCATCCGGGGCATCTTTGAAAGATAAGAAGACTTTGAGGAGATTAGCCGACAATTTCTACCTGAATGGTGATGTTTTGTACAAGAGAAACTTCAATATGGTTCTTCTCAGATACGTGGATAGACACGAAGCAAGCCTATTGATGACTGAAGTCCATGAAGGTTCCTTTGGTACTCATTCCAATGGACATGCAATGGCAAAGAAGATGTTGCGAGCAGGTTACTATTGGTTGACAATGGAATCTGACTGTTGCAAGTTTGTGAAGAAATGCCACAAGTGTCAAATTTATGCGGATAAGATTCATGTTCCTCCGACACTATTGAACGTCATTTCCTCTCCATGGCCCTTCTCCATGTGGGGAATTGATATGATTGGCATGATCAAGCCCAAAGCTTCGAATGGACATCATTTCATTTTGGTGGCAATTGATTACTTCACAAAATGGGTTGAAGCGGCATCGTATGCGAATGTAACCAAGCAAGTTGTTGTAAGGTTTATCAAGAATCAGATTATATGCCGTTATGGTGTACCAAGTAAGATCATTACTGATAATGAATCGAACTTGAATAATAATATGGTGGAATCTCTTTGCAAAGACTTCAAGATTGCACATAATAATTCTTCTCCCTATAGACCCAAGATGAATGGGGTTGTTGAAGCTGCGAACAAGAACATCAAGAAGACTATTCAGAAGATGGTTGTAACATATAAGGATTGGCATGAGATGCTCCCATTTGCTTTGCACAGGTATCATACATCCATCCGCACTTCAACAGGGGAAACCCCTTTCTCACTTGTTTATGGTATGGAAGCAGTACTCCCCGTAGAGGTTGAGATCCCCTCATTGTGTGTGCTCATGGAAGCCAAGTTGACTTAGGCTGAATGGTGTCGGACCAGGTATGACCAGCTGAATTTGATAGAAGAGAAGAGGTTAATTGCCATGTGTCATGGTCAGTTATATAAACAGAGAATGAAGAAAGCTATTGATAAGAAGGTCAGATCTCGCGTATTCAGAGAAGGTGACCTTATGCTCAAGAAGATCCTATCTTTCAAGCCAGATTCTAGGGGAAAATGGACTCCTAATTATAAAGGCTCATATGTTGTCAAGAGAGCCTTTTCAGGTGGTGCTTTGATTCTTACAACTATGGATGGTGAAGAGTTCACTCGTCATGTGAATGCAGATGCAGTCAAGAAATACTTCGCCTAAGTAAAAAAAAAGAACAACTCGCTAAGTTGAGGACCCAAAAGGGCGGCTTAGGCAAAAATGAGCGTCTCGGTGGATTGAAAACCTGAAAGGGCGATCCAGGCAAAAGTTAGAGACATAAAAACAGAAAAGAATTATCTCGATAAATTGAGTACCCCATCTTGGGGCAATTTATGCAAAAATTAGGGATTATGGCAAGTAATTGCATCCTGCTGATCTTCAGATTTGGAGACTTTGTTGAGCACAACGGTCGATGATGATTCATCATCCCCAGTAGCGGCCAAGAGAACAGTGGGTATCAAGAGTTGGTGGAAGGATTAGTGGTCATTTGTATTCAATGTAACCCTTTTCCATGTAAATTACCATTTTCAACTTTGTAAAGATCTATGGAGTCTTGTCATTTACAGACTACCATTCTGTTAAATAAAGTTGAGCTTTTATCCATTTGTTTCTACTCTTATTTATTTCAGCCAAATAGTTTTAAATTTTATTATGATCATTTTTGAAAATTAAAGTTTTAATCAAAACATGTTTTCTTAAAACATATAAAAGCAGTAATTTTAAATAATCGGTTTCATTTAGAAGGAATATCAATAGTGGTTAGAAAGCAGTAAGCCCTAAGTGTGGAGTAGTATTGGTTCTCCCCAAGGAGTAGGCACAATTTCTCTTTCATCCCCGATAGCATTGTGCAGTACTCTGCGGAGTGTTTATTCCCTAGTTGAGTTCCCAGCCGAGTGCGGACATTTTGTTACGGCAATTTTCATGATTTCGACAGAACTTTGTTTTCCCCACTAGTCACCATCAGATTCACTCCCAGTCAGAGTTTTCTCCTGGGTTCTAAGCAGCTATTTGTGTTTATCCTCTGCATGGTTGTCCCCCATTTAATATGGTGTTGACCTAAAATCCCCTGCATACGTGATAGTGGTTTTCTTCAGCATATCTCCTTTGTTTCCCCAGCTAGGGTTGAGCCTTCGGGATATTGATTTCACTTTTCTCCAACAGTTGTTTCCCTCTTTTGTGGATTAGTCAAGAATTGTATCGATGATTTAATTCTGCGACACCCTTGTATCCTTTGCGATCGTTTTGTCAGCATAATCATCATATATACATATACATATACATATACATATACATATACATATACATATACATATACATATACATATACATATACATATACATATACATATACATATACATATACATATACATATACATATACATATACATATACATATACATATACATATACATATAATTTCATGATTGCATCATAGCACTTATTGAGTCATTCTTGTGATTCTTATTCTCTGTTATGGAGGTACTTTATCCCCATGCGAGTTTGGTGTCTGTCCTCCCTCAAATATAGATTGCCAGCCCCTTAAGCAGAAAGACTTTAACCTTTCTCCTTTCCCCACTGAGTTATTTCCTCGTGGATGATTAGTATTTCAGTTTTCTCCCCAGTTGATTATTTGGATGGAACCACTCCCCTTGAGTTATATCCTCATTTGGTCGAGTCTTGATTGACCGTTTCTTTCTAGATCCTACCTAGATAGATATTTTGGGTCCCCTAAGAGTTTATTACCCACTAACTGGTAATATTATTCTTGGTTTGCAATTTTTTACTTCTTGCCTAATACCCGACAAAAGTTCCCCTATTTTCTCCCCAATGGAGTCCGCAGCGGATTCATTTTTATGTTTCCCTAGGAAGTATATCCTTGATATGTTCATCCTAACCGATGACGGATATTTTCTTCCCCTGTTGTGAGTTTATCCTTGATATGTTCATCCTAACCGATGGCGGATACTCCCTTCTTTGGTATTCTACCCAGTAAAAAGGTAGTTGTAATCCCTATTTTGTTCCCCAGAGAGTTAATACTTGATATGTTCATCCTAACTGATGACAGATTTCCTTCTTTTTGTGGTCTTCTTCCCAGTAACCGGTAGTGGTAAATCCTGCTTTTCTCCCTTTTGTAGAGTATATCCTTGATATGTTCATCCTAACCGGTGACAGATTTTTCTCTTTGACGGTATTCTATCCAGTAACTGATAGATGTAATTCCTATCTTTTCCTCGCAGAGTCTATCCTTGATATGTTCATCCTAATCGGTGACAGGTTTTCTCTTTGATGGTATTCTATCTAGCGTTTGATAGATGTAATTCCTATTTTCTGTTCAGTTGGTTTATCCTTGATATGTTCATCCTAATCAATGATAGATATCCTCCTTGGCATCCCCAGGCAAGTCTATCCTTGATATGTTCATCTTAACCGATGACAGATTTTCTTTCCTTTGAGTCTATCCTTGATATGTTCACCTTAACCAGTGATGTATATTCTCATCTTTGGTCTTCTGCCTAGTAACTGGTAGTTATAAATCCTATTTCTGCAGTTTTCCCCAGCAAGGCTATTCTTACCCAGTAACCAGTAATGAATACTTCCTCCTGGCGGTTCCCAGCGAGTTATTCTTGATATGTTCATCTTAATCGATGACGGATGTCTTTTCTGACAGATCTTTATTACCTCTTTACCCAGTAACCGGTAGTGGATAATAAATTTCTGCTCCTCCTGTGTTGAAGTCTATTTCTTCCCCATTTGAGTTGAGTGCGCATTTCCTTAGTGAAATCGTTGTTCCTGCATGATTCAAGTATGTTAGCTTTATCCTGATCTACTCATTTCCCCTGCAGATGTTTTGTTTCCCCTACTGAGTCTTTCCATTTTATGGAATTCCTCTAGTCTCCCAGCAGTTTTTAAGTCATAGCCTGGCATATGCATAACCCTTTTATTCCCGCAGAGTCTCTGTTTCCCTAGTATGCCTTCCTTACGGAATGTGACGTGCCACTGCGAACTTTCGGTCGCTCTGATTTCTTTTCCTTCGTGGCAATGCTTCCCCAAAGAGAATCTACTTTTACATTCATATCATATGCATCATGAGGTCTCTTAGGGACCAAAATTTGTTTCTATATGTGGTTATTTAAGCCCATTCTACTGAGTCGATATGAAGATTTTAACCTTCACCTTCTCAGTTAGAATGCCTTTAAATAGGGGCAGATGTAAGACCCCAATTTTGACCCTAAGATCCCTCATGCAATTTCATCATATGCACTAGCATTGGGATCACACATTGGCATCCTCCTTACCCCTCTTTCATTGGGTTTGTTTTGGGAGAGATCACCAAGCACCGTGTGATTGTATCATACTTGTATATTATCATTTTACTAACCAAAATACCAAAAATATGTCTTTGCCTTTGTCTACTCTTTTATAGGTAGGGCATGATCCCCATTGATCTATCAGGTTCACATCTAGGGTTTAAGACCCCTATTGCTAAGAGTACAACCAAGAATTGATCCAAAATGTATCTAAGCATCATATATGAGTCCCAATGATCTTTTCATGTTATTTTGATCAAGATTTCTTCAAGACTTTGGAGTTGGTTTGCCTTGGAAACCCTAGTTTGTCTGGGTATCTTGAGTAACTTCTTCAACAAGCTTCTTCACCAATTGATCAAATTTCTCAAGGGACACTTCAAAATTCATCATCTTATACATATATGATCTACCATGATCCTAAAAAGTCAAGATAATTTCAAGTTAGCAAGTTGGTTGTTGGTGGTTGGCCAGATGAATTCATCTAATCAAAATTGGGTCTCCCTAGACCCTATCTCCTACAATTTTCATCAAATGAAAATGATTCCAAGAGAAAAGTTACTCTAAATGACATTCCAAACAACTTTAATGTTTAAGTCTAGGGTTAATTTTTCTTGTAAAATCATTTTCTATGTTGAAACATTATAGGTCATTTTGTCTAAACCCTAATTTGAAAGTCAACTTCCCAAGGCCATAACTTGATCAATGTTTATTAGATGAAAGATTTTCAAGTTTCACAATCAAATTCAAGATGTCTAATTCAACTTTTATGTTTGGAGTGAGAGCTAAATCAACTTTTATGAGCATGTGATATGAGGATACATTATAGGTCATTTTGGACCAATACCATTGAACAAGTGATTTTCCTCAACTTCAAAAATGCATAACTCTCTCATTCTAAATCCAAATGATGTAAAATTAGTGACTATTTTGAAGGGATTTGAAATGGATAAAACTTTTATGAAGGCACTTTTCTCATTTGGAGCTCACATAAAAAGTTTAAAAAGGTGGAACATTGAATTATATGACTTGACACTTAGAAATTTTTTCAACATGTTGAAATTTCCAAACTTCCACCTCAAAATTCACCATGATACAAGTTCCAAATAGAAAAGTGTTCAACATAAGAATTGTTCTTCTTGATCTAAGCTTTCCAAAGTGTCCTAGTTCACTCAATTTGGATGAGGTTCGCTAGGGATGTGCATGGTGTTAACAGGCCTGCATCAATTGGAAAAATCAAAACTTCAAATGATCATTTCACATTGCCTTGCCAATCAAGCTTCATTCAGACCTTATTTCAGTTGGTTTGGGACCTTAGTGCATTGCTTCATGGGCCTGTACACGCCCATGCAAGCTTGAACATGACATTGCCAAATTTGGAAGAAATTGCAAGTGTGCAAATAACACTTGAATTTCCTATAAATAGAGACCCTCTGAGCTCATTTGAAAGGATCCTTGCGCGCCAGCTTTGCCCCCACTCCTCAAACCCCCACAATTCAAAGGAAAACCTGATAATTTTCATTGGAAATTGAGTTTGAATCTCACTATTTGGAGATTCAAAAACTCCAGGATCCAAAGCTTCTTACCATTCCTAATCCAATTCTGCAAGCTATTGGAGCAAGATCAAACAAGAATTGAAGCAAGAAAGATCAAGTTTTGCACATCATTGAAGGTATTTTCCAGATTTTTTCTTCTCTTCGATTCTCACTCAATTCTCATCAATTCTCATCAATTCTCTTGGATCTTTGGTTGTCTGAAGTCTTACCAATGTAGGTAAGAAGATTGAGTTGCTTTGAGGTCAAATCGAAGCAACTCAGTTGACATACCTCAAAATTCAACTCCTCATATCTTTCTATATATTTGGAGTTAGTTAGAATTGAGGTCAGATTCGTGCTCTACGCTATTTTTTCTTTCAGATCATGTCCTCCTTTTCCATTTTTATCATGGTGATGATTGAACTAGTCCGGTGAGGTTCGCCTGAGAAGGTGACCGACCTTTGGCTCCGGCAGTGATGTGGCGTGGTTCAGAGCCATTGATTTCATTTAAAATGTTTTAATCACGGGCGTTGGTTTTGATTATCACTTGTGTGGCGCGCTGACTAAGTTCCATCTTGGAACGCGCGTTTGTGGCCACTTGATATGCCACCTCAATTAATGAGGGAGATCAAGTGGTCCACGTTTTTTTTTTGTATTTTCTGATTTTCATTTTATTCCTTTAATTTTCATTAATTCATATTAATTTTAATATTGATCCAAAAAATATGAGAGTTTCACCAATTTTTTATAAATAAAATCCTTTTTCATATTCTGAATTAAAATTATTTTTTGGATCATTATTAATATTTTTCATGATTAAATTGATTTTGTGATTATTTTTAATTGTTTAAAAATACTTTTAAGTTTCCAAAAATGCTGAAATTTTTTCTCCAAGGTCCTTTGACTTTGTTTGACCTATGATAAATCTCATGGCCATTTCTTTGGTGTTTTGATGAGGTTTTAGGAATTTGATCGACCATATTTAATTTAATGCATTATTTTTAGTATTTTTAAATTGAATAAATGCCAAATAATTATGTTGAGCCATTTTGTAAGTTTGACTTGTGTTGTTGGGCCTTAGTCAAGGTTGATTTGACTTTGCTAGATTAAGATCATTGGATTTAGGGGATTGATGGAATATACATTCCATCTCCCAAAATGAATGAATGATCTTAATTTTGTAAAAGTCCTCATTTGTCCAATTTGAGTTTGATCTACCTCCCCTCCCTCTTCATCTCATTCCCCTTCTTTATGCACTCATGTCATGGTCCTATGATATCTCTATATCCTAAGGCTAGTTGATTACAAAATCAACATGAGTATGGATGAGATTAGGCCACCACTTTTGCATATTCTTTTTGTGTGTGGTATGTTTCATGAGCATAGTCCATTATACTATGTCTCTAACATGCATTAACACCAAAAATTTATTGCCCAACCTCAAATAGTTGTGACTTCTACATAAGTCCAATTACGATTGCTTAACATAGCCCTAAATTCTGACACAAAAGGCATAACATTCTAGTTAGTGAGATTGTAAGTCTCCCCTCTTTCATGGTATTGTGTGGAAACTTGGCATTTTTTCCTTCCTTTGGAAGATGTCTTGGTTCAAGGATCCATGCTTGTGATAAGTGGGTTGAGTGTTCTCCAAAGAATGACTTAAAAATAAAAGCAAAAGCAATACTAACTTCTAACTCGTAACAACTAACATTTAATTTCAAGTCATTTATTTTAAAGCACTTTATTTTTAAGCCTTATTCATTTGCCATTATTCATACCATTCTAATTGTTTATGTTAATGTCATTTTCACTTTGTCCACTTGGACCATACTTTGAGATATTTTTCTTGTGTATATTGTGATTGCTTGTGTGGTCTTTGACCATTAATGTACACAATAAGAACAAAAAACCCTAAAAAAGATCTTGTGTCGACTGTTGGTTTGATCTGAGACTTTTGGACTTAGAATTTAGGCAATACTCCCTATGCAAAGGACTTGGCCAATGCCAACTTTCATGTAACCAAGTGCTTCGAATTTGAAATTTCATCTGATACATCATTGGAGATCCATTTTGAGTTCATCTGTAACATGATCATTGCGAAGCTGTTATTTTGAACATGTGACTTATGGCATTGTGGAACTCATCTGCTACATGGGCAAATTTGATAAAGATCATTGAGTTGCTAATCTTGGATGTGGCTATCTTTATTTGATGCCTTGCTCTTCAAGTTGATATTTTATGCATTGTTTGTTGCTTGATTCTAATGTCCAAGAGAATTTGGGTTTCTTTATGACATTCTTGTCTATTGGATTGCAGCCCATTGGTCAGATCTTTTCAACTCTTAACTTTTAAATTTATGCTTAGGATTAGTCTCTTCATATCCTCCCCATTTCTTTAATTTCAAAATTTCTCCCTCCTTTTAAAAAAAATCTTTGTTTTTGCTTGTTTTCCAAACTTAGACCATTTTGCAAGTTAGAAACTTTGGCCTTATGCCATTGCATTTTCAAACTCATTTTCCTAATCAAGCTTGTAAATATACTTAATTATACTTGACTTAAAATTTTCAAAAGCCAAAAATAAATAACTCATTCAAACCATTTTTAGGCCTTTGTGCCTTTCAAACTTAAATTTTTGTTAAAAGCAATGCATCCACTTTGAAATTTATACCACGAACTACGAGGTTTTGATCCCTCATTTTTCTGTTGGTACGTAGGCACAAGTCTGGAGGTCTTGTCAAACACAAAAATATAATTAATGAATTCTTTTCTCACCCTCCCCCCCATTCTATTTGTTTGCAAACATCATTTGTACATAAACACATATGCACACAAAAAAGGGCTCCCTAAAAGTACCTAGGACACTTTGGGTGCTAACACCTTCCCTCTGTGTAACCAACCCCCTTACCTGTAATCTCTGGCATTTTATTAGTTTTGATTTGAAAACTTCTTATTTTTTGGTTTTTGTTCGTACTTTTCCCTTTTCCCTTAGTAACAATAAAAGCGCGGTGGCGACTCTTGTTATTTGATGTCTAGCTTATCCATAGCTTGATGATCATAAATTTACCGCTACATCTATTCTGGAAGCATTAAGGAATTCCAAGGCTTCCAAGTAAGCATGTAAGGTGAACATATGAAGGTAAGGGGTCACATAACCATGTAAATAACTTGTGGTGTAGGATCATATGACAAGAGGATTTAAGTTAATTACCTTGTGGTAGACGACTTATCACCCTATAATATTAACCTTGGCCGATCTGCCAACAATTTGTAAGAGGAAATTATATCCACCTAGTACCTGGTCCTAAAATACTCGTTGCCTAGTGGACGAGTCAGGACAATTTGAGGGGACCAGGAAAGCACCTAGGAGTGTTATCAAAATATCCTGGCGATGAGGAAGAAAGATGTTGCCCACGAGACTGTCCGCTTTCTCGAGACATGGGACACAAACATAATGAGTTGGGATCCTAGTCTGGGCGAGGAGAACGAGAGGCTCAGAACCACATCAAACTTGAATGTAGTCTAGATAGGTTCTTTTAGTCACTAAGTAACGAAGATAAGCACCTCACTTTCTAAATAATAAGAGCATGAACTAGTCGACCAACTCAGGAGAAATATCGACTTATTTGCTTGGGCTCCCTCCAAAAGGATATGCATAAATACTAGTGTAGCATGTTATTGCTTCTCTGTTAACCCCTCTATATGAACAGTGTTACAAAGATATCATAAAGTTGGCAACAAGAAAGTCTATGTCATCAAAGAAGAAATGGGTAATCTAGCAAGTGTGAGCTTTATCACAAAATTCAAATACCCAACATTGCTAGCAAACATTATCCTGGTAAAGAAAGCATCAAACAAGTGGGGCATGTGCGCAGATATCACTTACCTCAATACATTATGTCCTGAGGATCTTTATCCATTACCATATATTGATTGCCTGATTGATGGGTCCTCGGGCTACGAGACGTCGAGCTTCATGGACGCCTACTTGGGGTATAACTAGGTTAAATGGATCCCTTTTATGTTAGGGTGGAAATATGTTGGGTCGAGCTAGGCCTTTCCAAGCCTAAGTCTGGCATGCCATAAAACTGAAGCCTAGGCCTGACTTGTAGCCTATCATAGACTTATTTTTAGGTATTCGTCTGGCCTTTTTGAAGGTCGGGTTAGCCTACATAAAAACTTATTTATTTTAGACATATGTAAATAAGAAATTCAAATAATGTTTAAGTAGACTAACAAACTAAAAGACTAATGAGACTAAAAGTTTGTTTACATTGACATATTTTAACTTACCTATTAGCATAAGTTTTGTGAGACCATTCATTTAAGAGAACGTATGACATTGTGCGTAAGGTGTTTTCATCTTACTTTCATAAGTTCTCCAAGATAACCAAGTTTTGTTTATGTATTTTAATTTAAAATACAAAATATAACAGAATGATAATAATAAAATTATTCATATTTATTTAAATGGACTGGTCTGATAGGCTTAAAAGACTTCTTTTAATGGTCTGAGGCCTATCCTTTTTAACTAACTAGGCTTATAAAAAAGCCCAGGCCTTTTCTATTTAAAAAAAATCTAGTTTGGCCTGAGCCTGTGTATTGTTGGTTCTACGTGTTGGCATCAATTTTGATAAAACCTAGAGTTATCACAAGTTGTCACGCGTGTTGTCTTGACATGTGATATCAGTTTCCTGCAGGATGTTTAAATATGGTTGTGCAGGATTTAGCTAAGATGTCAGACCCGATGTTAAGACATGTGTATACAGAACATTCAGTCTGAATGTTATGTATCTTAAGATTGCGTTTTTCATGCAAATCTGTGTGTGATCATGTGGAGATTGAATGGGCTATTCAAGGAGTAATTCGATTTAAAACCAGAATGATCTATTTTCTAATAAGGGACGATTAGGTGTCGTTAATAAGAAGATACGCAAGGAAAATAGATTTAGGGTTTTATGATGCTCAGGCCCATTCAAAAGATTCTATTTAAAGTCCATGTAAAACCTAATTTTAACACACAAGAAACGAACGAAATAGTGAGAGAGTTTCAAGGTTTTAGTCTTGTGTGAGCTTGTGTATTGTGAGTCATTTGTTCATCTGATTGATGATTGAATTAGACTGACTTTTGTGTTGTAATTTGTCCACTCTAAGCTTTGAAGCATGAGTGTGTGTTTACTTGGTTGAAGCTTTTAAGCAAGATCAAGTATGTGTTCTTGAAGAGTGTCTTCTTTCTTTGTAATATTTGTTTTTATATCACTGTTGTGATTGAGGGGGAGTGAGTAGGGTCTCATATCTAAGAGTTCTTAGATAGAAGTCACACGGGTAGAGATTAGGTGAAAAGACTGTAACTTGAAGTTGTTTACTGAGAGTCTTTGAACTAATTTTGTTTAGTGGATTTCCTTCCTGGCTTGGTAGCCCCCAGACGTAGGTGAGTTTGCACCGAACTGGGTTAACAATTGCTTGTGTCACTTGTTCTATTGTTTCTTTGTCTTTTATCCTGTTTATATTTTAGTTGTTGTTTAGATATTAGTGTCGTGACATTACCTTCGATATCTCTTATCTGATACCAGAATTTCAATTGGTATCAAAGCAGGCATCCTGCTCTGGTTCTAGGTGAGATCTTGGGACGTTACTTGCTGGTACTATGGATAGAGACGGAGGATCTGTACACAGACCACCAATTCTGGATGGATCTAACTATGACTATTGGAAACCTCAAATGGTAGCCTTCTTGAAATCTTTGGATAATAAGGCTTGGAAGGTTGTTCTAACAGGCTGGTAACATCCCTTCATTACTAAGGAAGGAGAAGTTACAACTGATAAGAAGGCTGGGGAAGAATGGACCAAGGAGGAGGATGAACTAGCTCTTGGAAACTCTAAAGCATTGAATGCTATATTCAATGGGGTTGATAAGAACATCTTCAGACTGGTGAACAACTGTGAGGTGGCTAAAGATGCTTAGAATATTCTCAAAACCACTCATGAAGGTACCTCTAGAGTGCAGATGTCTAGATTGCAGCTGCTTACTACTAAGTTTGAGAATTTAAGGATGAAAGAAGATGAAAGTATTCATGACTTCCATATGAATATCCTTGAAATTGCTAATGTCTCAGGAGCCTTGGGTAAGAAGATGTCAGATGAAAAGCCTGTGAGGAAAATTCTCAGGTGATTCCCAAGAGATTTGCCATGAAAGTGACAGCCGTAGAAGAATCTCAAGATATTTGCAATATGAGAGTGGATGAGCTAATTGGATCCCTCCAAACATTCGAGTTGGGAATGAGTGATGGATCTGAAAAGAAAGTCAAAAGCATAGCCTTTATGTCAAAAGCATAGCCTTTATGTCAAACACTGAAGAGAAAGAGGAAGATAGTAGTCAGGATACTGATGAAGATTTGGCAAATGATGTAGCATTACTTGGGAGACAATTCAACAAACTCCTGAAGAGGATGGATTTAAGGTCAAAGTCTAATGTCAAGAACAACTCATTTGACATCAGTAGGTCCAATGGTGCTGGAAGAAGAACAAAATCTGAGGAAAAATCCAAACAGGGCAAAGGAATTCAGTGCCATGAATGTGAAGGGTATGGACACATTAGAGCTGAATGTGAGACCTACCTCAAGAAACAGAAGAAGAGTCTTGCTGCTACTTGGTCTGATGAAAGTGAAACAGAAGGAGAGTCTGCCAATCTTGTGACTGCCTTGACTGGAAGATGAGGTTCTGATGAAGACTCAAGTGATGATGAAGTAACCTTTGATAAATTAGCTACTACCTACAGGAAGTTGTGTTACAGAAGTAAAGAAGTGTGTCAACAAGTGGAGAATCAGAAGAAATTGATAATCCAACTAGAGGATGAGAAGACAGAACACTTAGAAACTATTTCTAAGTTGAAGATCGAAGTCGTGTTCCTGAACTCCAAACTAGATGAGATGACAAAGTATGTCAGAATGCTAAATAGTGGATCTGACACCTTAGACAAAATCCTCCAGACTGGAAAGATGGCAGGAGACAAGATTGGCCTTGGGTTCAATGAATCCTCTCCTGAGTGTAATTCCACTGGTAGCAAACCAAAGATGTCATATCAGGTGTCTCAACATCACAAGGAAAGACAACATAAAGGAAAACACCAAAGATGGAGATGTCATTACTGTGGGAAATTTGGCCACATAAAACCATTCTGCTTTAAGTTATATGGCTATCCTAGTCCTACTCATCATCAACCTAGACCACAACACCACATCCCTGTTAACAGAAAATAGTGGGTTCCTAGGGCTAGTGCTACTAACTTGATAGCTCACACTTCCTTCAGAGTTTCAGCCAAAGAAGACTGGTATTTTGACAGTGGATGCTCCAGACACATGACTGGAAGCAAAAACCTACTAATTGACCTTCAACCCATGCCACCAGCTATGAGACTTTTGGTGATGGAGCAAAGGGTGAAATCAAGGGGATTGGAAAGCTAAATTGTCATGGAGTCCCTAACCTTGATAATGTGTTGCTTGTTAAAGGATTGACTGCAAACCTGATCAGCATCAGTCAACTATGTGACCAAGGTCTAAATGTGAACTTCACAAAAATTGAATGCTTGATTACTAATGGAAAAAATGAGGTGATCATGAAAGGAGTCAGGTCTAAGGACAACTGCTATATGTGGAATTCTCAAGAAACTAGTTATTCATCAATGTGTACTCTAGCTAAAGAAGAAGAAGTGAAACTATGGCATTAAAAACTGGGCCATCTGCATCTTAAAGGAATGAAGAGGATTATATCTGTTAAAGCTGTCAGAGGAATCCCAAAATTAAAGATTAATGAAGGAAGAGTTTGTGGTGAGTGTCAGATTGGAAAGAAGACAAAGATGTCACATCAGAAGATCAAACATGACACCACATCTAGAGTGTTGGAACTTCTCCACATGGACTTGATGAGACCTATGCAGGTGGAAAGTCTTGGTGGGAAAAGGTATGCTTATGTTGTGGTGGACGACTTCTCCAGATATACCTGGGTAAATTTTATAAGGGAAAAATCTGATGTGTTTGAGGTGTTCAAATATCTTTGCCTAAGACTTCAAAGAGAAAGAGAGAGTCGGGTTATTAGAATCAGAAGTGATCATGGGAAAGAATTTGAGAACAATAAATTTGTTGAATTCTGTTCATTTGAAGGAATTGGTCATGGGTTCTCATCTCCCATTATCCCTCAGCAAAATGGTGTGGTAGAAAGGAAAAATAGAACTCTCCAAGAATCTGCTAGAGCTATGATTCATGCTAAGAAGTTGCCTTACCACTTCTGGGCTGAAGCTATGAACACGGCCTGTTATGTTCACAATAGAGTAACCTTGAAGAAAGGGATCCCAACCACTTTATATGAAGTCTGGAAGGGAAGAAGACCTACTGTCAAATACTTCCATGTGTTTGGTAGTAAATGTTATATCCCGGCTGATCGTGAACAAAGAAGGAAAATGGACCACAAGAGTGATGAAGGAATATTTCTAGGCTACTCAACAAACAGTAGAGCGTTTAGAGTTTTTAATTCCAAAACAAAATTTATGATGGAATCTATCAATGTTGTTATTGATGATCAAGAGACTGATGTCACAGACGATGTTGAAACATCTCTGAATGATGCCCCAGCTGATCTCCTGGACAAAAGTAATGAGAGTGAGTCCACTCAAGCTGAACCTGAAGCTGATAAAATTAATAAGGGACCCTCTATCAGAATTCAGAAGGATCATCCGAAATATCTCATTATAGGAGACCCAAATAAAGAGGTCACCACTAGATCAAGGGAAGTGATCTCACATGGTTGTTTTGTGTCCAAGATTGAGCCCAAGAATGTCAAATAAGCCTTAACTGATGAATTATGGATCAATGCCATGCAGGAAGAGTTAGGCCAATTCAAGAGAAATGAAGTGTGGGAATTGGTTCCAAGACCTGAAGGAATAAATGTTATTGGAACAAAGTGGGTTTACAAGAATAAATCTAATGAAAAAGGTGTGGTTACTAAAAATAAACCAAGATTGGTAGCATAAGGATACACTCAAGTTGAAGGAGTTGACTTTGATGAAACATTTGCCCCTGTAGCTCGCCTGGAGTCCATTAGATTACTGCTCGGAGTGGCATGTATTCTGAAGTTTAAACTGTTCCAAATGGATGTGAAAAGTGCCTTCTTAAATGGCTACTTAAATGAGGAAGTGTATGTTGAACAACCTAAAGGGTTCACAGACCCAAATCTTCCAAAGCATGTGTATAAGTTGAGGAAAGCCCTCTATAGGTTAAAACAAGCTCCTAGAGCTTGGTATGATAGACTCACAGTGTTTCTCATTGACAATGGATACAGGAATGGAGGCATTGATAAGACTTTATTTGTCAAAAATGAAGGAGGAAAGCTCATGGTAGCTCAGATATATGTGGATGATATTGTGTTTGGTGGGATGTCAAGTAAGATGGTTCAACATTTTGTTGAACAAATGCAGTATGAATTTGAAATGAGCCTTGTTGGAGAACTAACCTGTTTTCTTGGGCTACCAGTCAAGAAGATGGAAGATTCTATCTTTCTATCTCAAAGTAAATATGCCAAAAATATTGTTAAGAAGTTTGGCATGGAGAATGCAAGCCACAAAAAGACACCTGCTCCTACTCATCTGAAAGTGTCTAAAGATGAAAATGGTGTCAGTGTGGATCAAAGTCTCTATTGAAGCATGATAGGGAGTCTGCTATATCTCACAGCAAGCAGACCTGACATTGCTTTTGCTGTAGGTGTATGTGCTAGATATCAAGCTGAACCAAAGGTGAGTCACATAAACCAAGTGAAAAGGATCCTGAAATATGTCAATGACACTAGTGACTATGGGATGTTATACACTCATGGATCTGAATCTGTGCTGTCTGGATATTGTGATGTTGATTGGGCTGGAAGTGCTGATGATAGGAAAAGCACATCAGGAGGATGCTTCTTCTTGGGGAATAACTTAATATCATGGTTTAGTAAGAAATAAAATTGTGTGTCTCTGTCCACTGCTGAAGCTGAATACATAGCAGCTGGAAATAGTTGCTCTCAACTGGTGTGGATGAAACAAATGTTGACTGAATACAATGTTACGCAAGATGTCATGACATTGTACTGTGACAACCTGAATGCTATAAACATTTCTAAGAATCCTATTCAGCACAGTAGGATAAAACATATTGATATTCGTCACCATTTTATTAGAGAACTCGTGGAGGATAAAATTGTAGCCCTAGAGTATGTTACTACTGAGATGCAGTTAGCTGATATTCTTACAAAGGCCTTGGATGCAAATCAATTTTAATTCCTAAAAGGGAAATTAGGGATTTGTATTTATGAAAATTTGTAGCAATTAATATGGAGTGGAAAAGGTAATCAAATTATTGTCTGCTTTCTTAAAATAAAGCGCCCCCTTTATGGTAAATCATCACCTAGTCTTGGAAATACCATCTATTACCTTTTCACACGCAACCTCACTGCCTACTCCAACATTTCCAACTCCCTGCTTCTTCCTCAAACTCCTCTGCTAGGGTAACTGAAATTTTTCCACATAAACGTCAAGATGTCACAACATCAAACTCCATCTGGTTCAAAAACTACTAAGCCTACTCACAAGGATAGCGCTCCTTCCATTGACTTTCTTGATGATGAGATTTTGGATATGGTCCCTCTGTCTGTTATTTCAGGCGAAGCCCTTAATTTAAACCATCCCATGGATGCATCAGCTTTTGCATGCCCCGATCAAGGTAACAACTCTAGTATCCCTTCTAGCTCAACTCATGCCACTAGTTCTAAGGAAGATATGCACCACACTGATCATGTCATAAGAAACCTAGTCACTAGAATCCTTAATGAAGGACATTCTGTGAAGGGAGTCTCTACTCCCCTGTCTAAAATGTACCCCTCTCCTGAGGTTGAACCTCATAGTGATAAGGATGACAATTCCTCTAGATCTGAGAAGGACATGACTGCTGAAGGTTTGTGCTCTCTAGGGCAAACTGTGTCTGGTAAAAGAAAATTTGTGGCATCTACAACTGCCAATGCTTCCCATTCTGAGAAGCATGATTCTGCAAACAATGTGATTGACCTAGAGGGTGATAGGTCTGATGATCAAGATGATAGCTTACTTCATCACTTAAAGCCTAGTGTGGCTAAGCGTATGAAGACTAGAAAAGGCAGATCCGTGGCTGAAATGATGTCAGCTAAAACAGCTAAGACTGCTGGTGTAGGTCCTTCCAAATCTTGGAGCAAAGTTGATGTGAAGAAGAGGAAGGTTAGAGAAGTTTCTGAGTTTGACGAAGATGTTGAGGAAGATGTCCCTGACATCTCCCCTATGAAGAAGACCACTGTGAGGAAGTCCCTTGTGAAAGTTTCTGCTGTGCATTTGGATAATATCTCTTTCCATCTTGAAGATGGAGCTGTCAAATGGAAGTTTGTGATTCAAAGAAGGGTGGTTATAGAGAGAGAGTTAGGAAAGGATGATGTTGAAGTCAAAGAGGTCATGGACCTAATAAAGAATGTTGGGTTAATGAAGACTGTGGCTGGGTTATCTCAGTGCTATGAGGGATTGGTTAAGGAATTCATTGTCAACATTCCTGAAGATATTGTTGATAAGATCAGCAAGGAATTTTGCAAAGTATTTGTGAGAGGTAAGTGTATCACATTTTCTCCCACTGTCATTAACAATTTTCTGGGAAGAAGTATAGAGGGTGCAGGTGAATTGGAAGCTACAGACAATAAGGTCTGTAGAGAAATTACAGCAAGGAAGGTGAAAGAGTGGCCTATTAAAAAGCATCTTTCTGCTGGGAAACTGACTGTTAAGTATGCCATATTGCATAAAATAGGATCTGCAAATTGGGTGCCTACCAACCACATTTCCATAATTTCTAATACCCTTGGAAGATTTATCTTTGTTGTTGGAACCAAACTCAAATTTGACTATGGTAGATTTATGTTTGAACAAATTGTCAAGCATGCATCTACTAACATAGTGAAGCTGCCTATAACCTTTCCCTCTATGATTTGTGGGATTATCCTGAGTCAACACCCTGGGATTCTGAGTACTAATGACCTACCAAGTAGAAGAAAACTTGCTCTGTCAATACACTATAAACTGTTTGAAGGCAGTCATGTCAAAGACATTGTCATGACATCTTCTATGAAAAAGCCAGCCTCAAAAGTTGGACTTATTGCTGAGTTGAAGGAAACATGTAAAGAGCTGGGTGAAGGGATAAGGGTAGCAACAACTAGGAAAGAATCGTTGGAAGCCCTGATTGCAAGCTTGGAGCGAGCTGAAGGTGAGAATATTGAACAAGTTAAGGAAGCTGAAGCCCAAACCTCTAGTGAGAGGTCTGCAACTAATGATGAGACAAGTGGCAATTCTGTTTCTGATGCTGATGAAGCTGCAAGCTCAAGCTCCTCTGATTAGCTCCTTTGGATTTTGCCCTCATTCTTGTGATGATGCTTTTGTTGCTGTTTTGTTGGATTTTCTGGGTTTTGGCAGTTATGTTCTGCTGTTATGATGTTTACTTTTGTTGGATTGTATCTCAGCTTGTTTAAAGTTGTTTATGTACTTGATTCTGTAACACTAAACTTTTGACATTCTGGTTTTTGACTGAATAGACATTTATTTTGTCTCTTTGGTATCTTTTGGCTAAAAAGGGGGAGAAGTAGCTAAAGTAGCTATATGGTGTTATAGATGATGTTGGAGATGATGTGGGATGCTTGGATGTTTGATACAAAGAGGGAGAAAAGGGGGAAGTGTTCTATCTGTGTAAAGCAGATTGGTGCTAGCTGAAGGGGGAGGTGGTGTGTTCTGAGCACAAGCGTATGTGTGTTTACTAGTTGTTATTTTTGCTAGTAATGTGTGTATGTTTACTTCTGCTGCTGAACTGATACTGTGATTATTTTCTTGTGAAACGTATGATCTGATGTATGGGGGAGTTTGTTGGTTCTATGTGTTGGCATCAATTTTGGTAAAACCTACAGTTATCACAAGTTGTCACGCGTATTGTCTTGACATGTGATATCAGTTTCCTGCAGGATGTTTAAATATGGTTGTGCAGGATTTAGCTAAGATGTCAGACCCGATGTTAAGACATGTGTATACAAAACATTCAGTCTGAATGTTATGTATCTTAAGATTGCGCTTTTCATGCAAATTTGTATGTGATTATGTGGAGATTGAATGTGTTATTCAAGGAGTAATTTGATTTAAAACCAGAATGACCTATTTTCCCATAAGGGATGATTAGTTGTCGTTAATAAGAAGATACGCAAGGAAAATAGATTTAGGGTTTTATGATGCCCAGACCCATTCAAAAGCTTCTATTTAAAGGCCATGTAAAACCTGGTTTTAACACACAAGAAACGAACGAAATAGTGAGAGAGTTTCAAGGTTTTAGTCTTGTGTGAGCTTTTGTATTGTCAGCCATTCATTCATCTTATTGATGATTGAATTGGACTGACTTTTGTGTTGTAATTTGTCCACTCTAAGCTTTGAAGCATGAGTGTGTGTTTACTTGGTTGAAGCTTTTAAGCAAGATCAAGTATATGTTCTTGAAGAGTGTCTTCTTTCTTTGTAATATTTGTTTTTATATCACTGTTGTGATTGAGGGGGAGTGAGTAGGGTTTCATATCTAAGAGTTCTTAGATAGAACTCACACGGGTAGAGATTAGGTGAAAAGACTGTAACTTGAAGTTGTTTACTGAGAGTCTTTGAACTAATTCTGTTTAGTGGATTTCCTTCCTAGCTTGGTAGCCCCCAGACGTAAGTGAGTTTGCATCGAACTGGGTTAAAAATTGCTTGTGTCACTTGTTCTATTGTTTCTTTGTCTTTTATCCTGTTTATATTTTAGTTGTTGTTCAGATATTAGTGTCGTGACATTACCTTCGACATCTCATATCTGATACCAGAATTTCATGTATGTTAGGTCGTAGGCCCTTGTTAGTCGTCCTGACTTATTTCCATCCATACTTGATGTCTCTGATACAATGTTTATGTCAAACCACGGTAACAACTATTATAATGGCATGCCCTTCGGCCTTAATAATGCAGATTCCACCTACCAGCGACTTATGGATTTCTTATTCTCCTAACATATAGGGTGAAACTTGGAGGTCTATGTCACCGACATGATATTGAAGACCTCATAGGGCTATAGTCATGCAACGAACCTGGAGGATGTCCTGCAATCAGTTAGGAAGTGTAACATGCGTCTGAATCCGACAAAGTGCTCATTCGGGGTGCGGGCGAGAAAGTTCCTTGGCTTCATATTAACAAAGAGGGGCATGGAATCAAAAACATAAATGTAAAGTCATCATTGACATGTGAAACCCCACTAATGTCATAGAAGTATAACAACTAATAGGTCATCTCGCCAGTTTATGTTGCTTCCTCTCCTGTGTGAGTGATAAGGCTTTTATTTTCATCGTCGACTTGGAAAAAAAGTGGTGTTTGAGTGGACAGGGGTATGCCATGAGACCTTATCAAGAATAAAAATCTTCCTCACATCGAAACATATTCTCACTTGCCCAAAAGAGGGGTTACCATTGCTCATCTACCTTTCAGTTATGGACCAAGCGATGAGTCCAATACTTGTCCAAGATACAGGTAAGACAGAGTGGCTCATGTATTTCGTAAGCAAAGTGTTTAAAGGCACCAAGGCCCATTATCAAAACATCAAGAAATTTTCTTTGGCCTTTTTCGCCACGACGAGGAAGCTCCGACCCTATTTCTAAGGCCACAAGTTACTCGTAAAAATGAACTACCATGTTTGAAAGGTCCTCAAAAAGCCAAATCTAGCGAGAAGAGCGATGTCTTAGAAATTATAATTGTCGGAATATGACATCCAATATATTCTAGGAGGAAGCATCAAGTCCCAAGTTCTGGAATATTATTTTAGCGGAATTTAGCTAGCCAGTAGATGAAAAGGCGCCCTCATAATGAACGATGTCGATCGATGGAGCCTCAAACATCAATGAGAGTAGTACAAAGATAGTGTTAGAAAGGCCATGTAACATATTGATAGAGTAATCATTGAAATTTAAATTCAAGGCTATCAACAACCAGGTCGAGTACGAAGCTCTTATAGCTGGCATAAGCCTCACCCTAGAAATGGTTGCTTCAAGACTAAAGGAAAAGAACGATTCCCCGCTGGTTGCCAATCAAGTCACCGAAGAGTACCAGGAAAAAAGCCTCAACTTATAAAACATATCCACAAAGTGAGAGATTTATCAACACGCTTCGGTCTTTCAAAGTAGAGCACATACCTAGGGAGAAAAACTTCATAGCAGATCTTTTGGCTAATCTTGCCATCATGAAGAAATTAGGGTACAATTAGACAATGATACAATATACTTTTACCACCCTAGTATTTAGGCGGGCGAGATATATAACTTGGAAGCCGACCCTTGCTCCAATTAGATATCGCCCAAACTACGCTATTTACAAGAGGAAAAACTCCTCCAAGAAGAGGTGAAGGTGACTAAGGTCCAAAAGCAGGATGCTAAATATACCCTTATAGTTAAAAAAACTATATAAGATGGGAAAAGCCTACCTAATGCTACGGTGTCTAGGGGAGCACGAAACCGCCTTAGTTCTTATTGAGGTTCATCAAGGAGCATACAGTAGCTGCATTGGTGGTTTGGGCACTCACCCACAAGTTACTAGGGGTAGGTTACTACTACCCACCTTGCTAAAAGACAATGTGGTGTTCATCAAGAGGTGTGATCGATATTCGAGACACACTGACCTACATCACGCCCTAGCAAAACTCATCCATTCCACGACTTCACCATGGTATTTTTACCACTAGGGGTGGACATTCTAAGATCATTCCCTCTGGCCCATGGGAAGTTGAAATTTTTGATTTGTAGGACTCAATTATTTCAAAAAGTGAAAAGAGGCAGATGATGACACCGAGATTACAACAAAAAGAGTTTTCCGCTTCTACTGGCAAAAAATCATGTGCATGTTCAGGTTGTAAGGTGCCATCGTCTCCAACAATGAAACCCAGTTCACCAGTACCACAATCATGGACTTTTGCCATGAAATAGGATTGAAAAGAAAGTCCGTCTGTGTCATCCACCTACAGGCCAACGGACAAGCGGAGTTGGCGAACAAAGTGATATTGAAAGGGATCAAGAAAAAGTTGGATTATGCCAAGGAGTTATGGGTTGAGTTACTCCATGAAATATTATGGTTGTACCATACCACCCCCCACTCAACTACAAAAGATGCCTCTTCACCATGGTATACGAGGCAGATGTTATTCTACCTTTAGATATCGACACGCCTACATGGCGACGTTCTCAATTTAACCATGAGGAGAATGATTCATGGTTGATGTACGTCACTAATTTAATCGATGAGGTAAGAGATGTTGCCTACATACGAGAGTTAGCCGCCAAGAAAAGAGTGACAATAAGATACAACTCCAAGGTAATGCCAAGGGAAATGCATGAAGGTGGATTGATGTTAAGACAAGTTGTTCTTCCTACTCAATATGGAAAATTGCAGTCCAACTGGGAAGGACCGTATCACATATTCCAAAAGATACTTTATGGAGCATATAAGTTGGAAGAGTTGGATGGGAGACTCGTCCCTAGGACTTGGATCTCCACCCACTTGAGATATTAGTATAGTTAAGTTATTTACAAATTTTCAGAGGAGACTTGTTGCCGAAATATGTACGAAATTCTGATTATTTATGAGCAAGAAAAATATTTTGGTTTCACTGTTAAGTATGTTGAACTTCCATGGGAAGATCTTTATCACATCTTAAGGCAATATAAGTATATTGGAATTCCATAGGAAGATAATTGCCTCCTCTTAAGGCAATATAAGTATGTTAGACTTCTGCGGAAAGATCCTTGACGCGTGTTAAGGAAATATAAGTATGATAGACTTCGAGCTGGAGATCCTTGTCGCCTCTTAAGTCAATACATGAATCTTGGAACTCTATTAGAAGACCCTTTCCGCCCTCACGAGCAATACAAGTAGGCTATATTTTGAGGGACTTAGAGTCTCATCAGGAAGGCTCAGATAAACACCTCCCATGAGGGACTTAGCATCTCATCAGATAGGTTCAACATAAAGTCTCACCTGAGGTACTTAGAGTCTCATCAAACAAGCTCAACTTAAAGTCTCACCTAAAAGACATAGAGCTTTATCAGAGATGCTCAACTTAAAGTCTCACTTGAGGGACTAAGAGTCTTGTCAGACATGATTCAACTTAAAGTCTCGCCCAAGGGGCTCGAACAAAGTCTAGCCCATGAGGCTTAAATTAGATCCTCTTCTAAGGGACTCGGCTAAAGTCTAGACTGAGAGACTCATCTAAACACCTCGCTTGAGGGACTTAGAGTCTCATCAGAAAAGCTAAACTTAAAGTCTCGCCTTAGGGACTTAGAGTATCATAAGACTTGCTCAACTTAAAGTCTCATATGGGGGACTTAAATTCTCATCAAGAAGGCTCAACTTAAAGTCTCGCTTTAGGGGCTTAAGGTCTCACCATATAGGCTCAACCTTTATAGTCTCTCCCGAGGGACTTAGAGTCTCATCAGACAGACTCAACTTAAAGTCTCGCCTAAGGGGCCTAGAGTCTCATTAGATGTGCTCAACTTATAGTATCCTCGAGTGGCTTAGAGTCTCATCAGACATGCTCAACTTAAAGTCTCGCTTGAGGGGTTTAGAGTCTCACCAGACATGCTTAACTCAAAGTCTCAACTGAGGTACTAAGATTCTCGTTAGATAGCCTTCAACTTAAACTCTCTCCTGAGGGACTCGACCAAAGTATGACCTAAAAGGATAAACTTAAAGTCTTGCATGAGGGAATCGATTGAAGTCTAGCATAAGATATTCATCAAAAAAAATGCCTAGGGGTCTTAGGGTTTTATTAGTCAGGCTTAACTTAATGAAGGTGGCAAGAAACACAACAAAAGAGAAGGGGGGGGGGGGGGGGGTTGAATTGGGTTTCTAAAACCAAAAGCTTTTTCAAAACTAACTTAATCAAGAAAAGACACGAACAAGGAAAATAACAAATTTATTTTTATACTGGTTTGATGTTAACGAAGCTACCTCCAATCCAACCTACCAAGGTGATTTCGCCTTCTCAAGAAGGACTTAATCCACTATAATCAAAATCTGATTATAGACACCACAAAGATAAACCGTCCTTGTTTTCTTGAGTCTATCTGACTAAAACCTAGTCACTCAAGGAAAACCACTCAAATAGATTTGAGATTTACAAGTTGTGTTTACAAAGAATGCTTCTAAGAAAGCAGATTAACACAAGTTAATACAATGAATATTTTTCTCACAGTAACGAGCAAAAACTCTTGTGTGTTTACAAAAATATACACTGGAAATATTCACTTTAGCAAGAGCGTGTGTATGTTCAGTAGCGTGAGCGTTATCAAAGAACTAGCAACTTCTTCCAATCTTCAAGTCTCCTTTATATAGGCATATAAAAGAACCGTTGGAGGGTAGAATTGGAATACTAAATTGCAGTTGTCTATTTCATAAAGGTTTGCATATGGTAGGCAAAAATGGTATAATAGTACTGTTCTTAGCCCACAAAATCAGGGTAGTGGAGGAAAGGGTGATCTTGTATTGTGTAGTATTTTTATGGCACAAAACCTTTTGATCTTATCTTCTAATCTCCAGAGGATTTTGATGAAATGATGTTGAAGCATGCTTAGAAAGATTAAGAAACAAGTTATCAGAATCTTCAGAACCTTGGTCTTTAGAGTCTTGACACAGTTCCTCAGAACCTGGTCTTCAGAGTCTTCAAATCTTGTTCTTTAGAATCTTCAAAACTTGAGCGCATAATCTTAAAGACAGACAAACCTTCAGAGGCTCTTCAATCAGAGTCACAGTCAGAAGCTTTAACACAAACTTTCCTAAGAACCGTTGTCTAAGAGCTTTCTAGAACTTGGTAGCATCTTGTAAAGCCTTGAATTTCCTTAGAGTCAGAGTGTGTTGATTCCAAAATCTGATGGTGTCACACGTCATTGCTTTAGAGTTAAAACATGTTAGAAAAATCTACACATTGTATAAAAACCAATATTGTACAAAATTGTTCTCTAAGAAAGAATGCATTGTTATCATCAAAAATAAAGGCCAAATGCATAACTAAATCTTTTTCTAACAATCTCCCTCTTTTTGATTATGACAAAACCATGTATTTTGATGAACAATATTTACTTTATTTAATCACATAAAAATATCAGAGCAAGGTTTGTAAGATCCCCTTAAAAAATATATTGTTAAAAATTATTTTTCAACTTAGAATGTCAGAGTTAAGTTTGCAAGCTCCCCATAAATTCAAGACTTAAAATAATCTTAACACATATAAAAGTTTCAATCAGCATGAAAGAAATAACTTCCCGTAAGGCAAAAGCCTGATTGTTACTCTGTTTCAGAAAGGCATACACCTATTACTATTTGATTGTTATCTTCCCATAAGGCAGAAGCCTGGTTTTAATGGATGAAGTAGCTTCCCATAATGCATCAGCTTGAGTACATAAGTAATTCATTCAGAGTCCTGCTTGAGTGTCATAAAGTCTGGTTATTAGCATCATCACAGAGCATGATTTGTCAGAGCTTTCATGGCCTTTTGAATTGTTCATGAGAACTAATGTCTGGTTCCATAGCCTTGTTGTATATATTTGGTTCAGAACTTCGTCTAGTTCAGAACTTGTATATATCTGGTTCAACTGAAGCACTTGGTTCAAAAGGCACCTTGTTCAGAATAGAATTCCTGGTTCTTTAAAAACATAGGTCGAGTTTCTATGAACTTATGAACACAATTCAACTTGGTTAATTCCTTACTACCTGAAACACTTGGTTAACATGATAAACTTAATTAAAGTTCTCATAACGGTTACCAATGTCAGAAGCATATAAAACATGTATGGGTTTCAGAATTGAAATTAGATATATCAAAATCAATCATTCTTTCTCCCCCTTTGTCATCATTAAAAAAGAATATAAAGACAAAGTAAACACAATCATTCTTACTCCAAAAAAATATCATTTTATTTAATGAAAGAGAATCCATAGCAAAAAAATGAAAAAGAAAACAAAGACAACACAAAGTGTTTAAAACTAGGGTTTAGGAGGGGGTGGCAGTCTTGATAAGATATCTCCAAGCATCCCTTTTAGCTTTGATGTCTTTTCCTTCACTTCAAAATTCTCAGCAGATAGGCGCTCCAAAGACTTCAAAATGAATTCCTCAGAATTCGAAGTCTTATTTTCAACGGAGACACTTCCAACTTCTAAAGTAGGCTAAAAAATAACCAAATGAGCTTGGACTAGAGAAGGAGGTGGAGTCACAGTAGGAGCAGGAAGCAGAAGCGTTGGAGGAACCTTCTAAAGTAGGGGTTCAACAATACCAGAGAGTCTGTTATGGAAGTTCTGTTTTTCTTCCTTCAGGCAAGCAATCTCCGGCGTTTCAGAACTGACTTCAATCCAACTTCTAAAGTTGTTGGTCAGATTGCATACCTCATAAAGGTTTATGTTAGAGGCATAAGCCTCAGAGAGAGGGAGAGGGAGAGAGAGAGAGAGAGAGAGAGAGAGAGAGAGAGAGAGAGAGAGAGAGAGAGAGAGAGAGAGAGAGAGAGAGGAGTCTACCAGCAACCTCGCCTTCAAACTGAGTTAACAATTCATCCAAGGGTATAAGGTGAATATTGGTTTGATAGGGTTTTTGGTCAGAGTATGGTTGAGGAGTTTTATCATGAAGGGTTATGTGCTCAACATCAGACTTAGTGTTAGAACCAAAGTTTGATTATACAATGGGAGCATCTAAGTGAGTGGGGAGAGATGGTTCAAGATCTAATGGATAGTTTCTTGGTTGTATGAGTTGTGATAGGAGAGAAGCTGGTAAAGTTGATTGAGATAGAGGTATTATAGTGGAGGTTAGAAGTTCATATATGGATGGTGATGGTGGAATTGTGACATTTGGATTATTGGATTGGGGGGAAGTAGGCATGGGCTCCAGAACAAATGGAATAATGCATGGAAGTGTGGTTGGGATATATGAAGTGATGGTTTGGGTGGAATAGATAAACTGTTAATAGTAGTAATCAGACTAATATCAAAAGGAATAGGAGTTCTAGCAGAAGTAGCTCTAGAAGCTTTGGGTTGTTCAGTAGAAGTCTCCAAATGCTCTATAGAAGTCTTAAACTTCTTAGCTGTCCTTTCTGAATGTTTCTTAATAGTCTTCCTCTTCTTTTTCTGAGAAATAGCTTCAGAAGCTGTCAGAAGAGCATCAACATGACACTTATCCAGAAACTTAACCACATTATCCATAGAATATGGCTTTGAGGAGATAGGAAAATCATTCAAATATATCCTTCTATTGTGTATATCTTCCTTGGACACTTCAGCAGGAGGACTTATCACCTCAGTAACATTCTTCATATTCTTCAGACCAGTGGCGTTGAGCCATTTTCCATAAGTAGGTTTCATGCCTTATGTAAACTGATAATCTATTAGAGAGTCAATCTGCTTGCTCTCCATCAGAATGTCTGAGATCAACCTACCCAGAGGAATGTAGCTCTTGGTCCTTTTGCTACCATTTATGGTATCTCTCACAATATCCCTTAGATTTTGAAACAGAAGTTCAGGAATATTCACCTTCTTTCCATATTCAATATAGTAAAGGATATATTGTTGATCACCATTGATGTAATTAGAGGAGTCAATTGTTGGTCTGGGATTCACGCATCCAAGAAGTATCATAGTCCAAACCTTCAGATGAGGAAACAAATCCTTGATTTTGCTAGAGTGTTTTCCAGAGGATAAAATCACTTTAGACATCTCAGTAATATTTGAATCCTTTTCTACCATATTTTCACATCTTATTCCAGAATCATCATGATCTATGAGTTCGAAAATAAGCTTATCATATATTAGAATCTTCTTTCCAAACATGAAAGACGTGACTTTGAATGGAGAAGATTTAGCATGAATCCATAAAACTGGTCCTTGAAGACGGTTAAAGAAATTTTCCCAACCTTGAAATCTGACAGCAGGAAGAATGTCAATCTCATTGTCCTTCAAATTGTTAAAATCAACTATAAGTTCTCCCAAAACTCCAGTCTATCTGCAGAGATATTCAAGTTAATCTCAGGAACATCGTATGCTTCTTCAGTATGAACAAGATCATATGAAGAAGATCTTGAAGAAACAACCTGAAGTAGATGAGGAAGTTGTTGTGGTAGCTTCAATGATGAAGAAGAACCACTTCCAGTACTTTGAGTAGTATCAATCCCTTGTTATCAAGCTTGTTGCTGATCTTGAATTTGTTGAGCAGTTTGTCGAGTAGAAGCCATTGTTGAAGATCAAAAAGGGTTTTAGGGTTTGCAAAAAATATTGTCTCAAAGAGTTAAAGTGTAGGTTGTGAGAATAGTGAAAGTGTGTGAAGTGAGTGGAGTGAGTTTAAATAGAAGTTTTTTGCAACCATGACAAACATAAATCAAACAACAAAAATTATGGCAAGGGGGTAAGGCATGAAGGATTTTACCTAATCCTAAGGTTTATTCTCCCAATGTGTCACATCATCTAATCAGAAATAGTTCAGGTTTCTAAGGCAACTGTCTCAAAACTGTTCCATTTATCGAGACTGATTGACATCTATTAATGAAAAAAAACTGTTCAGTATCCATAAAGGAGATTTATTTAACCAAACAAACTCTGATTGGATACATCTGAACTTATGAATTCTTCTCACTTCAGAAGTCTCACATTCAGAACTTACCAACAAATCTCAGAGTCTCATTTTGTCATTCTGAGAGATAAAACTTCTAAGAAAAACATCTTTTTCATTCTGGACATAAGTCCATTTTTAAGTTTTTCAAAATGGAAACAAACCTATCTTCAGCAAGGGGTTTTGTAAAGATATCAACGCATTGATGGTATATATCAATAAATTTTAATTTAAAATACCCTTATAAAAATAGTCACGTATAAAGTGATGTTTTATCTCTATATATTTTTCTCTAGAATGCAGAATGGGATTCTTAGATAAACAAATAGCATAAGTATTATCATAAAGCATATGAATGTTACTCTCATATATCTAGAAATCTTCTAGCTAAATTTTCATCCAGAGCATCTGAGTGTGGCATCTAGAGGTGGTTATGTATTCAACTTCAGCAGTTGAAAGTGCTATTGTTGATTACCTTTTGCTGGACCATCAGATCAGATTATCTCCCAGAAACTAATAACTTCCAGAAGTGCTTTTTCTCTCAAGTCTATCTCCAGCATAGTCAACTACAAAATAACCCACTAGCTTGTAGTCTTTGGATTTTCTATAGTACAAGCCAAGGTCAATCATACTTTTCAGATACCTGAAGATCCTTTTAACAACTGTTAATTGAGGCTATCTAGGATCTGATTAGAAAAGAGCACACAAACATACACTAAACAAAAATGCCAGGCCTAAAAGTAGTCAAGTATAAGAGAGAACCAATCATACCTTTATGTACTTTCTATTCGACCTTAACACTTACCTCATCATTCTCAAGGATGCATATGAGTCTTTGACATCTTGCATTTAGGCATGTCAAACTCCTTCAGAAGTTCCTTGGAGTACTTACTCTAATGGATGTAAGTTCCTTTTGAACTTTGATTGATCTGAATCCCTAGAAATAACTTGAGTTCTCCCGTCAGACTCATCTCAAACTCTGCCTGCATAGACTTAGCAAATTCTTTGCACAAAGAAGCATTAGCAGAACCAAATATGATGTCATCAACATAAATATGAACAACAAGAATGTAATTTTTGAATGACTTACAAAATTATGTTGTATCAACTTTCCCTCTGGTGAAATCATTTTCTAAAGGAAAATTGCTTAGTCTTTCATACCATGCTCTGGAAGCTTGCTTCAGACCCAATGATTTCTTCAATTTGAAAACAAAATCTGGATTTTTATGATTTTCAAAACCAGAGGGTTGGTGTACATACACTTCTTCATTAATGTAACCATTCAGAAATGCACTCTTAACATCCATCTGATATAAGATAATGTTATGATTGATTGCAAAAGAGATTAAGAGATAAATAGACTCTAACTTGGCAACTGGTGCAAAGGTTTATGTATAGTCAATCCCCTTTTCTGACTATAACCTTGTGCATCCAGTCGAGCCTTATTTCTGACTAGCTCTCCCTGTTCGCTCAACTTATTCCTAAAAACCCATTTGGTTCCAATAACATGAGTTCCTTTGGGTCTTGGCACCAGATCCCATACATCATTTCTAGAGAATTGATTGAGTTCCTATTGCATAGCCATAATAAGTTATGTGTCTTGAAGTGCTTCATCAATTGATGTATGCTCTATCAGAGGCACCAAACTTATAAGACATTCTTCAAAAGGCTTGAATGAGGATCAGGTTCAGACAAGTTCAGACTTGTCACCTAGAATCAATTGTTCAGAATGTGAAGATATTTGTCTGTGCCTTCTCAGAGGAGTCTGAGCTTCAGAGTATTTAGCTTTATCTTTTTTGGCTTATAAATTCTTTCCTTCAGAACCTGAAAGTGATCTCCAGATCTGCAAATTTCTTAACTAGCTTTGACTTTTTTGAGTCAAGCTTATCATTGAATCTGACATGGATTGATTCTCCAACAATTTGTGTCTCGGTGTTATATACTCTGTAGCCCTTTGAGCGTTTATAGTATCCTAACATGATGCACTTTTGTGCCTTAGAATCAAACTTGCTCAGATTCGCTTTAGTGTTCAACATAAAGCAAGAATATCCAAAAGGATGAAAATATGAAATGTTGGGCTTCATATTCTTCCACAATTCATAGGGAGTCTTACCTAGAATAGATCTTATAGAGATCTTGTTATGTATATAACACGTTGTGTTGACTTCCTTTACCCAAAAGTACTTGGCCATATTAGTCTTGTTGATCATGGTTCTGGTCATCTCTTGTAGAGTCATATTTTTCCTCTCTACAACTCCATTTTGTTATGGAGTTCTAGGTCAGGGGAAATCATGGGAAATTCCATTAGCATCAAAGAGTTTTTCAAAATCTTTGTTTTCAAATTCGCCACCATGATCACTTCCGACTTTTACAATTCTGAGATCTTTCTCATTTTGTACTTGAGAGCAGAAGGTAGAAACACACATAATGTGACTCATCCTTGTGTTTGAGAAATTTCACCCATGTCCATCTGTTATAGTCATCAACAATGACTAGTCCATACTTCTTACCATTGATAGAGGCAATTTTTATTGGACCAAAGAAGTCAATGTGAAGAAGCTTCAGTGGTCTGGAGGTTAAAACAACATTTTTAGCCTTGAAAGACATTTTAGAAACATGCCTTTCTGAAATGCTTCACAAAAAGCATCTGAAGCAAACTTCGTATTTGGCAGGCCTTTGACTAAATTAAGCTTATTTAGCTAAGAAATCCTCCTCATGCTAACATGGCCCAATCGTCTATGCCACATCCATTGCTCTTCATTCACAGATATAAGGTATTTTATATTTAAAATTTTCAAATCAGAAAGTCTTATCTTGTAAAGTTGTTCTTTCTATTTCCATTGAAAATAATTGAGTCATCCTTTTAATTGACAACTTTACAGGACTTTTAATTGAAAATAATGTCATAACCATTGTCACGTAGTTGACTTATGGACAATATATTATGCATTAATCCTTCAACTAAAAGAGCATTAGTAATGGAAGGAAGTGTACCATTACCTACTGTTCCGGAGCCAATGATCTTCCCTTTCTAATCACCTCTAACACCGATGACGCCTCCAAGCTTAAGTTCCAGGCTTTGGAACATATGCCTTCTTTCTGTCATGTGCCGCGAGCATCCAGAGTCCAGGTACCATGATTGGTGTCTTAACTTTGCTGCTAAGGATGTCTATAACATATATTATTTTATCCTTAGGTACCCATATCTTTATGGATCCTTTTGAGTTAGTCTTCCCAGAGATCTTAACAAACTTGGGCTTCTGTGCAGGATATTTGTACATGAATGCATGATTAGAATGAGCATGAGGTTTTGTTTTAGCCTTAGGTTAAGAAATGTTTCTAACTTTAGGCCTAACATGATTTTGTTTCCCAGAAGGAACAAAATATGACTGAAGAGTATTTTGCTTGTCATCTTTTTCAGAATTAGATTTGTCATTAGAATCATAGCCAATACCCCTTGTTCTGTTTATGCTAACACCATAAATCATGGAAGCCATCAGGCTTCTAGCAATAAATTTCTGAAAAGATTTATCATGTTTTTTTATGATATATCCAGAACATGTAGAGGCTTTAGAAAGAAATTTCTTTTCAGGTTTGAGACTTTTGCTTTAAGGCACATAGTTGTTGTTTTTCAAAATAAGATTTTCTTCACTCAAACTTGAAAAATATTTTTGAAGCTTACAGTAAACTTTTGATTCAGATACATGAATCTTCTTCAGATCCTTGTATTTGTCCAAAAGATTCAGTTACTTTTCCAAAAATTCCGATAAACTAGATTCAAGCTCAGAACGAGATAATTCAGAAAATACCTCTCAAGAATTTGACTCAAATTCTAACTCTAATTGAATAGTTTTTACAGGAGCTTCTGTACAAGCCATCAACGTCACGTTAGCCTGATCTTCTTCAGAATCATCTTCTGAAGACTCTAAATTCATAATATATTTCATTATAAATACATAAACAAATAAGTAAATTAATTAATATAAATAAAGTATAATTTTGGATCTAGTATGCAGGATAACTTCCCAAATTTAAATTCAACAATTAATTTTCTATAGTTTATTCTCTCTCTTAGGTACCATTTTTGTAAAACATCATTCATCTGTTTAATCTTTTTAAATAAAAATTGTCATATTATCATTTATTTCTCAATAAAATTCAACTATCTCTCCGTCAAACAATCATCTCAAAGAAGTCATACTCAAAAGGGACATTATTTATTATTATTATTATTTTAAAAATCATAAAATTTCATTCTCTAATGGGTTTGATCTTCCCAATATTCCTTCTAAAAAACTGTAATTTATTACATACATCCAAAGTTAGTTTTAAAATAGAAAATATTTTATTGTCCATCCATATTTTAAAGTCTTTTTCTTTTTTTCTTTCTTATCCTTATGTGATAGATATTTTCTTTTCATTAATTTTTTCTAATTTATTACATTTTTTAAAAATTTTAGATCTTAGAGGTAGTTAGAAAATAGAGAAGAATATGAATTGATAATTTTAGATCTTAAATTTTATTTTATTTTTGTAAGCATTTATGTGTTAGAATTTTATTATAAGTTGAAAAAAAATAATATAAAAAATTATTTTGAATATACAATATTTATAGAGGAACGGAAGATAAAAATTTATTTACTTACTTGTAATCTTGTTATTCATATTGGCCGATAGAAGGACCTTGTTCCTAGCAAACAATGAATACTCATATAAGTAGTAGTTGAAGATGAGAAGAAGAAAAAAATAAAATGACAAGGAGAAAGATGCAAGAAAAAATAGAGAGAAGTATAATGAATTAAATGAAAAAGTGTAAAATGAAAAAATAAAACAATGTTAAAAATATGTCTTATGTTGATTGATTTGACAAAATATTGAGTACCAATGTATGCATAGTTGGTACGTTACTACATATGTCCTTTTTTTTATTCCACTGCTTACTTTATTTTATTTTATTTTATTTTATTTTATTTTATTTTATTTTATTTTATATTTCAATATTTTTTTCTTAATTTTTATCTTATCCTTAATATCTCTACTAACTCCTATTTTTTCTTTATCTCATTATTTTATTTAAATAATAAAGTTAAAGTATTATTTTAATTAGTAAAATAATTATAAATAAAATTTATCAACTTCAAATCATTCTGAACACTTTTTTCTCACGATCACACCCCATCACACTTATTTATTTATTCACACACAATAATTAAATAAAACACTATAAATTACAGAATTCACAAATAATTTAACGAAAATAATTTAATAAAAACGGAGGTATTACAACTCTCCATCACTTAAATAATTTTCACCCTCGAAAATTTCTTAAGTTCACTAGAACACTCATTGGCACAACGACCAATAACGACCAATAAACGGGGGTATTCAACATTTACATTGTTAACCAATTAATATTTTCAAACATCATAACATTATTACAAGATAACTCAAATACTGTCATTGATCAATAGTTTTATGTGTTAGCTCTCTAACGTTTCGAACGACACTCGATTTGGACTTTCGGAGCCAAAGTTATGGACAAAACAATTTCGACCGAAAAACACAAACAGCGGCTCCCGCGCTGAGCACATCCATTTGGGCTGAGCGCGGTCGTGACGAACATAATGCAAATTTTTCTGCATTTTTCATCGCTTGAGGCCTTTCAGACCTCCAATTTTGGTTCCGTAAAAATCCAAACGCTCAGACAATTAAAACCTATGGAATACCCTAATTATCTCAAGTTAATTCATAATTTTAAAACAATTCAAACATCAAATCATTAATTTAAGATTATGCCTAAAGCCTTCGAAATTTCAACAAAGGTGGAAAACACATCAAGTATCAAAACAGAAAAATCAGCCATGAATACTGAACGAAATTTATCAATAATTACAGAAAAATTTCATCACACATCACATATAATCAAAATTCATCCATATCATACACCCTATTGGAGGTTAAGGACTCCTCTACCCTACCCCTCATGCATAAGCCCTTATTGAAGGTTATTCTCCCTCTTACCCTGTGATTTTAATAAAAGCAATCAATTGTATATGGTCTCCTCTCCCAAAGCCCTAGGTCTAATCTTGTTATTTTCTTTGCCTTAACTCTTTCTCTCTTCCTGCCTCTTCGCCTCTTTTCACCTTTTTGGACGTACTAATAAAACTTTTTCCTCTTAACTCTCCTTTAAAAATAAAAACATAATTCCCTCATTAGGATATTTCTACCTTACCCTCACATTTCCCCCCTAATTTCCACCTTGTTTTCAATTTCTGTACAAACTCTTATTTTCCCTTTATCTCATTATTTTATTTAAATAATAAAACTAGAGCATTATTTTAATTAGTAAAATAATTCTAAATAAAATCTACCAATTTCTAATCACTCTTTACACTCTCCCATAACGGTCACACACCCCATCACACTTATTTATCTATTCATACATAGTAATTAAATAAAACACGTATAAATCACAAAGAATTCACAAATAACTTAACTAAAATAATTTAATAAAAACTGAGGTGTTACAACTCTCCCCCACTTAAATTATTTCCGCCCTCGAAAATTTCTTAAGCGTACTAGAACACTGACTGACATGATGACCAATAACACCACACCTATAACATTGGACCGAAGTATGAGCTCCTCACCCACTTGGCTTCAATCGCGCTCATGCAGGAAAATGGTTAGAAAAATAAATAAGCATCGACAGTGTTTCACACACATGTCGTGTACTAGAGAATAAACAACATGTCAAAAACATGGTCGGACAAACGGACCTACTTCGATACCACTAATGTAACATCCTATTTCCGAAACGCATAAATATGATTAAGTTAGAGATTTTTCACAATATTCAAACATAGGATGTTATACATCTCGAAACACACACCTACTGATCATGTAATACTTAATTTAAATAAACGTGCAACATCTGTCATCGCATGCTCACCTTCACTTAGGGTATCATCGCAGCGGAAATACTCAATTAAAACACACCAATTTAAATTTCGTAAATAAATCTCATATCATAATTAAAAAGCATTGACTCATAAGTCTTCTCCAAATGTTTATCACACCAAAACATAAAATATGAGATTATACATTATCTCTCAAAAATCTAAAACCTAAAACAAAACAAACACTCCCAGTGTTACATATGAGAGTATAACCAAAGCTAAAATGACGAAATTAAAAGAAATAGCTCCAGGAACGAGCTTCCACTCACATCGTCGACTCTATTCTTGAGTATTTGCACGATGCCCGTGTAAAGGAAATATTCCAACATAAGAGGTGAGAAATCACATCCAATAACAACTGGTATATACTGCAAGGTAGGATATCAACACATAACATAATCTACACAATCTCAAATCACAGTATATCAATTGCGTTCTCACACCAACTCATCAATCATAACTCATTCACAGTATATCTCCTCACAATCTCACACCCAAACTCATTAATCAATCACAACTTAACAATTATGCATATAACTCATTTATGCAATGCAACTCGACTATGAAATTCTATGCATATGCATGTGGTACCATATCATCAAAATGTACCTTAGCGAACCGGGTTCACCCTACTCGAACCCTGAATCCACCCTCCTCGGATCGGGACAAGTCACCAATCTATCCTGCTCAGATTGCAACTTGCCTCTTTCATCAGCAATAAAGACATCATGAATGCATGTCAAAACACATCAATGCAATAACAAAATAATGTTTAAAGTCCCCTCTCGACAGTAAACTAAGAATGCATTGACCCAATAATAATAGTCCTCCCTCGAACTATTATTCACCAATCACATCAACAACATTAATATTATCTTCAACATCATAACATAACAACATTGTAATCACCATTAACATCATACACAACAACATCATAATCATCATAAATATCATACATAACAACATCAAATTAATTCAAAATTTTAACATAATTAAAACATCAAATCATTAATTTAAGTTTATGCCTAAAACCTTCGAAATTGCAATAATGGTGGAAAACACATGAAGTATCAAAACCAAAAAAGCAGTCATGAATAGTGCATGAAATTCATCAATAGATAAAGAAAATTTTAATCACACATCACATATAATCAGAATTCATCCATATCATACATCTTATTATGGGTTAAAGACTCCTCTACCCCACCCCTCATGCAAAAGCTCTTATTGAAGGTTATTCTCCCCCTTACCTTGTGATTTCAGCAAAAACAAGCAATTCTCTATGGCTCCTCTCCCAAAGCTCTAGGTCTAATCTTGTTCTTTTCTTTGCCTTAACTCTTTCTCTCTTCTTGCCTCTTTGTCTCTTTTCACCTTTTTGTACTGATAAAACTCTTTCCTCTTAGCTCTCTATTTAAAATAAAAACTTAATTCCCTCATTAAGATATCCTTAATCTCCGCCTTATCCTCAACATCTCTACAAACTTCTATTTTCCATTTATCTCATTATTTTATTTAAATAATAAAACTAGAGCATTAGTTTAATTAGTATAATAATTCTAAATAAAATCTATCAATTTCTAATCACTCTCTACACCCTCCCCTCACGGTCACACACTCCCATCACACTTATTTATCTATTCACATATAATAATTAAATAAAACACATATAAATCACAAAGAATTCACAAATAACTTAACTAAAATATAATAAAAATTGGGGTGCTACAAGAATCCCTCTGCTTCTATTTATAAAAAGATGTTGATTTTTTAGATTTATTTAATATTCAATATATATGGTCCATGATACCGTCTAAATATATTGATTATTTAATAAATCTAAAAATAAATTTATAACATCAGACACAATACATAGTTTAGTGTAAGAGTGATTACTATTTAGTAATTCATTGAAGCAGATGCAAATACATTGAATAGTTATAAAAGGGTAATATTTGTCATGTTGTATCTTGTGGTTGTTTTTGTCAATAAAAATCAAGTGGTTGCAGCAACCGAAATGAATTAAATGATGTGTATGAGCCATGTTTGACTGACTCGTGAGTTGTGGTGGGGGTAGTCACTTAACTTTGGGGGCACCCCTTACAATTTACAAGTTAATTACTAGAAATATCATAATCAAGGTAGGGTATGGAATTAAAAAAATTGAGATATGTACAATACATAATAGACACTAGCTAGACATATCGTTGTTAGCTTTGCTTTGCAGTTTTATGGTTTTGTTTTTGTTTTTAATATACTATTATTGATTGATAATTATTCTCTTCTCCTCCCGTTTAAGATGGGCCAATTTATAGTTTAAAAATGACAAAATCCTCAAAACGTGATCCCCGGGAATAGACTTTTAACTCTAAATTCAAGCTTAGTTATGAGATTGTAAATTTGAATAGACACCTCATATTTAGATTTAAGCAAAATTATCCAAGTAAGTAGGCGACAATTATCTACTATAGTTTAAAAATATTTACGATCACATTTTAAACCATATTGAAAGCTACTAGAGTCAAATGATAATCTTTTCTATTTGATAAAATGACAAACATTAAAAATACTTATACTATCAGTTGATATTGAAGGATACAAATGAGACATGTTACGAAATTTATGAGACAAGTGACCTAGGTCATATAATTGGTATGTGTATAGTAGACATTTAGTATTGAGAATTTCTATTCACTTTCAAATTAATCCATGTTTAAGGTTTTTGAATTGAATTATAATTCATGGTGTCGAAGTATGTTATTATCGAATACCTAGTTGTCGAAGTGTCGATGAGTTAACCTCGATATGGATTTCTACTAAGGTTTAATTTAGCAGTATTGATATAATTAGGTATTTTGAACTTTTGTTTTTGGACTTTGCTTAGGGAGCAAGCAAAATCTATAAATAGGGAGTAACCCATATTATTGTAAACACTTGAATTTGCAGTTGCAAAAGAGTAAATCACAGTTTGTGAGCAGAGAGAAACTCTGCATAAATTCTTCTTCTTTCCCTACTTCGATAAAACCCCAATTTCATTCCTTCCCCAATTTTCTTTTCTTGTTTCATCATCATTGTGCAGTGATACAATCTTACTATCAAGGTTGGTTGATTCACTAGAGTGGAAAGTGAAAAATAAGAGAGAATTCGGTCGGTTGATTGAATCTTGTTCAACAAGATTGACTCGGAATTACTCAAGGTTTTGGGTTTGATTCCAACATTTGGTATCTAGAGCACTGGCTGAGCGATTCTTGGAAGCATAACATGATGAATCATCGGAACGAGCATTTTCCAGCAAGCCTTCCTTTTCACTTATGAGAGCTAGTGGCATACTTGTTGATTTTATCCAATGGAGTCGTTCTCATAAGTGATGTAGAGGTCCATATTTCCATACTTGTAGGTGAATATTTGAGTGTTCTCCAGAAAATGACCAATCATCTTTCTCTTCTTGATCACTAACATCACTTATTAACATATTATTATATTAATTTTACTTTAATGTCATTTATCTGATGCTCTTTATTTTTTTGTCATTTACTATATGCTTTTATCTTTAGCATCTCATATCATATTGTTTGTGCGTATATTATTTGTTCTTTGTCCATTTGGATTTCTCTTTCTTTCAAAGACATTAATAAAGGAAAAACCTCTAAAAAATGGTTTTCTTGATTCATGGACTTATGGTTACTATCCTTAGCATTATCGTGGAGTTATGGACTTAGAACTAGGACCTTGACCCTTGCTTTAGAGTTTGTGATTTTGAGACCTTGGGATTCATCTTGTACCTTTGACTTTGGACTTCTTTTGAAGACTTGGCTTGATTACTCTGGTTTCATCTGATGCATGGGTTATTCTTTGCTTATTTGACTTGCTTGAGACTTAATCCAAAGGAGAGAATTCTTGCTTGACTTATGTAATAAAGATTTATATCTCTTGGTTAAATTTTTCCTCCCTAGATTTTACTTTATGCTTTAGGAACGTCTCTTCTTCTCATCCCCTTCTTTGATTTTCAAAATCTTCTCCTCTTTTCAAAAACCTTCTTATTTTCAAACTTGAACCACTTTCTCAATAAACCTTGACTTTTGTCAAGTGATTTTCAAAAAAAAATCTTAATAAATGCTAATACATCTTAAGCATATTCAAAACCAATTTCAAAAGACTTAAAAAATACATAACTCATTCAAACTATTTTGTGCCCTTTGTGCCTTTTTTCTTTTAAAACTTTTCTCAAAGTTTAGACATGAGTCATTCCATAGTCGAGATATAATTCTCCTATCCCCATAATATTGATAATAATTATTTTCCACCTAAGAGAGCCAGTGGCATACCTGTTGATCTTTATCCAAGTTGGAGCCCCTCTCAATGGTGATGTAAAGTTCTCATACCTGTGGGTGACTAGTTGAGTGTTCTCCTTAAAAATGACAAAATGCATTTTCATTAAAAAAGCATCAAAACAAACATCTTTGTTACTTTTACCATGAATTACGAGGTTTTGATCCTTCATTGCACTTTGTTGGTACGTAGGCATGAGGCTCAGAAAGTCTTGGCAAACACAAAATTATAAAAAAAATATATTTCTTCTCTAACATCCCCAATCTTTTACAAACAACACCATTTTCTAAGTCAAAATACACAAATTTTTAAAGAGGTTCCTATAGAGTACTGTAGATGTTTAGGGTGCTAGTACATTCCCTTTGCATAACCAACCCCCGAACCCTTATCTCTTTTAATTAGTTTTATTTTAAAACTTCTTTGGGTTTTGTTCGTTCTCTTTCCCTTCCCTTTGGAAATAATAAAAGCACGGTGACAACTCTTGCTTTGTGAGTTAAGCTAATCAATAGCTTAATCTCAAAAAAAATTACCCTATAGTAAGGATAAAGAATAGAAGAACAAAAATAAAGGAGATAAGCATCCACACACGCAAAAATATAACATAAACTAGGCTTGACTTGCTTAGGGAAACTGGGTCCCCATCAGAGTCGTCAGTTGTCGCTACCGTGAAAAAGCCAACTTGATTGAAGTCAACGAATGACACAAAGCCAATATCAGGTTTTATTTATTTCTATAGAGGAAATAGGAAATATTCGATAAAACCCTTAGAAAAGAATACACAAAGAATGTATATGGAAAAGGATTGGTCTCGCAACCAAATATGGGTTCAGAAGTCGACTACGCAAGAGGAAGGTATTAGCACCCCTCACGTTGATGCGTGCTTTTCGCAAGTATACGAACGCGCCAGAGTAATATAAAAGATTGTCGAATCCACAGAGACCAAGTGTCAATCTATCGTTATCTGTCGTTATGGTGTTTATCAAAGGTAATCAGAATAGGTGTTTATAGAGTGTGCAATGAAAAGTAAAGTGTTGAATAAAGTTTAATTAATAAAGACAGAGTCGAATGTAATTCACGTAATCAATTAATAATCCAAGTACTTGCTAATAGAACTACTTATGGGCAATGTTTCCTACTTTGAAAAGAACTAATTTAACAGGAACTGTCGCTTTCGCGTATTCAGAACCGAGTTGTACTCCCTAATCAAACCCTCTTATTGTCACTTATAAAAAGGCGCGCATTGCGTTAGAGTAGTAAACCTATTTTTAAGAAATATAGTATCTTGACTAAGTTGAAAAGTATTATAACCTGGATTTCTTAACCAAAAGAGGTTCTCACGAACCATACTCTAAACTTATAAACGCGTCCAAAAATAGTTTTAAAATCTCTTTTCTTCTTAAGTTAAAAACTCCTAATGAACTAAACAAAGCACTTTCGCAGTTTTTGAAATAGTTAAAAACAATTAAGTTTAAAAAGACGTTGGACGGCTTTCGATCTTACCCAACGGAATTGAAGTGCGGGAAAACTTAAGTTGAAAATTAAAATAGCCCTTAAGTGTTTCTACGAACAACTGTACGGATTATCGGTTCAATTACGATCCTTACATTCTAACCTTATAAATTTAGTTAGACATGGTAAAGTAAAAGTGCATTAAAGTAAATAAAGGTAGTGTGAGTGCGGAAAGTAAATAAAAGTAGTGCGAGTGCGAGGAAATAAATAATTTAAAGCGAGTGCGAGGAAATAAATAAAGTAAAGCGAGTGCGAGAAATAAATAATTTAAAGCGAGTGCGAGGAAATAAATGAAAGTAAAGCGAGTGCGAGGAAATAAACAAAGTAAAGTGAGTGCGAGGAAATAAACAAAGTAAAGCGAGTGCGGGAAAATAAATAAAGTAAAGCAAGTGCGGGAAATAAATAATTTAAAGCGAGTGCGAGGAAATAAATGAAAGTAAAGCGAGTGCGAGGAAATAAACAAAGTAAAGCGAGTGCGGGAAAATAAATAAAATAAAGCGAGTGCAGGAAATAAATAAAAGTAAAGCGAGTGCGGGAAAATAAATAAGATAAAGACAAGTAATAAAAACCTGCTCCAATCGGAGGGTTGAATAAATTGCAAAGCGGAAATGAAAATGGCGGCAGGATTAACTTCCTTCCAAAGTGCTCCAAACTCGATTACAGACTCTATCACAGACTTGATTACACAATTGTGGTAACACTCCAACGCGAAGCGATTACCACTTTAAAATACTGAATATATGCCTAAGTGAAACAAAGTTGCTCTGAGTTTGCCTCTGCTCTAAGTTTGGATGATTGTAAAAGTGATTTCGAGTTTCTATTTATAAGCAAGTAAAAAGATGGAAATGACTTGGATGCCCTTCAACTTGAAAATGGGAGAGAAACTGTTTTCCTCTTGTGGCGCCCGCCACAAGGCCATGGCGCCTGCCACAAGCACAAAATGAGGCGCCTTAGTGGAAGTAGTGGGAAAACGTGGGAGTTAAGGGAAGTTGAGTTTGGACACGTCATGGCAGGGTCTATGGCGCCAGCCATGGGGTAGGCCACAAGTACAAAATGCTGAATTTTAGGGTTTTTGGCTCTTTTTCGCTCCTTTTCTCGATCGGGGCTCCGATTAAAGTAAAAACCTGAAAACAAAGGAAAACATAGTAATAACACAACAAAATGACAATAAAACAACTAGAATGCATGTGAAATCGGGGTCGAAAATACGGTAAATTTCAGTGTTATCAAACTCTCCCACACTTAAACCTTTGCTTGTCCTCAAGCAAAACATTATAAAGCTCATGAAAGAAAAACTAGTGTAAACGAGTGCTTCAGGTGAAAATTCTAAGTTCAAGTCGGGATGCAGTGATAGGTACTAACTGAGTGAACTAAGGGTATCATGATGACACTAATCCGCAAATACGGACATAAACTTCATTCCTATATTAACCAACCCATATTATCCCATAATACCTAGGCCTGCCTCTTCATCTCTTTTTATGTCCTTTTCATTCAAGCGCAATCACATTAAGCCCGTTATCCGTACATGCTTCGTAGTAGAGTGGCCTGTTAGTGATTATGATCTGAGCATGGGGTTTCTGGCACTTAAATATGTGTAAACCCTTTTATTGGACCCAACTGTAGTTGTGGGGGATCGGATCGTAATCCGCCCTACCGAGTTCAGTGCCAGATACTTCTGAACCAACTAACAGTGGGTAAGCTATTCTTTTTCTTTTTCTTTTTCTTTTTGTAGCATTTTTTTACAATTCTTTGGTTTAAATGACTTTGTGAGGGTCACCTACACCGGAGTTGTCTTTTTGCTTTCTTTTATTTTTTTGTTTTTCTGGATCATTCACTTATTTGCATCGATCCCCTACGTAGAGGATGTGTAGGCCGGAGCTGACTGCTAGGATAAACTACTGAGGACTTATACGGAAATGATGATTAAGGCCATGGTATATGGGGTTTCGGGAATGATTCCTATATTTACGAAGCTTATGGTGCTAAAACAGATACTGATGTTTCGCAAAGTTCTCCCAAGTCACCGCATCCTTACTCAAAACATGTCCTTAAAACCTGAAAACTTTCGGAATAACACTATTTTCTTTTGCATTTTTTTTTCTGTGGGGCTAAAGGTATGTGGAGGTAGGATTGTACTAAAGATCTACTATATTTGGTGACTCGTCAGACTCATGCATTATACTAAAAAGCAAAATAAACAACTAAAAGGAAATAAACTATCTAAAAACAGCAAAGAAAAAGCGATAAAGGAAAAACGAGAAAAGCAATAAAGAAAAGACGATAGAGTCTCCTCCCACACTTAAATCGAACATTGTCCCCAATGTTTCGAAATAAGATAAGGGAAGAGTTACCTGACAACCTATTGCTGACCACTAGTGCCCTCGCCATCCTGAGGTGGACGACGGGATCGGGTACGACGACGGTCTCTCTGATCCATCCTCGCCTGCAGGGCATCTTGAGCGGTCCTCACCTCTCGAAGGTTACCCATAATGGAACCTTGAGTGGCTTCAATGAGTGCCATGTATCTCTGGTGGTAGTGTTGCTGACGGGCTTGTGAATCTGTGATCGTTTTGCAGGGACTGTAGAACAGTGTCATAGGACTTGTCTGTCCTCCGCTGTGACTCTTGCATGAAGCGCATGTTATCCGCCATTTGTTGTTGGATGGTAGAGAGTAGGTCGTCACGCCTTTGCTCTCTAGCCATGTGGTCACGCCACATCTCCTCTGTAATATAGAAGCCAGGAGTGGTACCTGCAGAAGAAGAAGATGGTGCGGTGTGTGGTGGTGAAGGATGATGGGGGGACACATGGGGTACGGGAGATCTCTCTCTCCGATCATATTCATCATCAGTGTCGTGTCCCGCCTCATCAGGAATGTTAGGAGGAAGAGGACCCAAAACAGGTGGGGCATCTAAAGCGTAGGTCCAATTCCTTTCATCTCGTACATCTGTACGTCTAGTGCACGGTAAAACAACAGACGGGATGGCTACACCATGAACCATAAGCATATAGCCTCATTCTCTCGTCGAACGGCACATTTTCATGTCTCTCAAAAATTTTAAGTTAATTGTGCGAGGAGGTAAGGGGTCTAGGGTAGCCATCTCATCGTTCAGGTTAAGCGCCCGAGCAATAGATGTAATCAATCCACCAAAAGAAATCGGTCCCGCTTTATTCAAAGTTAAAGTCATATGAGCAAGCATGAACGGGACCGAATTAATACGTCTATTTGTGAGGCTTCCTTGTAAAAATATAAGCTCTCTAGCATTAACCTTATTTGGATTCTCCCGGCCAAAAATAGTGCATGCCAACAGGTATCTAAAAACTTTGATGGTCGGGTTGTGGATAGTTGAGGCAATAACTCCTTCAAAAGAGTTTATGGAAGTGTTTGATAATCGCTCCCAGAAGAAAAATACCTCAATTGACCACTCTGAATCCAAAGGGGCCTCACAAATAACACCTTCCCCATGAGGGATCCCTAACAAGCTGGCTAGTTCGTCGGTACTGAATTCGTATTCAACAACAAACATTCTAAATCTGACAGTACCAACTGTGCTAGCAGTGTTAGGGTTGACAATATAAATTAAGGAACTCAAAAATTCAATTGTCAACCGCTCATAGGTGGGTTCTTTGTTGGAAAAGAAATTATGCAAACCTAAGTTATCTAATAAATGGAAAATGCTATGATAGATACCTAAAGTGTAGAGACAGTTTTCGTCAACATGCCTTGTCGGGAGGATTTCCCGATTTTGCAACCGTTCAATAATTTTTCTTTGTCTATCTCCCGGTTTCCCTCCTCGAAGAATGAATCCGTTAAACTCCATTTGAATGCTCTTGAAAAGTGATGAAGAAGATGAAGTGGTTTGTGAAAAGGTTGGATTTATACAAAATCCGACGGATGAAATCGAAAATGGAAAGTGGAATAATGATTTGTGTGGTGTGGTGGTTAGAAAAGTATGAGCTTTTTGTGGGTTCAAGGATGTTTTTCCAAGGTGAAAAAATGGGTTTGAGAGGTTGTAAGTTGCAAAAATGGTGAAGAAAAGGGTTCTGCCCCGACCATTTACAGACGCTGTGGCGGGCGCCACAAGGCCAAATCTGGTTGGGCCAGATTTTGGTCCTTTGGTTTGGGCTTCTCCTGTCTTTTGGCTTTGAGGGGTCTGAATAGCATTTGTCTTGTTATTTCCTAGCATCATTGGCTTGCATAATTTTTGTAGAAGTAAAAATAAAAGACAAAAATTAAATATTAGGCTAATAAATAAATAACTGGGAAAAAAATGAAAATAAAACAAAAATAAGATATATATATATATATATATATATATATATATATATATATATATATATATATATATATGATCGCTCGACTGTGCGAGTCGAGAATGGGATACAAACTGCAAGTGCACAGTTCTATCGCGTAGTTTTAAAAGATATCGATCCCACAGGGACTTATGAATCGATGTACCGTTATCTAAGGTTACTACGTAAATCTAAGGTGAAAATGTTTGATTGTTTGGGGAAAGGGAGCTAAGAGCTAAACTAATATCTAGATTAAATATTAATAAAACGGATATCGGTATGTGGTTCGTCAAAACTAGGGAATCAATTCCTTGTCGGTCTCTCGGTTTTAAAATAAATCGTTTCGACTAACTTTATTGGTTAAAGGTTTTATCTCAAACTCTCGCTCTGTTGAAGAAACCATGATCTTATGTTAATGTTGCTGTCACTTATAATTAAGTCAAAAATCATATTTTGAAAACAATAAAGTTGCAGAAACTCTTTTTAAGAAAATACTGACCCGTTTTAAACACCCTTATCTCAAACTTTCGCTCTGTTGACTTAGGTTATACAATTAAATCTAAATGCTTAACTCTCGTCCTCACATTCAATCTTTAAAAATACTTTTTGGAAAAAGGTCAGAATTTAATTAATTCTAAAACTTGCTCTCGCCCTGAGATAGATTTAATGACTAACTTACACTGTCCAGTTAAAACCTCAAACTCTCGCTCTGTTGGTTTCAACTTCTTTATGTCTTTTACCTTTGTAAAAAATCTTGTTATTAAACCTGTAAGTTAAGACCGTAAAAAGATTGATTCTAATTTTAAGTTTGAATAGACCGACTTAGTTTTGATCCCTCTTTCTGCTTACTTTACATACCGATACCTAGGCAAATTAGCCAGACATGCTTACTAAATAATAATTAATATCATGCATACACAGACTCATTTCAGGCAGGCAATGCAAATAAACAATAGAATAAAGCATAAAAATTAAATAACAATTAAAGAACCTGAATGCGTAATACAATGGTCTTGAACACTCCACCACAAGCCGGTAGGATTTGTTCTTCGATTCTTCAATTAAACAGTAAATTAAATCAAGGAAATAAAAAAACTCGAATATAACGTAAGGTTAAATCCGGTATAAAGTTGCCCAGTAGTTTCCGGTGTAGAAACTACTACGCGAAAAATATCTAAAAGCTAAGAACGGGGGAAAATAAATTGCAAGGGAAAAAGAAAACAAAGCTTGCAAAATAAAATAAATAAAATGGACGATGCTGGAAAGGAAGAAAAATAAGCAAAGGCGTGAAAAAAATAAATTTGGCAGAGCTTCCGCAAAACTGAGCGTGCAAAAACTCTGTAACTTTTGGTTTGTGAGACGGCTATTTATAATGGCCTTGGTAGCAGCATTCCGTTTCTCTCCTTCTTCAGCGTGGCTATATCCACGGCGTGCATATAGGAGACCAATTCCTTAACGTTATTCTTCAAGTCCTTCTGAGGGCGATACTTGCGCCACAAAGGTAGTGGGGTTGCGTGACGCTCGTCACGCTATGTGTGACGTCCGTCACAAGGCTCCTTCGCGTGACGCTCGTCACGCGTCCTGTGACGTCCGTCACAGGCACAGCATTGGTGACTTGTGCGCTTTGGGCTGGGCTTTGGCCTTTGGTTCCTTTTCTCTCCTTTTTGTTGCTTTTTACACCTCCTTTTCTTCCCTTTTTCGCTTTTGCTTCAAAATGGGTACCTGATATAAATAGAAGAGAAATACTGCATAATATCTGATAAAATGGGATAAATTAGTGTAAATGATAAAATAATTTAATTGAATTAAGTCTTAAAAAGCGATATAATTTCGTGTTATCAAACTCCCCCATACTTAAATCTTTGCTTGTCCTCAAGCAAAATTCAGTATAGAACTTGTTAAAAGTTTTAGCCGGATGAAATTTTAAAGCACACATCAATTCGTACTAGGTTGCCAATGGGTTTTTGTTTAGGAGGATTTGAGTTAAATCTTGACATCAACAACTACCGTTACAACTTAGATAACCCTACCTTATGCCAATCAGTTCAAGTACCCTATGATAGCTATCCTGGTTCCTTTAGTCTTATTTTGCCCGTTTTCATTCTAGCGAAATCACATTAAGCCCTTTATCCTTTCGCGCACATAGTGGAGTAACCGGTTAGTGTCTATGATCCGCTTTTAGCTAGAAGTTCTGGTACATAAGTCGGATAACTTCATTATTCAGTCCATTGCAAATTGCGGGGGATCGAACCGTAGTCCGCCCTACCAAGTTCAGTACCAGATTCCTACTGAACCAATTCATAATGGATCTTTCGTATTGTGCTTTTGCATGATTTGCAACCTTTAGATTAAATGATCCGGTAAGGGTCACCTAATTTAATTATCTTAGGTTACTTTGGGGATCATTCACTTATATTCATCGGCTCTCCACGTAGTTTGCTATTAAGATGGTGCTGACTTCTGTATAAACTACTTGGGGTTGCCATAGAACTAAAAGTTCGAGGAATCGGTATGATAGGTACTTATCCTGATCTAACATATTGAGGTTCTCAGAGCGTTGTTATGGTAATGATTTTGTTTTGATTTCACTCAAATTTTATAAAGTAGGCGACCTTTATACTTATTGGGTGTGTTAAAATTTTGTTATGGCTCAAGAAAGTTGAGGGAAATAGATAATAGAAACTTTTTCACATTCAGGACTTAACTTAAAAAAATTTTGTTTTTATAAGGAAATAACAATGAAAAGGGAGAGTACAAACTTGAAACAAAGATGGGAATGGAAAGAATAATTTCCCCCCCATACTTGAACTAAACATAGTCCTCGATGTTTGAAGGGAAAGAAATACAAAATGGAAAGGAAAAAGAAAAAAAATACAACTAAGGCTGCCTTCCACCTCTGGTTCTTGGTCCTGGTGATCTTTGACGTATGTCTAAGCTGTCGAATCTGCTAAACAACTCAGTAAACCGCTGGTCGGTTATGGCATTCCGAGCATCCTGTTGCTGTTGCATTTGACGCATCATCTGCATCATCTCTGTATTCTGTGCCTGCATTCCATCGATAGCATCCATAATGTCATCGTTGGTCGCAGGCCTTCGTCGTCGACGACGTTGGGAGGATGGGCCGGCTGCATTACTGGAAGGGTTGAGCGGGACTGACGGTTGTTCTGGCGGATGATCGCCTTGTTCCATTTCTTCAAACTCATCTGTTTGTTGGTTTGTTTGTGAAGGCTCGGTGGTTTCAGGAGCGCTAAGATCGTAGAGGTGGCGGTTCGGGTTTGTGACATCGGTTAGGGTGGTATTGGGTAGCACAACACTTGGGACTGCTTGGTTGTTCACCATCAGATAATAGCCTCCGCCTACTCTGTTTTTAATCAGGCGGCTGGAGCGACAATAGCCGATATCCATAGACAGGGGTGGAAGGGATTCTAAAGTTTGGAGTTTATCCCCTAGGTTCAGGCCAAGTGCTATGGAGGTTATTAATCCGCCAATTATGAATGGTTGCCGGCCTCTAGCACATAAGGTGCGGATATGATGAAGGAGAAAAGAGGCGGCGTTTACCGTAGTATCCGATTCGAAAACGCACTGGAGGAAAAAGAGTTCTTTTGAGTTGACCTTACTGTTGTTTGGTCTTCCAAAGAGTGTGTTTTGCAGGATACGGAGAAAATAACGGATGGTGGGGTTATGGATGTGGGAGAGAAGGAGTTCTTCCCAGTTGTTGGTATTTATACCGGAAATTTTCTTAAAAAGGTCGAAAACTAGAACTGTGTTCCAGTTTGAGGTTGGGGGAATTCTGGCATGGAGCAGACCTTCTGTGGGAAATTGTAGCATGGCACTCAATTGGCGTTGGGTTAGAGAGTACTCGGTGTTAAACATACGGAAGGTTGCTGTACCGGTTAGGAATTCACCTTCACCGGCGGGAGTGGTGTAGTCGTAAGAGCTTAGGAATTCTAAGGTTAGGGAAGGATAGGTGGGTTGGTTATGGGTGCAAAGGAAGGTTAAATCGGCTCTACGGAGCATCCACTCGATACCGTGGAGTAAGCCCAATTGTTGTAAACAAGTTAAATCGGGGTACCTGGTGGGAGCGACGCCTCGCTGTTGGAAGCGCTCGAATTGCTCTTGCTGATAGTTGTCATCTCCGGATCGGAAGATGATATTTCCGAAGTTTTGACTTCCCGCCATTGTGATGGATTTTTGAATGAGTGATTTGGAAAGGAAAGAAGTGTATATTTGATATGAGAGAGTTGTTTGTGGTGAAAGAAGGAAGTTTGGAGGGTATTTATAGGTAAAATGTGGGAGGTGGAAAGAAAGAGTGGTTGAAAAGTAATTAATTGTGGTAAATGAAAAATGAATGGGGAATGTAAAAAGGTGGGGGGTGTAACGTTCGTCTCCAACGGCTCCCTAACGTTCACATATCTGAGAGGCGTTACGCTCGTCACAAGGCTGTGACGCTCGTAACAGGCACTAAGTGTGCCGCCCGTCACGGGTGGTGTGACGCTCGTCACACTTCCTTTGGAAAGGCTTAGTAGCGCTTCACAGAATCACTTGGTAGCGTAATTAAATATTTTATTCTGCTTATGAACGTTTTAGTCTGTAGCTTAATTTAGTATGCATGCTTACTTGCTTTGTATAATAATAATAATAAGTAATAACCGTAGAGCATAATAGGCATTGCAAAATAAATTAACTAAACAGCTTCAATAAAAAGGATCATAATGTATTACAGGAAGGGAAAATAATAAAATGAAATAGAAATAAACATGAATTCAAATAACATTAATGAAAAAATCTAGCCTAAAACTAAATAACTTAGAATGAAGAAATAACTAAATTCCATCTATCTTCGGATCTCTGGCCGGAGGAGTAAAAGAGTTAACATGATGCCGTAACATACGTAACTGACTTGCCGTGCTGCTCATGTGTTCTAGGACTGCAAGTCTCAAGCTGTGGAAATCTTCCCTGAGGGCGTTTTGTTCTGACATCAAGGCTTCAATGACGGTTTTAATATCTGTTCCTGGCATATGATGTCGGAGATCAGGCATGGCTGATTCTTCGGTCAGGACAGGCTGAGGAGGAGGATCAATATCATGGTAGCCGGATGGAGTCTGAGGGTCAGATTCAGCAAGAGAGGTATGGTCAATATAGTGCTCATAGTCATCACAAATCTCATAATCCTGGATGGATTCAGTGGATCCAGCAGGAGTTGGGGTTTCATTCAGGTTATAGAGCCAGTTCCTTTGGTTATGAACACTAGTCCTAGGATCGGGCAGGGTGAATAGGCAGAGAACCTGGTTATCAATAACAAGCTCAAACTCATCAGACCCTATGTTTGCTATAAACATAGTGTTGAAGAGGAAAGGTATACTCATAGTGGTAATGCCACAAAAAGGGTTCAGGTCAAGCATAGGCTGACGTAGTCCAATAGCATTACCTATCATAGTTATCAGGCCGCCTATTCTAATGGGTGCTCTCTCATCCTGGATAAGGTGGTCCAAATTAGCTAACATAAAAGTAGCACCGTTTACTGGACGGTTCTGGGAAGCACAAAATATGATGAAGAGTTCATCACGTGAAACTGAAGTACTATTTGGCTTCTTCCCAAATAAAGTGTGGGTCAGGATCTTATGGAAATAGCGAAAAGCCGGGTTATGTATGTTTCCAGAGAGAAACTCATGTTCTTCGGGCTCATCATTTCCAGTCAGCTTACCCCAAAAGTGTTCAAGCTCTCTATATTCAAGAAGTTCTTCCTGGCTTATAGTGAATGTATCAAAGGAGGTAGGAAAACCCAAAAGGTTGGTGAAGTCTCTAGTATTAAATTGGTACTCCATATTGAACATTCTGAACTGGATAAAACCTCTGGTAATTCCTTTTCCATGGCTAGGTAGATAGATTAATGAACTAAGGAATTCTAGTGTGAGCCTCCGGTAGGTGGTGAAAGGTCTCAGGATAGGGGAGGTCTCCCATCCTATCTGATTCAGCAAAAACAGGACACTCTGTCTCAGTCCAAGGGCAGTCATAGCCCAATCATCAGCATATAAACTAGGTAGCATCTCCCTAGTGGCTAGTTCTTCAAACCTTCGTTTCTGAGCCATTCCTCTGAACTTGATACCCATACGGTCAGAATGTCCCATCTGGTTAGTGTTAACTAGAGAAAAGAAAACATGAGTTTAAGTCAGGATTTGGCCAAATGCCGAAAGAAGAATAGAATTATTATTATAATATATAGATATATTTTTTTTCTTTTTGAATAAATCAATAATGAATACTAAATAGAAATTAAAAGAATAATTAAGAGAAAAATAGAGGAATGATAATAATAATAAAATAATAAAATAACAGATTAATTTGTGGGTTGTCTCCCACTAAGCGCTTTGTTTAAATGTCGCAAGCTCGACAAAGAAACTGTTAAATATAGTCTATGAGTCCTGGGGGCGTTTCGTCTAAGTGTAGAATTTGCGAATCCTCGTTGGTTTCCGCGTAGTGATAATGTTTCAGACGTTGCCCGTTTACGGTGAACGGTTCTGTAGATTGTCCTTTAATTTCTACCGCTCCACTGGTTTGAGGGTGGTAAGGTGTTGCTATCCTATGTCTCACTCCATATTTAAGTAGTAGTTTTTCGAGTATCTTGGATATAAAGTGCGATCCACCATCACTGACTACTATCCTTGGGATGCCATATCTCGGAAATATTATATTTTTAAAGAGTCTAGTTACTACTCGGGTGTCATTAGTTGGAGAAGCTATAGCTTCGATCCACTTTGATACGTAGTCAACCGCCACGAGTATGTACTTGTTACCGAAGGAGGATGGAAACGGTCCCATGAAGTCTATTCCCCACACGTCAAAAATCTCTACTTCCAAAATACCTTTTTGTGGCATCTCGTCACGTCTAGATATGTTTCCCGTGCGTTGACATCTGTCACACTCCTTAATAGCCGCATGTACGTCCTTCCATATAGTTGGCCAATAAAAGCCAGCTTGTAGGATTTTAGAACAGGTCTTGGATGTACTTGTGTGTCCACCATAAGGCGCGGAGTGACAGTGTTGGATTATATTTTCTACCTCTTCTTCGGGTACACATCGACGGAAAATACCATCGGGACCTCTTTTGAAAAGTAAGGGATCATCCCAGTAATAGTGTTTTATGTCATGGAAGAATCTTTTCTTCTGCTGGTAAGATAAAGTAGGTGGAACTAGTCCGGCAGCTAAATAATTGACTAGATCAGCGTACCATGGTATGGCAGATATAGCTAAGGTGGTTTCTACTTGCATGTCGGAGTTGTTCTCTTCCAAAGTAGCTATGAGTTTGTCATACGAGAAATCATCATTAATGGATGTTCTTTCTGGTTCAAGGTTCTCAAGTCTAGAGAGGTGGTCTGCTACTACGTTCTCAGTTCCTTTCTTGTCCTTGATTTCTAAGTCGAATTCTTGTAGTAACAAGATCCATCTTAAGAGTCTAGGTTTAGCATCCTTTTTGTTAGAAGGTACCTGATAGCAGCGTGATCAGTGTAAACTATTATTTTGGCTCCTACCAAGTAAGAACGAAATTTATCTAGCGCAAATACTACTGCTAGGAGTTCTTTCTCGGTTGTGGCATAATTCATCTGTGCTTCATCCAGGGTTCTGCTAGCGTAATATATAACATGAAGCTTTTTATCCTTTCTTTGTCCTAAAACAGCACCTACAGCATAATCACTGGCATCGCACATTATTTCGAATGGTTCATTCCAGTCTGGTGTCTGCATAATGGGTGCGGAGATCAATGCTTGTTTAAGAGTTTGAAATGCTTTTAAACAGTTATCGTCGAATATGAATTCAGCATCTTTCATTAATAGTCCGGTTAAAGGTTTAGTTATCTTAGAGAAGTCTTTGATGAATCGTCGGTAGAAACCGGCGTGTCCTAAAAAGCTTCGTACTTCTCTCACGGTTCTTGGGGGTTGAAGATTTTCGATTACCTCTATTTTGGCTTTGTCTACTTCAATTCCTCTGTTCGAGATGATGTGTCCTAAAACAATTCCTTCTTGTACCATAAAGTGGCACTTTTCCCAATTAAGTACTAAGTTTACTTTTACACATCGTTCAAGAACTCTTTCCAGGTTTTCAAGGCATTCTTCGAAACTTTGTCCGTATACAGAAAAGTCATCCATGAATACTTCCATGATGTTTTCGAGAAAGTCGGCGAAAATTGCCATCATGCATCTTTGAAAAGTTGCAGGGGCATTACACAGACCAAACGGCATTCGTCTATACGCGAAGGTACCAAAAGGGCATGTGAATGTTGTCTTTTCTTGGTCATCAGGGTGAATTGGTATTTGAAAGAAGCCTGAATAACCGTCCAAATAACAGAAATGTGAATGTTTAGCTAGTCGTTCTAACATTTGGTCAATGAATGGTAAAGGGAAATGATCTTTTCGGGTTGCTTTGTTTAGTTTCCTATAATCAATGCACATTCTCCATCCCGATTCGATTCGTTTAGTTATAGTTTCTCCTTTTCGTTTTCAATAACGGTTATGCCTCCTTTCTTTGGTACAACGTGTACGGGACTGACCCATTTGCTATCAGATATAGGATATATAATACCTGCTTCTAATAACTTGGTTATTTCTTTCTTTACTACCTCACTTAGGATCGGATTTAGTCTTCTCTGGTGTTCCCTAGAGGTTTTACCGTCTTCTTCTAACATGATGCGATGCATACAAATAGAAGGGCTTATTCCTTTAAGATCGGTTATGTGGTATCCTAGTGCGGTTGGATATTTTCTTAAGATATGTAGGAGTTTTTCTGTTTCGAGTCTTCCTAGATCTGCATTGACTATCACAGGTCGTTCAAGTTCTAAGTCTAGGAATTCATATCTCAGATTTTTGGGAAGTGTTTTCAAATCAGGGGTTTGGTTTGTTAAGACACTGCGTAGGATCTGGTGTTATTGCTAAGCATTGTTTAGATTTGTCTTCTAAAAGATAGTCTGATGATTTGTCTTCTCCTGACTCTGCTTCTTTTATGCATTCATCGATGATATCCATGAAGTAACATGTATCTTCTATTGCAGGTGCTTTCAAGAATTTGGAAAGAATGAATTCAATTTTCTCTTCACCTACTTCGAAGGTGAGTCTTCCTCGTTTTACGTCTATGATTGCACCGGCAGTTGCTAAGAATGGTCTTCCTAGTATAATGGGTGTAGTATCATCTTCTCTAATATCCATAATTGTGAAGTCAGTGGGAATGTAAAACTGACCTATGCGTACGGGAACGTTCTCAAGGATTCCTACAGGATATTTGATGGAACGATCTGCTAGTTGTACAGACATCTTGGTCGGTCTTAATTCTCCCATTTCCAGTCTCTTACATATGGATAAAGGCATAACGCTAATTCCGGCTCCTAAATCGCATAAGGCTTTGTCGATGACAAATTTTCCTACGTGACAGGGTATAGAGAAGCTACCTGGATCCTTGAGTTTAGGGGGCATGTTTTGGATTATAGCGCTACATTCGGCAGGGAGTGTAACGGTTTCACTATCCTCAAGTTTCCTTTTATTAGAAAGAATTTCTTTTAAGAATTTAGCATATGAGGGCATCTGCGTAATAGCTTCGGTAAATGGAATTGTAACGTTTAATTGCTTAAGGAGATCAACAAATTTTCTAAATTGACCTACATCTTTGGTTTTAACAAGCCTTTGAGGGTAAGGTATAGGTGGTTTGTAAGGTGGTGGAGGTACATAAGGTTCCTTCTTTTCTAGGGTATCCTTATTACTCTCTTCCTTTTCCTTAGGTTCACTTTCCTCAGTAGATTTCTTAGGGCTTTGGTTTTCTATCCTTGGATCAGACGGTCCTTCCACTTCCGTTCCACTTCTTAATATAATTGCATGAGCTTGGCTTCTCGGATTAGGTTGGGGCTGTCCAGGGAATGTACCAGTTGGTGCAGCAGTAGGTGCTTGTTGTTGAGCTACTTGAGATATTTGGGTTTCTAACATTTTGTTATGGGTAGCCAAGGCATCTACTTTGCTTGCTAGTTGTTTAAGTTGTTCGCCAGTGTGTATGTTCTGGTTTAAGAAATCTTTATTGGTTTGTTGTTGGGAAGCTATAAAGTTTTCCATCATGATTTCCAAGTTGGATTTTCTAGGGGTATTATTGTTAGGATTTGGTTTCTGGTACCCCGGAGGTATAGATGGGGTTTGATTCGGAGACTGTCCAGGTGCGTATAAAGCATTATTACTCTTATATGAAAAGTTTGGATGATTCTTCCAATTTGGGTTATAGGTATTCGAATAGGGGCTTCCTTGAGCATAGTTTACTTGCTCTGTTTGGATTCCAGTCAAGAGTTGACATTCCGCAGGAGTGTGGCCTTGGATTCCACAGACCTCGCAATTCTGAGCTATAGCAACCACGGCGGTTGGTGGTGATACATTTAAACTTTCAATCTTCTGGACCAAAGCATCCACTTTTGCATTGACGTGATCAAGGTTACTTATCTCGTACATGCCAGTTTTCGGTTGAGGTTTTTCCACTGTTGTTCGTTCGGTTCCCCACTGATAGTGGTTTTGGGCCATGCTCTCGATAAGCTGGTAAGCATCAGCATAAGGTTTGTTCATTAATGCACCACCTGCAGCGGCGTCTATTGTTAACCTTGTATTGTATAAGAGACCATTATAAAATGTGTGAATTACTAACCAGTCTTCCAAACCATGGTGTGGGCAAAGTCTCATCATGTCTTTGTATCTTTCCCATGCTTCGAAAAGAGACTCGTTGTCTTTCTGTTTAAATCCGTTTATCTGGGCTCTTAACATAGCTGTTTTGCTTGGCGGAAAATATCGGGCAAGGAAAACTTTCTTCAACTCGTTCCATGTGGTGACTGAGTTGGAAGGTAGAGATTGAAGCCATCTTCTAGCGCTATCTCTTAATGAGAAAGGAAAAAGACGAAGTCGAATTGCCTCTGAAGTGACACCATTAGCTTTAACAGTATCAGCATATTGAACAAATACGGATAAATGAAGGTTTGGATCTTCGGTAAGATTTCCAGAGAATTGGTTCTGTTGCACAGCCTGCAGCAGTGAAGGTTTAAGTTCAAAGTTGTTTGCTTCGATTGCGGGCGGAGCAATACTTGAATGCGGTTCATCTTGCGATGGAGCGGCGTAATCTCTAAGAGCACGAGCTGGTTCTGCCATCTCGGTTAAAGAAGGAAAAATGTTTTTGATATCAGGAAGGTTTATAGGAGGGAGATTGTTTTCAGCACGATATTCCCGAATTCGTCGTAAGACTCGGAGATATAGTTCGATATCGTTGATTCGTAAATAGAGCGGTTCGCCTTGAGAGCGAGTGCGTGGCATACAAATCAACGAAAGAAAGAATAGAAGGAAAAAGAAACCTTAGTCTCTACAGCGTAACGGAAGAGTTACGATATCGATTGAATAAAAGTCCCCGGCAACGGCGCCAAAAACTTGATCGCTCGACTGTGCGAGTCGAGAATGGGATACAAACTGCAAGTGCACAGTTCTATCGCGTAGTTTAAAAGATATCGATCCCACAGGGACTTATGAATCGATGTACCGTTATCTAAGGTTACTACGTAAATCTAAGGTGAAAATGTTTGATTGTTTGGGAAAAGGGAGCTAAGAGCTAAACTAATATCTAGATTAAATATTAATAAAACGGATATCGGTATGTGGTTCGTCAAAACTAGGGAATCAATTCCTTGTCGGTCTCTCGGTTTTAAAATAAATCGTTTCGACTAACTTTATTGGTTAAAGGTTTTATCTCAAACTCTCGCTCTGTTGAAGAAACCATGATCTTATGTTAATGTTGCTGTCACTTATAATTAAGTCAAAAATCATATTTTGAAAACAATAAAGTTGCAGAAACTCTTTTTAAGAAAATACTGACCGTTTTAAACACCCTTATCTCAAACTTTCGCTCTGTTGACTTAGGTTATACAATTAAATCTAAATGCTTAACTCTCGTCCTCACATTCAATCTTTAAAAATACTTTTTGGAAAAAGGTCAGAATTTAATTAATTCTAAAACTTGCTCTCGCCCTGAGATAGATTTAATGACTAACTTACACTGTCCAGTTAAAACCTCAAACTCTCGCTCTGTTGGTTTCAACTTCTTTATGTCTTTTACCTTTGTAAAAAATCTTGTTATTAAACCTGTAAGTTAAGACCGTAAAAAGATTGATTCTAATTTTAAGTTTGAATAGACCGACTTAGTTTTGATCCCTCTTTCTGCTTACTTTACATACCGATACCTAGGCAAATTAGCCAGACATGCTTACTAAATAATAATTAATATCATGCATACACAGACTCATTTCAGGCAGGCAATGCAAATAAACAATAGAATAAAGCATAAAAATTAAATAACAATTAAAGAACCTGAATGCGTAATACAATGGTCTTGAACACTCCACCACAAGCCGGTAGGATTTGTTCTTCGATTCTTCAATTAAACAGTAAATTAAATCAAGGAAATAAAAAAACTCGAATATAACGTAAGGTTAAATCCGGTATAAAGTTGCCCAGTAGTTTCCGGTGTAGAAACTACTACGCGAAAAATATCTAAAAGCTAAGAACGGGGGAAAATAAATTGCAAGGGAAAAAGAAAACAAAGCTTGCAAAATAAAATAAATAAAATGGACGATGCTGGAAAGGAAGAAAAATAAGCAAAGGCGTGAAAAAAATAAATTTGGCAGAGCTTCCGCAAAACTGAGCGTGCAAAAACTCTGTAACTTTTGGTTTGTGAGACGGCTATTTATAATGGCCTTGGTAGCAGCATTCCGTTTCTCTCCTTCTTCAGCGTGGCTATATCCACGGCGTGCATATAGGAGACCAATTCCTTAACGTTATTCTTCAAGTCCTTCTGAGGGCGATACTTGCGCCACAAAGGTAGTGGGGTTGCGTGACGCTCGTCACGCTATGTGTGACGTCCGTCACAAGGCTCCTTCGCGTGACGCTCGTCACGCGTCCTGTGACGTCCGTCACAGGCACAGCATTGGTGACTTGTGCGCTTTGGGCTGGGCTTTGGCCTTTGGTTCCTTTTCTCTCCTTTTTGTTGCTTTTTACACCTCCTTTTCTTCCCTTTTTCGCTTTTGCTTCAAAATGGGTACCTGATATAAATAGAAGAGAAATACTGCATAATATCTGATAAAATGGGATAAATTAGTGTAAATGATAAAATAATTTAATTGAATTAAGTCTTAAAAAGCGATATAATTTCGTGTTATCAATATATATATATATATATATATATATATATATATATAAACAAAAATATTATTGTAAATACATGGTTTATATAATATTCCAGATGCGATAATATAAAATGAGTTATGCAAATACGAGAAATATAAAAAATGAGAAATAAAATAAAATGAAATGGTGAGATCATATAGTAGGGATGTCGTCTTCCTGAGTGGATCCACGGAGCGTGGCTATCTCCTGCCTGAGCTCTGCGATCTCCTGATATAGACAGTCGGCTTCAGTAGCATGGATGAGATCAGACACTCCCATCTGTAAAGTGAGGTCAGCCACCTCCTGTCTAAGCTCTGTGATCTCTCTACGACACTCAGCAATCTGGGTGCGTATGTCGGGTGTCTGCAATGAACGATTATTAGAGAAAACAATGATTCTAGGAGATGGTGGTGTAGGCGTGTATTCGGCAACGGGTGGTGATCTCGGTGCCTCGACGGTCTCTCCCTGGCCCTCCAAAGCATAACTCCAATTCGCTGGATCATGCACACTGGTCATCATAGGGTCTGGCAGTGTGAAATAATGGATAGCCTCGCTGTCGACTAGCAGTCGGAACTGACATGGGTGGAAAGAGACTCTCCTCATCAATCCTCTGGTCAAACAGAAGTCGATGTCCATGATAGTGTACCCACAGTAGATCTGAAGATGTGACAGCTTGCGAGACAGACCTAAAGCGACAGCAATCTGTGTGATGATTCCGCCCACATGGATGACTCCTTCGGTGGATCTGGAGATACCGCTGAGACTGTATAGTAAAAAGTTCCCACATGCTACTGGGCGAGACTGGGATGCACAAAATAATAGGAAGATCTCCTCTTCACTCAGTAGTGTCTCTGCATCCGGTCTTCCCAGGAAGAAATGTGCTAATATCATCTGAAAGTATCTGAAGGCTGGGTTATGTATGACATGAGATAGCTGCATAGATGGATCCTGACTTCCGCCACCCGATATATCACTCCAAAACTTCTCCACCTCCTTACCCAGAAAATATCCCATAGGTGTCTCCGGGATAGCATCAGGAGTGGTCTGGAAACCCAATAGGTCGACGAACTCTTTCTGGCTGAAAGAGTACTCAACTCCAAAGAGCCTGAAAGCAGCATACCCATCTGGTCCAGAGTATGGGTCATAGTCGAATGAACTCAGGAACTCCAATGTCAGGTTCCGGTATGTGTTGCTCAAGTCATCAGCAAATTCGTCCCAGTGAAGTTGGTGGCTAAGGAATCGGATACTCGGCTCGATACCTAGTGCCTCCATACAATGCTGGTCAGGATAATGTGTGGGTGCCATAGGGCGCTGATACAGAGCGATGTAGCGCTCCTTTTGAGCATTATCTCTATAGGCCACGTGCATGTCATAGAAATCCTGCATCCTGTAAAAGTTAAGAAAGTGATCCTGAAAATACAAACCATTCAAATTTTAGTCTCAATGCAAAATATGATAGAATAAAAATAAATGTAAATAAATGCGAAAAAGTAAAATGAAAGAAAAACCATGGGTTGCCTCCCACGCAGCGCTTGTTTAACGTCATTAGCTTGACGACTAGAATTTATACACCTGTACTAGTAGGGATTGGTGGATCAATCAGGGTGTGGCTCGAGTAGTATGCTGGAATGTCTCCTCCTTCGTAGAGCTTCAGTCTTTGTCCATTTATAATGAATGGAATACAAGTTTGGTTCTTGATTTCTACGGCTCCGGATCTTAGAATCTTGGATACTTCGAAAGGACCAGTCCATCTTGAACGTAGCTTTCCAGGGAAGAGTCGTAACCTAGTGTTGAAAAGGAGAACAGAATCGCCTACATTGAAGTTTTTCTTTACTATCTTTTTGTCGTGATAGGCTTTTGTCCTCTCTTTATATATTTTTGCATTCTCGTAGGCCGATTGCCTAAGTTCTTCTAATTTATGAATGTCTAGGGTACGCTTTTCTCCAGCGGCTAGGTAGTCTAAATTCAAAGTCTTAATGGCCCAATAGGCCTTATGCTCTAATTCGAACGGTAAGTGACAGGATTTTCCATAAACTAGTTGATAAGGAGTAATTCCTATAGGGGTTTTGAAAGCGGTTCTATAGGCCCATAATGCTTCTTGAAGCTTCTGAGACCAGTCTCTCCTAGAAATAGAAACAGTTTTCTCTAGGATTTGTTTTATTTCCCTATTAGATACTTCTACTTGGCCACTAGTTTGTGGATGGTATGGTGTTGCTACTCTATGCTTAACTCCATATTTTCTTAAAATTTTGTCAAATATTCTCGATATAAAGTGTGATCCTCCATCGCTTATGACTAAACGTGGTGTTCTAAATCTAGGGAATATATAGTTCTTAAATAGTTTGATTACTACCCTAGTGTCGTTTGTGGGTGCAGCTATAGCTTCAATCCACTTAGACACATAGTCCACAGCTACTAAGATATACCTGTTCCCTAAGGATGGTGGAAAGGGTCCCATGAAATCTATACCCCATATGTCAAAGAGTTCTACTTCCTGAATGTTTCTTAGAGGTATTTCATCACGCCTTGAAATGTTTCCAGTGCGTTGGCATCTATCACACTTGAGAATGCAAGCATAGACATCACGCCACATGGTAGGCCAGAATAGGCCAGCTTGAAGAATCTTGGCGTATGTCTTAGAGGTGCTCGCATGTCCACCATAAGGTGCGGAATGACAATGCTCGATAATACTATTTACCTCTTCTTCCGGAACGCAACGGCGAAAAATGCCATCTTTACCCCTTTTGAAAAGGAGCGGTTCGTCCCAATAGAAGTTTCTTACATCGTGGAAGAATTTCTTCTTGCGGTGGTAGTCAAGATCAGGGGGTACTATATCAGCAGCTAGGTAATTAACGAAGTCTGCATACCAGGGTACATTACTTATTGCTAAGGAATTTTGGGGATGCTCATTAGGATCTAGGTTGTTATCTTCAATGGTTTCGACTCTAGCTATCAGTCTATCATAAGTGAAATCATCATTTATGGATACTAGTTCTGGTTTTAGATGTTCTAGCCTAGAAAGGTGATCGGCTACTACATTTTCAGTGCCTTTTTTATCTCTTATGTCTAAATCAAATTCTTGTAGTAATAGAATCCATCAGAGTAATCTGGGCTTGGCATCTTTTTTACTTAATAGGTAACGAATGGCAGCACGATCGGTGTAAACTATAATTTTTGCTCCTACTAGATAAGATCTAAATTTGTCTATAGCGAAAACTACAGCGAGTAATTCTTTTTCAGTTGTTGCGTAGTTAAGTTGGGCAGCGTCTAGGGTTCTACTGGCATAATAAATGGCATGTAATTTTTTATCTTTCCTTTGTCCTAGAACGGCTCCAACTGCATAATCACTAGCATCACACATTATCTCAAAAGGTTCCGACCAATCGGGCGGTTTCATAATAGATGCAGATACTAATGCTTGTTTTAAAAGGTCAAATGCGTCATTACATTTTTCATCAAAAATGAATTCAGCATCTTTCATTAAAAGTCCAATTAAAGGTTTGATTATTTTGGAGAAGTCCTTAATAAAACGCCGATAGAATCCAGCGTGTCCAAGAAAGCTTCGGACTTCTCTGATGGTTTTTGGTGGTTTAAGGTTTTCTATAACTTCTATTTTAGCTTTATCTACCTCTATACCTTTTTCGGAAACTATATGTCCTAAAACTATTCCTTCGGTCACCATGAAATGACACTTTTCCCAGTTTAGCACGAGGTTCACCTCCACGCATCTCTCCAGGATTTTCTCAAGGTTAGCAAGGCAATTGTGGAAATCAAATCCGCAAACCGAGAAATCGTCCATAAACACTTTCATGATACCATCTAGGTAATCTGCAAAGATTGACATCATGCAGCGTTGGAAAGTAGCTGGGGCATTACAGAGGCCGAAAGGCATTCGTCTGTAGGCAAAAGTTCCATAAGGGCATGTAAAGGTAGTTTTTTCTTGATCTTCAGGGTGGATAGGTATTTGGAAGAATCCAGAGTATCCATCTAGATAGCAGAAGTAAGAGTGTCGAGCTAGACGCTCCAACATTTGGTCTATAAATGGTAAAGGGAAATGATCCTTCCTAGTTGCTTTATTTAATTTTCTATAGTCTATACACATCCGCCATCCTCCTTCTAAACGTTTTGCTACATGTTCGCCTTTATCGTTTTGCACGACTGTGATGCCTCCCTTTTTAGGTCCTACATGCACAGGGCTCACCCACTTACTATCCGAGATCTGATAGATTATACCTGCCTCAAGTAACTTAAGAACTTCCTTTTTAACAACATCGCTCATTATAGGGTTTATTCTTCTCTGATGTTCTCTGGAGGGTTTTGAATCTTCTTCGAGCGAAATCCGATGCATGCATACGGATGGGCTTATACCTTTCAGGTCAGAGATATTATATTCTAAGGCTGAGGGATATCTTCGTAAAACGTCTAAAAGTTGGTTCGTTTCCTCTTGGCTCAAGGTAGCACTGACTATAACTGGACGGTTCATCTTTTCATCGAGGAACTCATATCTCAGGTTCTTAGGCAGTTCCTTATAACTCAGACAAGTAATAAAAACCTGCTCCAATCGGAGGGTTGAATAAATTGCAAAGCGGAAATGAAAATGGCGGCAGGATTAACTTCCTTCCAAAGTGCTCCAAACTCGATTACAGACTCTATCACAAACTTGATTACACAATTGTGGTAACACTCCAATGCGAAGTGATTACCACTTTAAAATACTGAATATATGCCTAAGTGAAACAAAGTTGCTCTGAGTTTGCCTCTGCTCTAAGTTTGGATGATTGTAAAAGTGATTTCGAGTTTCTATTTATAAGCAAGTAAAAAGATGGAAATGACTTGGATGCCCTTCAACTTGAAAATGGGAGGGAAACTGTTTTCCTCTTGTGGCGCCCGCCACAAGGCCATGGCGCCCGCCACAAGCACAAAATGAGGCGCCTTAGTGGAAGTAGTGGGGAAACGTGGGAGTTGAGGGAAGTTGAGTTTGGACACGTCATGGCAGGGTCTATGGCGCCAGCCATGGGGTAGGCCACAAGTACAAAATGCTGAATTTTAGGGTTTTTGGCTCTTTTTCGCTCCTTTTCTCGATCGGGGCTCCGATTAAAGTAAAAACCTGAAAACAAAGGAAAACATAGTAATAACACAACAAAATGACAATAAAACAACTAGAATGCATGTGAAATCGGGGTCGAAAATACGGTAAATTTCAGTGTTATCACACGTCCATGGTACTCCATGGGAACCATTTAAATTGTCAGCATGCATGGGCATTTATCTTTTTAAAGTTTATCTTTATTATTATTAAAAGTGGAAAAAATGAGATTGGGTTTTTTATTATTGTGCTCACCAAGGATTATGGCCCTTGTGCCAACGTAGCATTCATCGAGGGATGGAGAATCAGAGCTCCGTAGCTTAGAGTAAAAAATGTTTGTGCGCTGGCTGGTTTTACCTTGAAAAAGAGTTTTCGGTGTAAGGCCCTAGGGATGGAGAATCAAAGCTCCGTTGTTTTTATGGTTTTTGGAAAGAAATGTTTTTTATTAGAATTGCAATAAAGACTATGGGCGGAGGTGAATATTTCAGACTATCAAGCCAAGTGTCTTGTATCCAAAATACTCAGAGTAAAGGTAGGAAAACTCCATCCTTACTCATTCTCCACCATTTAAGGCTCGCGGTGCGCAATTCTAATTGTATTTTTTATAGTTTTTTAAGCTTGATTATGAAAATGCCACTTGACGTTGGATCAAGGGTTTATTGTTTTTTATTATGAAATGGTGATATACAATGGATATATACAAGATAACAAAGCAAGAAATAAAGGGTCTCATTGTAAGGTAGCCCAAGATAAATCCTTGTGTGTGCAAAGTGACTTATGCTAACAAGTGGATAATGGTCTTAAAGTCATGTCTCCCCAGGGTAATGCCATGAATGTCATTCTTACAATAAAATATTGCAAGTTACATACGAAAATCCAAGTTAGGGCATATGATCAAGAGTTAGGGCAAGGTCCACATGCAAGGGTCCTAATGAAATCCTCTAAGTCCATAATTGTCTCAAATGAATGTATCTTTTTGGTCTTTTAATCTTATCATGTTTTTGTTGTTTTGATTACGATGATAATAAATAAATGACAATGATAAATATGCATGAGAATATATATATATATATATATATATATATATATATATATTATATATATATATATATATATATTATAATATATATATATATATATATATATATATATATATATATATATATATATATATATATATATATACACACACAATTATGATAATGATGGGTACTTGAAAGTAAATTACAATACAATAAAGTTGACAAGTGTCGCACCTCGAAAAATGAGAATGCGACTTAGCGAAGCGCAATCGCACGCTCGCATGATGGACTAAACAGAGTCGCCACCGAAATTTATTTATTCCCAAAATGGGAAAGGGAAAATATCGATAAAACCCCTAAAAGAAAGGGTAAGATATGGTCATCGCAACCAATATCAGGGTTTGGGAGTTGGTTACGCAAGGGGAAGGTATTAGCACCCCTCACGTCCGTTGTACTCAACGGGAACCATTTAGTTAGTTTCGATGAATGTTAGCGTGTTATTAGTTTCTAATCTTCTACTTATTTGGGATAGGGAAAGAGATAGATGATAAATGTTTTTGAATTTTTATTAATGAGAGAAGACCTGAAAAGGTTTTTATTATTAGGGGCCTGAGAAAGGAACTAAACCTAAATTTTTTATTAATGGGCCTGACAAGATTTCGCAATCCTGCTCCTACGTATCTCCAGGTGCAATAGAGAATTCAAGGCTTACGTAGTTCTGGGTAGAAAATGTTTGTTTGTTGGTCGATTTTAGCGAAAGCTATATTGTATTAATCTACGAAAAACATTATTTTACCCAAAACAGATGAGGAGCGAACGTATACCACACATCAAATGGATTTACAAATCAACATTCGGAAAAACGTCACTTATCTTAACTCAACAATCGTGGATGAAACATTGCTTTACATCGCCTTAAGACAAGATGTCTTTCTTTTATGAAAAGGTTTTGAGATCGCACGGCGGCGAAAAAATAGTTTGATTGGTTGAATATTTTTTATAGGTGAATGACGAACGTTTAATGAGAACGAGACCTAATCATTGGGATCAATCATTCGGGGTTCCACCGGAATGCTAGATTCCAATGGTCATTTTTCATTCAAATTAATTGAGAAAATTGTTTGATGGACAACGAATGCTAAATAAAAATCAATTCTTCAAAGAGTTGCGCCAGAATGTTTGATCCCAACGACCCTTATTTTGTCCAAGTTAATTAAAGTGTTTTAGGGACGAAAGAAAATAATGAACAGTTAGCCCAAAACACGAGGCTCGGGACCGATCATTCGAGGGTTCCCACCGGAATGTTAGATTCCAACGGTCCTTTTCTTTCGTGTTTTTTTGAAAATGGTTTGATATTACATTTGATTTTTGATGTGGAAATGAATTAACACAACTTAGGTGCCAAGAAAATTAAAAATATATTATACTCAAATAAACATAATTTTTTTTAAAAGAGACTCGTTGATTTTAATTAAATTTGTTTCATCATTTTTTATTACTTCTAAAATTAAAAGTCTAAGAATCACAAAGAGAGTCTCACCAAATCAAAAGGGCCAATTGTCTAACATGGAGGACCCATAAATCTAACAGTAATTGGAAATTAGAAACAGAAACATTTCTAGGTACCCTAAACCCATTGTTTCATGATTTTCTAATGGTACCTTTTAAATTATCCAACAAGAACAAATGGAGAAAAGAGACGTCGATAAAAATAAAAACCATATATTAGCAAACATACAAACATGAATGAATTAATGATTTATAATTTAGTGAGGCCAAAAAGCTATATACAAATTTGATTTGATTATTTTTGCCAAAAGTGAAGCTTTTGAACAAGTTTTTTTAATTTGATAAGGTGGAAACAATAGTTAAGAGGAAATAAAATAGAACCGACACATATTTACTAGCATTCTATCTCTACTTGTGCAACAAAATAAAATTAACAAATGCACCAAAACTAACTAGAAACCAAGATCAATCTTTCTCCTTATATTGAATAAGAAGCATGAACATGTTTGATTAATTAAACAAAACCCAAGAATCTAACCCTCATAATATCAAAATTTCTTAGAAAACCAACAATAAGATAAACGTGAATTTTGTGTACGCGTGTAGTTAGACAATCGCACATTAATATTTATTAATCTCGAGTGCTTGAGCTCAAGGCACATCTAAGATGAACCAAGTCAAACTTAAACATATTTTAAGATCCAGTTGGAATTTGTATTAAATTCAGTAGCAGCAATTATCTAATAATCATCTAGGCTTGGCTCAATTACAGCCTTACTTGGACCTTCTTCATGCAAGCTCATGCATATAAAACCAAAGCCAGCCAAAAGCACGCTTATGTCTCAACATAAAAAATAAATATAAAAAAAAGACTCAAAGGAAACAAGACTCTTACTTTTCAAGTTTATTTTCAAACAAAAATAAAATGTCTTTATTTCATTTCTCTTTCTTTCACTCTCTCAATTTAATCTTCCACAAAATAAACAAAACACATAAAACATAAATGATCAGCATGTATGATTTTTTAGAAATTACACAGACCAAGTGTTAAAATTAATATCATCAATACAAATCTGAACATGAAATGAAAAAAGATTACCGAAAGGAAAACAAAAGGGACGACGACTTGTTGGTTGTCAGCGACGGTGAGAAGCTGCACGTCGTTTGCTAATGGAGACAGAGGTGTAGAGAGGTTGACACAACAAGGTCGTGTGAGATGGGTGGAGTTGGTTGTTGGCTGTGATGTGATTGCGTAGCAGCGTGTGAGAAAATTCTTTACTTTGAATTAATTTTGAATGATAGCAAATTGTGTGATCATCATCCAAATGTTGGCTGTGCATTACATTACATGATACATTTGTGTTTTATTGTGTTTTTATCCCATTCTATTGTTGCATAACTGTACATAAAGACCTACATTGATACATCTCTTAAAATAACTCATAAAATCCATTTTGTGTCAGTATGCATCAACACATAAGCCTATGTATCGATCCATACAGCATGTGGTAAATCACAAAACTTTTTTTTGTTCAGTATGCATCGATGCACACGAGTCATGTATCGACACATGAAAGGCAAAATGCTCTATGGATCGATCCATACGATCCTTGCATCGATGCATGATCTGTTGAAACACCCTATGTATCAATGCATACGTATTAGGCATCGATACATGTTAGTGGAAATGTCATATGCATCAATACATACGAATTATGCATCGATCCATGCTTAATTCAATTCACCAAAAACTCACTTATCTTACAGTATGCATCGATGCATACTCTCATGTATCAATGCATAAGTCTGTTTTGTGCTCTAACAGTTTCTGTTTTTCAGCATATATAAGAGATGTTGTGACAGCAGTCCAAAATAACGAATTCTTAGAGGGAAAAACAATTGAACACAAGATCAAAGCAGTGTGTAGAGGCAATTGTTTCTTGAGCAGATAGAAACCTGAAAGAGACTTCATCTTCTTCATCTTCTCAATCACTTTTCTTCAAGAACATCAACACATAATCATTCTTGTTCTTTGGATTAAAGGATCAACGAGATAACGTTCAGTGGTACGATCAAGGATCTAGCTGAGGGTTTTCAGTGGAACGATCGAGGATCTAGCTGAGTTGAAGATTGAAGGGGGTTTCGAGGAAAAACCTACTGGTTTGTCCTTCAAGAACTGGAGTGTTCTTGCGGGTTTGTTAGTCACGTTTGCAGAACAGATTCAGCCGCAGCGTTGCGTGGAGATCGGGGGATTTCGCAAGCAGGTCGTGGAACCGGTGAATTGTTTGCAATTTCGTGCAGAAAATTCTTGATCGTGCTCAGATCAAGTGGAGGTTTCATACAAGAAGAAGTTCTTGGAATTTAGAATTATGTCTTTGTATCATAACCTTGTATCAACGAATTCGGCAATAATTGATAATCAAAGTTCTCAATTTCATTTGAAATTGAGAGGGAGACGTACCCACACGCGAGGACGACGTGGGGAACTTCCTTACCAAATCTCTGTGTATTGTATTCTTCCCTTACTCCTTTTTACGTTTCCAACAGTTTTGAAAATTCAGTTAGTGTGTGGTGATTGTACCTTTTGCAAGACAGCAGTGGCAAGAAAACTTCTTTAACTAAACTCCACTGTTGTTCATTATTGATTACATACACACCAACTGTTCGACAAAATTGTTAGCTAGGTTTTATTCATTGGAAACAGACTTTAATGATAAGTGCATTCAATTAGCTAAAATTCTGGTGTTAATAGTTTCTGTCATTCTTATTCAAATCCAGCATTAAACTCGTGTGTCCGGCTTTCTAGTAGCGGTTCAGAATAGACGGAAGTCGATTCGGGACTGAAATTTTCCGCCAACTTTAAAAACTCTGATAAAACTTTAAATCCGTTTAATTATAAAGAGGTGATCTATTCATCCCCCCTCTCGATCACTAGCCACACCGTCTAACAAGTGGTATCAGAGCGCCGGTTCGCTGGTGCTCTGTGGCTGCCTGTAACAGTATGGATTCTGAACCAAAGGGGGCGTATAATAGAGCGCCTATTTTCAACGGTGAAAATTATGGCTACTGGAAAGACTGCATGCAAGTTCATATAAATTCTGTGGATAGGCTAGTATGGGCTGCCATTGAAAAATGGTCCTTTTCAAATCACTATGACAAATGCGGCTGGCGCCATAGTTCCTAAACCAGAAGATGATTGGAATGAGAAAGATAAGAAAAAGTGGTCGTGTGATTGGAGAGCTCGAAACATGTTAATTTCAGCACTTGGTGTTGATGAGTATTATCGGGTATCCCATTGCACGGCAGCTAAAGAAATGTGGGATGCTTTAGAAGTTGCCCATGAGGGTACTACTGAAGTAAAACAGTCCCGCATTAACACACTCAATCAAGAGTTTGAGCTCTTTCGCATGAAACAAGGAGAATCTATCTCCGACATGCAAAAGAGATTCACTCATCTCACTAATAGGTTGAATGCTCTTGGAAAACCTGTTTCCAATGAAATTGCTACTAATAAAATTCTCAGGTGTCTTAGCAGGGAATGGCAACCTAAAGTAACAACAATTAAGGAAGCCAACGATCTAACGAGACTTACGATTACAACTCTGTTTGGAAAGCTGGAAGAACATCAGCAAGCATTGGAAAGTCTTGAAAAATACGAGAACAAAAGTAAGAAGGAAAAAGAGAAGAAAAGAGACAAAGAGGGAGAGAAGAAGCCAATAGCTCTTGTGGCCTCTAGCTCTAAGTCCTCACGAAAAGAGCAAAGCGACAATGATTCAAGTAGTGACAAAGATTCAGATGATGAGGAAATGGGACTGTTTGTAAGGAGATATAATAGATTCATTCGAAAGAATGGAGTCAAGCATTCCGACAAAAATCTCATGAAGTTTCGAAGACAATCTATAGATTCGAAACAAGAAGAGAACAAGAAGAGTAGAGGAAGAGGATCTTGTTTTAATTGTGGTAAATCTGGACATTATAAAACGGACTGCCCTATGAAGTATAAGGATCAAAGAAAAGCTTCACCAAAAGGGCACAGCAAACAAAGAAGAGCGTACATTGCATGGGAAAGTGATAGTGATTCATCAAGCACACAAAGCTCAAGTGATGGTGATGAAGCCGCAAATCTGTGCCTTATGGCTCACACAAAAAATCTGTCCTACCACAAGAAGAAAAACAATGACAAAAAGGTAAAACAAGCTTATTACAATAATTTCTCTTCTATGTCTTTTTCCGAACTAAAAATAGCTTTTGAAAAACTGCATAACGAAGCTGTAGATGCTTTTAAAAGACTATCTTCCGACAAACAAATTTTTTCATTTTTGGAAGGTAAAGTATACAAAGCTGAAAATGATTTAGAAGCGTTGAAGGCTAGTATTGCAGAAAATTCAAAAGATATTGACATTGATGGATGTAGTAGAGTTAGGTATTGTGACGCTTGTCATATTTGGCAAAAAGAGGTAAACACTCTTAAGGTCAAATTAGAAAAAGCGTTGCAACCTAAGGTCACTTATGCCGTTGACTCTAGGTTGTTTAAGAAGTCGTTAAATCCACCATATGCAAAATACTCTTTCATTCCAAAGGATTTAATGAACAAGAATAAATAACCACATCATCATGGTTTATGTCACTATTGTTGTCGTGCTGGCCATACCATTGAGAAATGCAAGTTTAGGAGATTTCTTGTTCCTAAAGGTATTTATCAATGAAAGCCAAAAGGCAACCATGTTAGCACTTACCCACTTGGACCCAATGAAAATTGGGTACCAACTTCTCTCTTTTGATATTGTAGGATGAGTGCCTTGCTTCCGCAGATAGAAGGTGGTTTCTTGACAGCGGCTGCTCAAGGCACATGACCGGTGACATATCGCTTTTTATAGACTTCAAGGCAAAGAAGAAGGGATATGTTACTTATGGAGACAATAACAAAGGAGCTATACTCGGAAAAGGTAGTGTAGGTAATCCCTCCACCACTACTATTTCTAATGTCCATCTAGTAGAGGGACTTAAACACAATTTGTTAAGCATAAGTCAACTATGTGACATGGGCTATAAAGTTTCTTTCACAAAAACGTGCTGCATAATTGAACATGTTGAACAAAACATTGTGTTTAAGGGTGTAAGAGTAGACAATATCTATATGCTTGACCTGTTTGATGTATCTTTAACAAGTACTAAATGTCTAGTCACCTTGAATGATGATTCTTGGCTTTGGCATAGACGTTTAGCGCATGTTAATTTCGATTTGCTTAATAAGGTTGTATCTAAGGATCTAGTAGTCGGTCTACCAAAAGTAAAATTTTCAAAAGACCACCTATGTGACGCGTGCCAAATGGGAAAGCAAACGAGGGTCTCTTTTAAATCTAAAAATGTAATTTCAACTTCACGACCCCTAGAGCTACTCCATATGGATCTCTTTGGACCTTCTAGGACAAAGAGCCTAGGTGGAAATTACTATGGTTTTGTAATCGTTGACGACTATTCTAGATTTACTTGGACTATATTCCTTCATAGCAAAGATGAAACTTTTTCTGCTTTTAAGAATTTTGCAAATCTGTCCCAAAACAAAATGAATTCCAAAATAGTTACAATTCGTAGCGATCATGGTGGTGAATTTCAAAATTATCACTTTGAGAAGTACTGTGACAAGTATGGTATTGAGCATAACTTTTAAGCTCCTCGAACTCCACAACAAAATGGGGTTGTGGAGCATAAAAATCGTGTTTTAGAGGAGTTGGCAAGAACAATGCTAAATGAGGGTGGATTACCAAAATACTTTTGGGCTGATGCTGTTAGCACAGCTTGTTATGTTTTAAACAGAATCTTAATTCGCCCTATTTTAAATAAAACTCCTTATGAACTTTTGAAAGGAAGAAAGCCAAACTTGTCACATCTTCACGTATTCGGTTGTAAGTGTTTTGTTTTGAATAACGGTAAGGAAAACATTGGGAAGTTTGATGCAAAAGCGGATGAAGGCATCTTTCTTGGTTACTCACTGTCAAGTAAAGCATATAGAGTGTATAATAAGCGTTTACTTACTGTTGAAGAATCTGTCCATGTTTCTTTTGATGAGTCTTATCCGAAAAATGTCGGAAAAGGTATTTCTTTTGATGACGCATGTGTATCTACATAAGACATACTCAAGGAAGCTGTTGAGGAAACTGATCAGTCCAAAACAGCTGCCCATGAGAAGGAGGAAGATACTAGTCATGAAGAAAATGGGGAAGAAAAGACAGCTGAAGCGAATAATCTTCCAACAGCTTGGAAATCCTCAAAAGACCATCCCATTGACAACATCTTGGGAGACATTTCAAAGGGAGTAATGACCCGTTCTAAGATAAGTAACTTTTGTTCTCACTTCGCCTTTGTTTCACAAGTAGAACCTAAAAATGCCAAAGAGGCCTTGATTGATGAATTTTGGCTAATGGCCATGCAAGAAGAGCTTAATCAATTTAAAAGAAATGACGTTTGGGAACTTGTCCCTCGTCCGCGAGATCATCATATCATAGGTACTAAGTGGGTTTTTAGAAATAAGCTTGATGAAAACGGAGTGATTACTAGGAACAAAGCACGCTTAGTTGCACAAGGGTATAACCAAGAGGAGGGCATAGACTATGAGGAAACTTATGCTCCAGTTGCTCGCCTTGAAGCTATACGTCTCTTGCTTGCCTATGCGTGTTCTAATGATTTTAAGCTTTACCAAATGGACGTAAAGAGTGCTTTTCTTAATGGTGTCATAAATGAAGAGGTATATGTTTCACAACCTCCTGGTTTTGAGAATGCTGAAAATCCAGATCATGTTTACAAATTTAAACGAGCTTTGTATGGTCTTAAACAAGCCCCTCGGGTTTGGTATGAAAGGCTTAGCAAATTCCTAATTGATCATGGATATTCAAGAGGTAAAGTGGATAATACTCTCTTTATTAAACACAAAGTGAAGCACATTCTTTTAGTTCAAGTTTATGTAGACGATATAATTTTTGGTTCAACTAACATACACTTGGTCGAAGAATTTTCTAAGGTTATGCAGGGTGAATTTGAGATGAGTCTAATGGGGGAGCTGAACTACTTCCTAGGACTGCAAATAAAGCAACTTGATGAGGGTACAGCAGTATGTCAAACAAAATACTGCAGAGAACTACTCAAGCACTTTGGAATGAATGACTCAAAATCAATTGACACTCCAATGCCTACCAACGGAAATCTAGATAAGGATGAGCATGGTAAGTGTGTAGATGTCAAAAAGTTCAGAGGTATGATTGGATCTCTCTTGTATCTTTCTGCTTCTAGACCTGACATCATGTTTAGTGTTTGTATGTGTGCACGCTATCAATCAAATCCTAAGGAATCACACCTAAAAGTTGTGAAGCGCATATTTAGATATCTTCACGGAACACCTAAATATGGGCTTTGGTATTCCAAAGGAAGTGATTGTAGTTTAGTAGGGTACTCCGATTCTGATTTTGCTGGCTGCAAATCAGATAGGAAAAGCACAAGTGGCACATGTCACCTATTTTCAAATTCCTTGGTAAGTTGGCATAGCAAAAAGCAGGTTTCTGTGGCCTTGTCAACTGCAGAGGCTGAATACGTTGCAGCCGGTAGTTGTTGCGCTCAGATTTTATGGCTAAAGCAACAACTACAAGACTTTAACATTCAACTCAAACGTATTCCTATAAAATGTGACAACACTAGTGCCATAAACCTTACTAAAAATCCTGTTTTACACTCACGCACTAAACACATAGAGATTAGACATCACTTTCTTCGCGACCATGTTGAAAAAGGAGACGTTGTATTTGAGCACGTTGACTCCAAAAATCAGCTTGCTGATATATTCACTAAACCTTTGGCAACGGAACCGTTCTTCAACATTCGTCGTGAATTAGGGATCTTAGATCTTTCTCATTTGATGTCTTAAGCTGTTGATTCTTAATTATATTATGCCTTACCTTGGTTGATGAGATTCGTTTTAGATATCATTTATCCATCACAAGATTACGTCAACAGAGGTAATATCATTCCTTTCTACAATTCTTTTACTACTAAGTGGTTGTGTATGTTAGAACAAAAGTTCTTACTCCAATTCATGTAAATTTGGATGCATATATTGTTTGCCTATACTGTTTGCACATTAACAATCTGACTTGTAAATTCTTCTTCTGCATAACCATCATTTCATTTCACTGCATTTCATCTCATATTACCCAAGTTTTATTTGAATTGTTGCACAATATATGGTTTAGCTTATGTAATTCTTAAACTCGCTCTATTCCTTAAATGCTTTTTACCTTCTGTTTATCTCTAGTGTTATTACCCTTGCTTGTCATTCTTTGTGAGTGATACTTTACTTTGAAGCTTCCTTCTTTGTGACTGCTAGCTTTTTTATCAATCTTTTTGCCATATTCTGCTACAACATGTTGCCTTGATAAACCTAGTTCTTCCTCTTTTTGATGTTGTCAAAGGGGGAGAAATACAGATATGCACAAACTCAGGGGGAGTATCACACATCTTGCCAAGAATTTGCCATCATCAAAAAGGGGGAGTTTGTGAGAAAATTCTTTACTTTGAATTAATTTTGAATGATAGCAAATTGTGTGATCATCATCCAAATGTTGGTTGTGCATTACATTACATGATACATTTGTGTTTTATTGTGTTTTTATCCCATTCTATTGTTGCATAACTGTACATAAAGACCTACATTGATACATCTCTTAAAATAACTCATAAAATCCATTTTGTGTCAGTATGCATCAACACATAAGCCTATGTATCGATCCATACAGCATGTGGTAAATCACAAAACTTTTTTTTGTTCAGTATGCATCGATGCACACGAGTCATGTATCGACACATGAAAGGCAAAATGCTCTATGGATCGATCCATACGATCCTTACATCGATGCATGATCTGTTGAAACACCCTATGTATCAATGCATACGTATTAGGCATCGATACATGTTAGTGGAAATGTCATATGCATCAATACATACGAATTATGCATCGATCCATGCTTAATTCAATTCACCAAAAACTCACTTATCTTACAGTATGCATCGATGCATACTCTCATGTATCAATGCATAAGTCTGTTTTGTGCTCTAACAGTTTCTGTTTTTCAGCATATATAAGAGATGTTGTGACAGCAGTCCAAAATAACGAATTCTTAGAGGGAAAAACAATTGAACACAAGATCAAAGCAGTGTGTAGAGGCAATTGTTTCTTGAGCAGATAGAAACCTGAAAGAGACTTCATCTTCTTCATTTTCTCAATCACTTTTCTTCAAGAACATCAACACATAATCATTCTTGTTCTTTGGATTAAAGGATCAACGAGATAACGTTCAGTGGTACGATCAAGGATCTAGCTGAGGGTTTTTAGTGGAACGATCGAGGATCTAGCTGAGTTGAAGATTGAAGGGGGTTTCGAGGAAAAACCTACTGGTTTGTCCTTCAAGAACTGGAGTGTTCTTGCGGGTTTGTTAGTCACATTTGCAGAACAGATTCAGCCGCAGCGTTGCGTTTGGAGATCGGGGGATTTCGCAAGCAGGTCGTGGAACCGGTGAATTGTTTGCAATTTCGTGCAGAAAATTCTTGATCGTGCTCAGATCAAGTGGAGGTTTCATACAAGAAGAAGTTCTTGGAATTTAGAATTCTGTCTTTGTATCAGAACCTTGTATCAACGAATTCGGCAATAATTGATAATCAAAGTTCTCAATTTCATTTGAAATTGAGAGGGAGACGTACCCACACGCGAGGACGACGTGGGGAACTTCCTTACCAAATCTCTGCGTATTGTATTCTTCCCTTACTCCTTTTTACGTTTCCAACAATTTTGCAAATTCAGTTAGTGTGTGGTGATTGTACCTTTTGCAAGACAGCAATGGCAAGAAAACTTCTTTAACTAAACTCCACTGTTGTTCATTATTGATTACATACACACCAACTGTTCGACAAAATTGTTAGCTAGGTTTTATTCATTGGAAACAGACTTTAATGATAAGTGCATTCAATTAGCTAAAATTCTGGTGTTAATAGTTTCTGTCATTCTTATTCAAATCCAGCATTAAACTCGCGTGTCTGACTTTCTAGTAGCGGTTCAGAATAGACGGAAGTCGATTCGGGACTGAAATTTTCCGCCAACTTTAAAAACTCTGATAAAACTTTAAATCCGTTTAATTATAAAGAGGTGATCTATTCACCCCCCCTCTCGATCACTAGCCACACCATCTAACACAGCGAAGAGGTTTTATTTGGAACGTTAGTTAAGTTATTTCGGTTTATAGCAGATTATCGTGGTTTTGAGTAGAAGGTGGAGATTTGAGTTGGTTTATGTTGTAGATCTAAAGAAGAAGAACGTTTGATGTATTGGTAGAGAAGAGTATTGGTAAAGAAAAATATGGGCAGTGTTATCGAGTTGGTGAGGTTTGAAGGAATATGATGACGAGTTTAATGTGATCGTCGGGGAGTGAAGAGAAAATTTTCATTGCAAATGAGTGAGTGAGTCCCTTAGAGGGTTCTGCTACCTCTTCTATTTATGTGAGAGAAGTTTTGATTTTTTAAGAGTCTGTGAGAGATAGAGATTCATGAGAGTGGCGCCGTTTTTTACTGTGTAATGATCCTTCCATTATTTTTTGTAACATCCTTTAATATATATAGTGTTTCATTAGGGTTACTAAGTTTCAAAAATGTCAATAGTACCCTTAATATTTATTTTAGAGACATATTCAATTAAAATTATTTAAAACTAAATAAAAAATTAAACACTTTAAAATAATTAAAATAAAACTAAAATAAAAACATAAAATTCTATTTATTTTTTCTAAATGCTTTGAAAAAACACAAAAATAAAAGAGCCTAAAATGAATAAAAATCGAGCGTAAAAATGCTAAAAAATAAATAAATCGAATATACCAAAATGATCAGCATGAAATAAACTTCTTGGAAACATACAAGTTTTGATCAAAATTTAAAATAAAAAATGACTGGTTAAAATGCTCAAACTGGAAAAAATGCAACCGAAAAAGTAGTCGAAAAATTAAAATGAGCACGTCGGGTTAAACTACACGAATCGTAGATTAATAAAATTGAGGTCTGCAAGATCGATCTTGAAAATTTTAGCCCGCCAATTTTACATACATTTGAGGTTAGTTCGATCGGTTTGTCTGTAAATCCGAAAATTTATTCTGGTTGACATTTCAGGCATTATGCAATATGAAATGCATGCTATGATGTGTAGATGATGTGAAACTCATGATTAGTTTATCGATTTATTGAATGAGGGGCAAAATTGGGGTATGACAGTTGCCCCTATTTAAATATCTTCAACCAGAGAATATGAAGAATGTCAATCTTCATATGATCATGGTTGGAGATAGTTAAATACTAAAAAGATCATAATTTTGTCCCTAAATGCAAATGATATGAAATGCTATGAATGCATGAAGAATTTTTTAATTTTGATTTGCTATGGATATGATATGAGGTGAACCCTAACTGGATATTTTGTGATAGATGAAGAATGACAAATGTACCTGTGTGGAATGACGGAGGCATGTTATAACGGTGGCCCGCGGGAAATAAAAATGAAGGTGAAAACCTGTTGGGGATAACAATCCTACTGGAGGAAAGACAATTGAGGAATATGCAAAGAGATTCTAACAACAAGTTCGTACATGACTTGAAAAACACTGGAATATTCAAGGAATTTTAAACAACAGGTTCAAACATTGACCTGACAACACTTGAATATTCAAAGAGTACTCAATTAATAGGTTCATACATGACCTGGCAGCATCGGGAAAAAAATCAAAGAATTCCATCAATAGGTTCATACATGACCTGGCCATTTGGAATATTTAAAGAGTTTCAATAACAGGTTCAAACATGACCTGATAATGTTGGGGGATACCAAAAGGTTCAAACATGACCTGACAATACTGGAAAATACACAAAGAAAGTTCCATCAACAGGCTCATACATGACCTGACAACATTGGAAAATTCAAAGCGTTTCAACGACAAATTCCGATATGACTTGAAAATACTTGGAAAATTCAAAGCGTTTCAATGACAGATTCAGACATGACCTGACAATACTTGGAAAATTCAAAGCATTTAAACAACAGGTTCAGACATGACCTGACAATACTAGAAAATCAAGTAAAGTTTAATTAATAGGTTCATACATGACCTCAACATTGGGATATTCAAAGAAAGTTTCACCCACAGGTTCATACATGATCTGACAATTTTGGAGGTTTACAGATTCATACGTGACCTGACAATACTAGAAAATTCAAAGGGAGTTTTATCAATATGTTCATATATGACCTAACGACACTAGAAAAATTCAAAGAAAGTATATCCACAGGTTCATGCATGACTTGACAATTCAGGAGGTTTCAAAGAGATTTCATTAACAGGTTCAGACGTGACCTGACGACACTAGAAAACTCATAGAAAACTTCAACAACAGGTTCATACATGACCTGACAATATTGGAAAACAAACAAATCAAGTTTCATCAACAAGTTCATACATGACCTGACACTTTAGAATACATCTGACAATTTTGGATATTTCTAACAGGGAACTTATGCAAAACAAAGATAAGCGAGAGTCTTCTTAAAATTAGATCATCCACGCAAAAAGCTACGATGATTATTTACAAAGAAATCAAACAAAATCAACATCATTGGAGTTTTCTAACACGAAAAACCTCCAAGCTTCTAGGAATTCCTCAAGATGATGAGTCATACATGACTTTCACGGAACCATCAGGAAAGACAGGGTAATCAAACTTTCTGTATATGCCAACAATAAGTGGACTTGGACCGTAAGTGATGGATTACAACTAGCTGTTAACGGAAGGTGCCAACAACAATTGGACTTTCACCGTAAGTAATGGATTACAACCAGCTTTTAACGGCTTGGTGCCAACAACAATTAGACTTTGACCATAAGCAATGGATTACAACCAACTTTTAACGGATTTTGCCAACAACAATTGGACTTTGATTGTAAACTTTAGTAAAATAATTACTGGCTACAACGGAGTTTGCCAGCAACAAATGGACTTGAAATGATGTTGGCGACAACCAAACTTCAGATGCCAATCACAATTATATTTACAAACAGAGTGATAATGATATCAACGACAAATGGGTTTAAAATGAGTTCTAGTAACAACTGAGCTTGGAATAATGCCTAGTGACAACTTAATTTTAGGAGACACCAATAATGCTTGAAATAATGCCAGAGAATGACATAGAGGTTCTGGAAGTGCATCAGAACAAAATTAACATGTCCAGGAATTCATCAAAGAGTAAAAGAAACGAATTCTAGAAATGCATCAGAATTACAAGTGATATTCTGGAAATACATCAGAATACAAACACATCCGGTAATACATCGAGGAATATCTGGAAATATATCAGAATACAAGACAAACATATTTGAAAATACATCAGATAGGTAGGCAAACATCTGGAAACACAACAGATAAGTTACGGAAATACATCAATAAATAAAGGAGTAATCCAGAAATTCATCGGATGAATCAAAGAGGAATTGAACCTCATGGACAATAATTTTTTGATAGGTGCCAACTGAGTTGGACTTGAAAATGACTGCGAAAATCGAATGATGGTTTAAGGGCACCAAATAAAAACTGGAGTTAGAGGTCAAATGATATAGGATTAACAACAAGACCTGAATGAATGCAAAATGAGCATGGAGTACATTTCGGCTATGCATGATTTGAATTTGTTTTTATGCATGATATATGAATGATCATGATATGAAAATGTTGTCACTTGAGTGGACTGGGAGTTTGTAAAGGCTTTTTATGGAGGTCATGATTCCTCAAAATCGAGAACTCAACCAAATATTTTGTGATAAATGTTACCAAAGGAGAATTCTATCAAGCTTGACAGCCACAACTTAGCAAATGAGATCCTTTTGGAGGATTAATGAATCGTGCTAACATAATTTTTGAGCATTCATCTTAAACTCAATAGTTGTTGACGTATGACAGAATTTGTTTGAGTAGTTCGAAAGCATGAAGAAAGAGGTTCTACCTCTCTGTGGCTCATCTTGCCCCAGTCTGTTGGGTCTTTGAAAATGTGCACCTTGAAAGTGAGTTTGAAATAGCTTGACATGAGACGATCTTGAGATGGCTTGCCCCAATGTTTGAATACCACATTGATCTGACCCCGATTAACCAAAACCTGGAATGATAGACTTCTGATTGACTGTCCTTGGATAGTTTGACTCAATGAGCTTCTGAGTTGGCTTGCCCTAGTCTGAGTCTTGAAGAAAATTACTCTTGGCTAACTGAACCTTGGGGTGATTGGCTCGGATTGACTGATACTCAAAGTGATTTCCCCTAACTGGACTTCTTTCACTTTATCAAGTTCCTCAATTGTATATTATTGGAATTTCTTTGATGCTAAGTGTTGACTTGCAAATAAGATTGTTCATTCAAAAAATGGTAATTTTAATGCAGTTCTTATGCAAAAATTTGAAATCAAAATTTATTGATATGAACAGGTGAAATACAGCGAACGAGTCACTGATAAGAACACAATGATGATCTAGTCATTCACAGTGTGCAAGATGGTGCAATCAAGTGATTAACAAAGATCGTTTGGAGTCAGGTTGACACAACCTTGTTGTAGTATGCTTTCAAAATAGACCCTGCCTCAATTAGGTCTTTTAAGGGTTGTAATATGGTCTGGTTTACAGTTTGTTTTTAAACAAAAGGATATAAGGCTCAAAATTTAATTTGTAACCACCCCTTCTTCTTGATGATCTCCAGTTCCTAAGTTCATTAATTCGATACACGCATTCGACTTCGAAGGTGTGATGGTGAAGATGAGGATTCAAGATGACATTTTCTTGAAATGGAAGTCACCTTATTTTGTTTTTGTTGAGGATTTAGTAACCTCTTTTGATTGATTTTCTTTATCCCTAATTTTTCCTGGACCTGTTCTTTGAAGCTTTCGGTCCATCGGGATGCCCTGATTTTTTCCTAAGTCATTTTTTGAGGTGTTTGACTTAGCGGGCTTTTCTTTTTTAAAGGTGGAGACTACCACATTATTGGTGGATAAGGAATAACCACTATAATTTTTTCACTTTTCAGTTTCTTCGACACTTCAAGATGTGTTCGAAGAGTAATGTGTGGTTGAAACTCTTTAAGTGGGATGTTTCCTCTTGCCATGCAAAGTCAGATTAACTGAACAAACTACCCTGCCCCTGGTTAAGATTAAAGGTTTTAGTTCCGAAAGAAATACTAACTTCAAGGCTCAAAGTGGTTGACTGGGGACTAACTCCTTATCTCTCCGGTGTTTGGGGATTTGAAACAATGCCTTACATCATCGGTAAGGTTTTCTTCAAAAGCATATCACAACAATTTCAGGTGTTTCGTTTTCATCCTCCTCCTTCCAATCTTTGTTAACACAACAGTTTGATAAACAAAAGTGAATGAGAGAAGTATTTTTTATTTTTTTCATAAATGAAGGGAAAAATCAAGAGTGAATATGAATGGATTAATTCAAAATGCATGATCACTTCATTAATATTACCATTAAAAGAAACAAAGCTTAAAAGCAAACAACGTTTAACATGTAAAGAAAGTACAAATGAAATACTAGAAAAAACCAAAGGATTGTCGGTGTTGAGGATGAGCTCCTTTGTCTTGATTCGCTGGCTCTGGGAAGTGTTTCCTGAAGTCTCCAAACTCATAAGGGTAATGGACCATTCACCATATTAGGGCCATCGAAAGTCAGTTTCCCTTTGTTGATCATACGTTGCACTTCTTCTTGGAAAACATTACACTCTTCAATTGAGTGCCCCATTACTCCATCATGAAACTCACATTGAACATTTGGGTTATACCAAGGAGGGAATGGGAACTTCATGCACCTGGTCTCTCTAGGAGCTATCGACGAGCTTTGTACCAACTGAGACCATAATTGACTATACGTCATCGGGATCGGGTCAACCTGGAAAGTCTCTCTTTCCTGTCAATTTGAAGGTCTATGTTGATTCTGATGTCGATGTTGATTATTCAAATTTTGAGCCTGGTGATTCTGATGTTGATGTTGACGCGGAACCTGAGTAGGATGATTCAATGGGCCTTGCCACAGTTGCTGGTACTGAGGACCGGGAGGTAATGGTTGTTGGCATGGCACTTTGGGCATTGCTAACTGCTCATTTTCAGCCACTTGAAGGTTTGGATCAACAAGCCTTTTGACATTGGCACGACGATCTTTAAATTCTCTTCCTTCAATATCATCGTTGGTCGCAACCCTCTTGGATCCACTACTCACTTCTCATTTGCTTCCATTGGCATGGGTGGTGACATTGGAAATCCAAGGCGATAACTAAATGCTCTTACCGGGAAACGATGATATCTCATTAGCCCCATCCCTGACCTCTTCCTTATGGTACAAAACCTTAAGGGGTTTTAGGGGTTCCTTGCCTTTCTTATTACATGGCCCAGAAATCAAAACATATGTACATGAGCCTTCCTCTTTGAGTGTTGGTGACCGTATGTCAATTAATCTTTGCAGCTTGAGCTTAAAACTTTTGCATTCCTTAATGGAGTGACCCATTGTTCTAGTACGGTATCCACACTTGACCTTCGGGTGGTCTTTTTCAAAGACCAATCTCTTTTTGTTAATCAGTTCTCGTACCAAGGCTTTTAAGCGCTAAGCAAGAATCCAGGTCGTGTCCCACTGCCTCTTTATGGAATTCACATGTTGCATTTAGATTGTATCATGGCAGGTATAGTGATGTGGGTGTGAGAGCTCGAGGAGTCACCAAAGCATTCTAGATCATTTGCGGGTAGAGCTTGCTATATGCGAAATCAGGTCGTTGTGATCTTTGTTCCCCTTGTTCTGATTTTGATTTTTGTTCCAAACCTAACTTCGGTGATATTTAGGAGGAATAGCCAGAGGATGTTGATAATGATATCCTGAGGGAGGCCCATATGCCGGTAGATGAGGAGTTTCCACATAGAATTGCCATTGACTTAGGGTAACACCAGATGGATGTGGAGCAGTAGCTCCCCCTGTTACAACAATAAGTATGGGATGTTCCTCTTTTCTCAACAAGGCTTGCAGGTTTTCCAAGGCCCATCCCATTTGGCTCTTCAACAAATTGAGTTCCTCTTTTAATGCTTCTTGGCTTTTCCTTAGCTCGTCCATCATCTCCTGAGATGTGGTTCTTTGTTCTAAACGCGTGTTGAGAATCACTTTGCTGATCATGGACAAAGGATGGATGAGTTTTTTTGTTGGTATTTTTGAAAAATGATATGCAATGCATGATGACGAATGCAGATGCAATAGTATATGAATGGATGCAACGCATTTTTTTGTGTTTTGGTATGCAAATAAAATGCAATGCAGGTAGTTAGGATATGGGATAACATGAGTAACATAGAACACCCTACTAGGTAGGCTCCTTAATAGATAGTTCTAGGATTTCTACCCATAAACCCACTCACAAAATAGTTTCTACATTTTTGATAAGGTTCCCATAGTTGTGGACCATAATCGTATCAACATCATGCAACACGCTAGCCGCTTTGTGAAAAGAGTGACGAAAGATCTCTTCTGAGTGGGGTTTTCATATTGGGTGCAACAAAGAGAGGTCCTTGGAGTTCAACATTACGCAACCACTAAAGCGGAAACTGGTCCTAATAGGGGCTCCTAGAGTCATGGACCCTTCATGAATCAGTGTCATGCAACAGGCTAGTTGTCTTATAACGAGATCTACAAACAGGTCTACTCTAGGGGAGTCTTCATGTTAGACACGCAAGGAGTGGCCCTTGGGGACTAACACTACACAACTTCCAATTCTAACTTATGTGTTCTCTCTTCTTTTTCCAAAGCTCGGGTGTAGAGCTTTATTCATGATATCCAAACCCAAAGTCGACACATAAATATATACATATATAAGAATACATTAAAGCAAAGATAAAGAAAAACATATAACAAATAAGAAAAGGAAACAAACAAACTAACACACATACAAAAACCTAACTAAACTAGGGTTGACTCGCTTATGAGATGTTCTTGTGTCCTGATAACGCGAAAATACATCAGATATTTGCCTTGATTTACACTCAAAGATCATACCACTTTAGTTAATATTCCGATTATTCTGCAAGTATTCGAGTTATTTTTGCAGGTATTTAAATCTCTAAGCATTAATGAGCAAAATGTAGAAAAGGAAGAAAAAGAAGAAGAAACAAATGAGAAAGCACAGAAAAATCAGAAAAAGCAGAATACAAAATTTGCTGATGTGACGATCGTCACAAGCTGCATGACGACCGGCACGGCCCAGCCTGTGACGACCGTCACAGGCCCATGACGAGCGTCACACGGCCAGATTTTACGCTTTGAAGCAGTCATTAGAGGTAACCAAACGTGCCTAAATTCTCTCCAACAGAATGACTCCCCCGTGGATTCCTCATTCAACCAGTCTTCCTTAATTTTCTCAACTGCCAAGACCTACCAAAGCAGTATATAAAGGACAAAAGTTGGGGAAAAAAGGGACGCCTACACTTTCGCTATGCAATTGATTTTTTACAGCATTCTAGCTTTTTAGTTATTTTATTTTCAGTAACTTTGTTTCCATTGCCTTAATTCATTTACCATTCCTTTTAGAATTCCCGTTTCCTCTTTTCCTTTCCGTTTTCCAGTTAGCCATAGTAGTAGTTTCCTACACTGGGGAACTACTACACTTTATTTAATTTAGTAAGCAATTGTATTGAAGAAGCAGAATCCTACCGACCTGTGGAGGACTGCTCAAGTACTCCAAGATTCGCCGTACTCTGTTAATCCAATTGCCAGGTTTTTTATTCAATTATTATTATTATTATTATTATTGTTCTGTCATTGTTATAATTATGTTTGCTTCACTGTTAATATGTTTATGCTCTGTGTTTGCGCTATTTAACATGTCCGGCTAAATTACCGGTATCGGTATGTAACAATTTAATTGGATGGGATTTAATAATAATTAGTGAAAACTCTTTTTCTCAAACAATCTTTTAGGCTGAAGTTTTTAATTTAAATTTAATTAACTTTGTCACAAAAGTGAGAAGCTATTTAATACGATTTTGCCACGAGAGTGGGAAATTAACTAAGGTGAGAACCAACAATCGCGAGAGCGTGAGGCTCGAGCTGGATAGTAAAAACTAGGCATTGATTTTAAAAACAGCGAGAGCACTTTAAAAGCAATTAGAACTTATTTATTTTCAAAAAGTATTTTTAACTTCAAATGGGACAGTGAGAGCGTACATTCTGACTTAAAGCTATGGGCCAAATCAACAATCACGAGAGTGTGAGATAAAGCCTTTTAAATAAATATTTTCTACTGAAAGATATTTGGTATTTAAACTATTCACCGGTGACTTATCGAATCCCTGACGATTAATGCATTGCATACTGATTCCTTCCATCAATTCTTTCTTAAAACTAAATTTCTCTTAGATTTAATATTTTGCACCCGAACTTCTATAAATCATTCCCTTAGCTAAACATAGTGACGTTGGTAACACTAGTTTTACCATAGGTCCTTGTGGGTTCGATATCTTTTAAAACTAAAACGACTGGATTGTGCACTTGCAGTCAAGTACTCGATAAACTATATTTTAAATATAGTCACGATTCGCATCAAGTTTTTTGCGCCGTTGCTGGGGACCTGTTTTAGTCGAATAGTGCGATTCTTCCATTGCACGGTATAGACTAAGATAAAAATAAAAACTAATTTACTCTCCCTTATTTCCCCGATTGTATGCCAAGTACTCGCTCACAAGGTGATAACTTAGCACCACCAATCCAAGAACTAGAGCGTTTCTTATATATAAGACGTCGAATACTAGAGTACCAACAAAGGTACGATATTCCTGATATCTTCTTCCCTACTAAACAAGATGATAAGCCAACCATGGCTGACGAAGTACCACATAATCGTCCTCTTAAATTCTACGTTACCCCGTCCCAACAAGAACCTCACAGCAGCATTGTTGCTCCGACTATCAATCAAAACGATTTCGAGCTGAAACCCTCATTATTATCAGCCGTCCAACAACATCAATTTTCCGGAAATCCTACGGACGACCCTAATGAACACCTGACCAAGTTTGTGCAGTACGCAGACACTGTAAAGGCGAATGGTGTATCTCAAGATGCGATAAGACTACACCTCTTTCCTTTCTCACTAAGAGACAGAGCTTGGGCTTGGTTACAATCCTTGTCATCCAACTCAGTTACAACATGGGAAGAACTGAAGAACGTTTTCTTATCCCGATATTTTCCGCCGATAAAAACTGCTATGCTGAGAGCTCAAATCAACGGATTCCGACAAAAAGATGTAGAGTCTCTCTACGACACGTTGATGCGTGCTTTTCACAAGTATACGAACGCGTCAGAGTAATATAAAAGATTGGCGAATCCATAGAGACCAAGTGTCAATCTATCGTTATCTATTGTTATGGTGTTTATCAAAGGCAATCAAAATAGGTGTTTTTAGAATGTGCAATGAAAAGTAAAGTGTTAAATAAAGTTCAATTAATAAAGACAGGGTCGAATGTAATTCACATAATCAATTAATAATCCAAGTACTTTCTAATAGAACTACTTATGGGCAGTGTTCCCTACTTTGAAAAGAACTAATTTAACAGGAACTGTCGCTTTGGCGTATTCAGAACCGAGTTGTACTCCCTAATCAAACCCTCTTATTGTCACTTATAAAAAGGCGCGCATTGCGTTAGAGTAGTAAACCTATTTTTTAAGAAATATAGTGTCTTGACTAAGTTGAAAAGTATTTTAACCTGGATTTCTTAACCAAAAGAGGTTCTCACGAACCAGACTCTAAACTTATAAACGCGTCCGAAAATAGTTTTAGAATCTCTTTTCTTCTTAAGTTAAAAACTCCTAATGAACTAAACAAAGCGCTTTCGCTGTTTTTGAAATAGTTAAAAACAATTAAGTTTAAATAGACGTTGGACGACTTTCGATCTTACCCAACAGAAATTAAGTGCGGGAAAACTTAAGTTGAAAGTTAAAATAGCCCTTAAGTGTTTCTACGAACAATTGTACGGATTATCGGTTCAATTACGATCCTTACATTCTAACCTTATAGATTTAGTTAGACATGGTAAAGTAAAAGTGCACTAATTTAAATAAAAGTAGTGCGAGTGCGGAAAGTAAATAAAAGTAGTGTGAGTGCGGAAAGTAAATAAAAGTAGTGCGAGTGCGGAAAATAAATGAAGGTAGTGCGAGTGCGGAAAATAAATAAAGTAAAGCGAGTGCGAGAAATAAATAAAGTAAAGCGAGTGCGAGAAAATAAATAAAGTAAAGCGAGTGAGAGAAAATAAATAAAGTAAAGCGAGTGCGAGAAAATAAAATAGATAAAGGCAAGTAATAAAATCCTGCTCCAATCGGAGGGTTGAATAAAATGCGAAGCGGAAATGAAAATGGCGGCAGGATTAACTTCCTTCCAAAGTGCTCCAAACTCGATTACAGACTCGATCACAAAACTCGATTACACAATTGTGGTAACACCCCAATGCGAAGCGATTACCACTTTAAAATACTGAATATATGCCTAAGTGAAACTAATTTTGCTCTGGATCTTCCTCTGTTCTAAGTTTGGGTGCTTGAACAAGTGATTTCGAGTCTCTATTTATAGGAGAGTAAAATGATGGAAATGACAAGGATGCCCTTCAACTTGAAAATGGGAGGGAAAACTTTTCCTCTTGTGGCGCCCGCCACAAGGCCAATCTGAGGCGCCTTAGTGGAAGTAGTGGGGAACGTGGCAGTTGAGGGAAGTTGAGTTGGGACACGTCATGGCAGGGTCCATGGCGCCAGCCACAGTGGGAGCCACAAGTACAAAATGCTGAATTTTAGGGTTTTTAGCTCTTTTTCACTCCTTTTCTCGATCGGGGCTCCGATTAAAGTAAAAACCTGAAAACAGAGAGAAACATAGTAATAACACAACAAAATGACAATAAAACTACTAAAATGCATGCAAAATCGGAGTCGAAAATACGGTGAATTTCAGTGTCATCAAACTCTCCCACACTTAAACCTTTGCTTGTCCTCAAGCAAAACATTAAAAAGCTCAGAGAAGAAAAACTGGTGTAAACGAGTGCTTCAGGTTAAAAGATTTCTAAGTTCAAGTCGGGATGCAGTGATAGGTACTAACTGAGTGAACTAAGGGTATCATGATGGCACTTATCCGCAAATACGGACATAAACTTCATTCCTATATTAACCAACCCATATTATCCCACAATACCTAGGCCTGCCTCTTCATTTCTTTTTGTGTCATTTTCATTCAGGCGCAATCACATTAAGCCCGTTATCCGTACATGCTTCATAGCAGAGTGACCTGTTAGTGATTATGATCTAAGCATGGGGTTTCTGGCACATGAATATGTGTAAACCCTTTTATTTGGCTCAACTGCAGTTGTGGGGGATCTGATCGTAATCCACCCTACCGAGTTCAGCGCCAGATACCTCTGAACCAACTAACAGCGGGTAAGTTTTTCTTTTTCTTTTTCTTTTTCTTTCTCTTTTTCTTTTTGTAGCAAATTTTTAAATTCTTTGGTTTAAATGACTTTGTGAGGGTCACCTATACCGGAGTTGCCTTTTTGCTTTCTTTTATTTATTTTGCTGGATCATTCACTTATTTGCATCGGTCCCCTACGTAGAGGATGCGTAGGCCGAAGCTGACTGCTGAGATAAACTACTGAGGACTTATACTGAAATGATGATTAAGGCCATGGTATATGGGGTTTCGGGACTGATTCCTATATTTACGAAGTCTATGATGTTAAAACAATACTGATGTTTCACAAAGTTCTCCCAAGTCACCGCATCCTTACTCAAACATGTCTTTAAAATCCAAAAACTTTCAGAATAACACTGTTTTCTTTTGCAAAAAAAATTCGGTGGGGCTAAAGGTATGGGGAGATTAGACTGTACTAAAGATACACTATATTTGGTGACTCGTCAAACTCATGCATTATCTAAGACACTTAAACTGAAAGCAAAATAAACAACTAAAAGGCAATAAAAATAAATAAACTATCTAAAAACAGCAAAGAAAAGCGATAAAGAAAAGCGATAAAGTCTCCTCCCACACTTAAATCGAACATTGTCCCCAATGTTTCGAAATAAGATAAGGGAAGAGTTATCTGACAACCTACTGTTGACCACTGGTGCCCTCGCCATCCTGAGGTGGACGACGGAATCGGGTACGACGACGGTCTCTCTGATCCATCCTCGCCCGTAAGGCATCCTGAGCAGTCCTCACTTCTTGAAGGTTACCCAAAATGGAACCCTGAGTGTTTTCTATGAGTGCAATATCCTGACGGTGATAGTGTTGCTGACGGGCTTGTGTATCTGTGATCGTTTGCAGGGACTGTAAAATAGTGGCATAGGACCTGTCTGTCCTCCGCTGCGATTCTTGCATGAAGCTCATGTTATTCGCCAATTGTTGTTGGATGGTAGAGAGTAGGTCATCACGCCTTTGCTCTCTAGCCATGTGGTCACGCCACATCTCCTCTGTAATATAAAAGCCAGGAGCGGTACCTGCAGAAGAAGAAGATGGTGCGGTGTGTGGTTGTGAAGTGTGATGGGGGGACACATGGGGTACGAGAGATCTCTCTATCTGATCATATTCTTCATCAGTGTCATGTCCCGCCTTATCAGGAACATTAGGAGGAAGAGGACCCAAAACAGGTGGAGCATCTAAAGCGTAGGTCCAATTCCTTTCATCTCGTACGTCAGTACGTCTAGTGCATGGTAAAACAACAGATGGGATAGCTACACCATGAACCATAAGCACATAGCCTCCTTCTCTCCTCAAACGGCACAATTTCCTGTTGTCGCATACGTGAAAAACAACCTGCGAGAAAAGACACAGAGCCGCCATCGTGCGTTATTTATCCCAAAGGAGGGAAAGGAAACGCTCGAAGTAAACCTGGAAAGGAAATGGTCTTACGACCAGAGATTGCTAGGATCGGAAGTCGGTTATGCGAAGGGAAGGTATTAGCACCCCTACGCATCCATCGTACTCGATGGGATCCACGCTCAAAAGAATAGAATGAAGTTGCTAAAAACTGCTCAAAAACTGCACAAAACTGGAATAGAATACAGACGAAAGAAGACAGAGAAAGCGAAATCGGTAGGATGTCGCATCCTGGGCCTACGTAGTTTGTCAGAAACAAACATCAGAGTCAACGTAGTTCGGGGAAATGGGAAACGTGCTCGCTAGGACATCGTATCCTATGCATACGTATCTTCTCTAACCAAAGGAAGAATCATAGCACTCGTAGCTCGGCTAACGCACGCTAAACAAAGACACTGAAAAGGAGACGCTGATACGTCAAACAAAACACACAACAGGAAACGGAATGCCAATCGCTGGTCTTACATCCAACTCCAGACAAACAAACACAAACGGGAAACCGAATGCCAATCGCTGGACTTACATCAGACTCCGAACAAAGAAACTCAAACAGGAAACCGAATGCCAATCGCTGGACTTACATCAAACTCCAAACACACACACAAACAAGGAAACCAAATGCCAATCGCTGGACTTACATCAGACTCCAAACACACACACAAACAAGGAAACCAAATCCCAATCGCTGGACTTACATCAGACTCCAAACACACATACAAACAAGGAAACCAAATGCCAATCGTTGGACTTACATCAGACTCCAAACACACACACAAGAGGGTTATCAAACAGACAAGCTAATAGGGAGTCTGGAACTCGAGCCTAATAGCTGTCAAGCAAACACACACAAAAAAGGAAAGATTGACAGACTGGCAAGCTAATAAGGAGTCTGGAACTCGAGCTTAATAGCTGTCACACAAACACCAAGCAGACGCTGAGACGTCAAAAGAAACAAACAGACTAAAAGGGAGTCGGGAACTCGGACCTAATAGCTGTCAAGCAAAACACACGCAAAAAAGAAAAGGGCGCCCGGAGAGATCTCGCACGATCTCCTGCCTACGTACCTCATCTGGTATGAAGATCAGGGCGACGTAGTTCCCCTTAACAGGGGAGAAACTATCTCCTAACCAAAGACCTGGGAATAACAAACTAAAAGGGAGACTGACTCGAGCCTAATAGTTGTCATGCAATCCACAATAGTCCTAGGTTGAGGTATCTAAACAGATCCTAACTCGCACAGGGAGCAAGTCGAATAAACAGCAAATCAACAGGCATGAAAAGCAAACACACCAGCAATCATCACACGCTATATGCAAACAAGCGGCTCATACAAGGCTGGGCTTTAGTCAAGGGGTCATATCAACCTCGACAAACAAGCCAACACTGGAAAGGGTGTCTGAGGCTCTTAACCACTGACATTGACCGTCAGGGTGAGTAGATGAAAGGTAATGAGGGTTAGACCTCATAGCTCTTAACCCGGGCCTGGGTGAGCTTGAATCAATGTAGGCGTGGGGGTCCAGAATGAGGGGCCCTATTCCACTTAACTGACTCTATATACAAGATCTGGGGGACGTGTCCAAGAGCATCAGCACGTAGTCCGAGCTTCATGGACGACTCAAACGATTAGCAGGGGACTGGCTACTAGCCCCTTCTATCTGCCAATTGCCTCTTCACTTAGGAGGACTTGAAGTACATGGCACAAATATAAACAATCACAGTCATTGCCTCTTAAGGAGGACTTCAGCCAAATGCCTGCCAAAAGAAACGACAGGGCTTCCAGACTACATGGAGTTAGAAGATGATTACCTAGGTGGTATGCCAACCACAAGCAAAGCAAAGTTCAAGTAATGAACTTAAAGCGGCTAAAGTACCTGTAAGAAAATCAAACAAGTCAATATTCACATCCAGACAAACCAAACAGTCAATCAACAGTGCTACAACCAATATGCACAATGCAAGTCAACAAATCAAGTGAGTTCATCACCAAGAGACCTAAAATACAACAAAGGTTAGTGGACAAAGCAAATTTTCATCTCAAGTCATAAGATTGCATCAACCACTAGAGCTAATAGCTTGAACCTGAAATACAAAGCTCAAAAGATGAGTACAAACCACTAGTCCAAGACTAGGGTCAAAGGCAAAGCAAAAAGTCAAAACAGCAACCAATATTCAACATAAAGCATCTTTATTCAAGTAAGAACATGTCCTAAAAAGGACCAAGTCTAAAGCATCAAGCAAAGTCACCACATGAGCAAGATATGGCAAAGGCAATTACAAAGCACACAATTGGATGTCAAGAATGAAAATTCCATATTAAAACAGAAATGAATCAAACAATCATGAATTTTTTTATGTATATACAACATGTCAAACAAAATCATCATGCCAAAAATTAGAATCAACAGAGCTTAATTGACCTAGAAATGAAAATGCACAAGTATGGCATCAAATTGTGTGACACACATTGTCACACCCTAAGTTCATATGCCTAAAACAGAAATGGAAAATGATAAAAATGTACAACCAAGCCTCAAAAATCATGCAACATGTTGGGAATCAGCATACCAAATTTCAAATCAATTGGCCAATGTATGAGCATTTCACAAAAGAATTGGTACAACATGTCACATTTTGCATCATGTTCAAATAACAGTCCACAATAAAAAATCCATAAATGATAAAATCAAGAAAATCACATCATAAAATAATAGACACTCACATGATCATGTAGGAAAAAATTTGATTTAATTGGATTAACATGCCATTTGTTATGATTTTTGGAAGTTGGAGAAAATATTTGAAATAAATGAAGAAATCACATGTTAAGTTGGAGGGAAATAGAAAAGGTTGATTTGATTTGAAATAATGGAACCGGTGGGAATCGAACTGTGTGCAAAAAAATGGAGGCGCTACAACAAATAAATGCCAAAAATCCTTCGCCTGGAATCGAACCTTGTAGTGAAGCGCTGGGCTCAAAACGCATTCGTCTCATTAATGAGTTGGCATGCCAACTCACAGTCCACAATACGCGTGGAGCATGTCAACGAAGCATGGCCTATCATTTCGCCAATTGGACGCTCGCGTGGCAATGATAAGGCAAACCCTAGCATAAAAAACCAGACGGCGGTCCTACTGCTCATCCGCGGCGGTTTCCGCCGTCTTCTTCATGAAGACGGTGGTTCTACTGTTCATGCTATGAATTTTTTTTGCAGAATTTTTCAAGGCATATATCAATGGAAAGCTCTCATCACGTAGATTCCAAATATCATAAAAGCTAAGCCTAATTCTCAACATATTTCACGAATCAAAGGAAAGAAAGTTGGATCTACAAACTTTAAGTCAACATAACTTCTTCATTTTTTATCCAAATTTCATGAAATTTATATCAGAATAACCAGCATGCAAAGATCTACGATATCATGTGCATAAAATCAAGAATTAAGAGCTTCCAATTTTCACCAACCTGGAATGGCAGTGATGAAAAACAGCGTATTCAAGCTTCCTAAGCCTCCAAATCTCCTTCTCCACTCTTGTTATGAAGCTTTGGATAAGAATTGATACTTGAATTGATCTGGATCTAGCTTAATTTGAACTTTCCATGGATGTGTTCATGTGTTGAAGGTGCACAAATCTTCACCAATTTCTTCAAACCAGTGATCAAATCCTACTCAATGATGCATGCTGAACCAGAATATGCAGAAAAATTGATGCCTTGTGTGAAGAAATTTTGAATTTCAATGAGAGAGAATTTTGGAGGGAAAATGAAATCTAGATCTAGAACTTGTGATTATGCCAAATTCTGTTATGATTAAGGTTTTATACTATTCACTAATCATGCTGAAAAATTAATTAGGCAATGGTTAATTAGAAGTTAATGAGAATGAGGTGTTTTAGCAAATTTGGAAAAGTGTGGTGCATGGCCTAATTTGGACGTGAATAGTAGCATGCAATGATCCATTTTCACTCAAAATCACCTAATAAACACAATGGGATTGGAATTATGCTTGTAGCTTGCACCAAATTTAAATTCCCCAATTTCCCTCCAAAATGCATGTGAATGAGCACATTATTATGTGATTAAATTTCATGCAATGCAATGCTTGAATTGGAAAATATAGGTCAAGACAAGAATTTTGCAAAAAGAGTGGCTTCATTTGGAGTTTTGAAACAAAAGTTATGCCATTTTGAAGTTCCATGCACACTTGGCAATCATTTGACCATATCTTCTCAACCATTCATCAGATGCTCATGATCTTGGACTTTTTGGAAATGGGAGAGAAAGATCTTCAACCTTCATGTTGGACAAAATTTCATTTGAAGCTTCTTTGATGTTGTAGAGTCAAGTTGAATGTGGTCCAAAAACTTGCCATTTTTGGAAACTTGAAATTACAGGTCACTTTCCATTTTTGGAAACTTTTGATCTGGCCTCAAATTCTTCAAGATATGTGTTTGCAATGACAAAAGAACCTCTTTGGGACATGAATGAAGTGTCTCAAACCATTTCTCCCCCTCCTAGCCCTCAGTTGACTTTACAGTTGACTGCATAGGTCCTCAGCTGACCTAGACATGCTCTGACCAGCTTGAGCCTCAAACACTTGAGGAAATGGCTCAGAAATGAAACCCTAGCTCTTGTAAGCTTCTCCACATAACCATGTGATCTCCATATCAATAGAATACCTCTTCTCCTTAAAAATCCCTGGTTGAAAGAATGTCATTGATTAGGGTTGACCAGAGGTCAAAACCCTAATCCAGAGGAATCTGAGCATGAACAATGAACCCCTGGATGACATATCCATGATGATGGTGACATACCCTTGCAAACAAGATAATGCTCAACCTCCTTGAGGGATCAGGACCCTAATTGAAGCACATACCCTCAGATGATTGGTCAGCAGTCCATGAGAACCCTTAGGCTTGAATCTCTTAACCTCTCCATCTTTTAAGAAAGACTTAGAAGGATGACCTTCTTATTATCACATGATATGCAATATGCAAATGCCTAATGTCCTACAAAATGAAATGCAATATGCTAAACCAGTCCCAAGAAGAGGAGGGCAAATTTTGAGGTGTTACACATGTCTCTCAGAAATTTTAGGTTAATTATGCGAGGAGGTAAAGGGTCTAGGGTAGTTATCTCATTGTTCAGGTTAAGCGCCCGAGCAATAGACGTAATTAATCCTCCGAAAGAAATCGGTCCCGCTTTATTTAAAGTTAAAGTCATATGAGCGAGCATGAACGGGACCGAGTTAATTCGTCTATTTGTGAGGCTTCCTTGCAAAAATAGAAGCTCTCTAGCATTAACCTTATTCGGATTCTCCCGGCCAAAAATAGTACATGCCAACAGATATCTAAAAACTCTGATGGTCGGGTTATGGATAGTCGAGGCAAGAACTCCTTCAAAAGAATTTATGGAAGTGTTTGACAATCTCTGCCAGAAGGAGAACACCTCGACTGACCAATCCGAATCCAAAGGGGCCTCACAAATAGCACCGTCCCCATGAGGGATTCCTAACAAGCCTGCTAGTTCGTCGGTACTGAATTCATATTCAACAACAAACATTCTAAATCTGACAGTACCAACTGTGCTAGTAGTGTTAGGATTGATAATATAGATTAAAGAACTTAAAAATTCGATTGCCAATCGCTCATAGGTAGGTTCTTTGTTTGAAAATAAATTATGCAAACCTAAATTATCTAATAAATGAAATATGCTATGATAGATACCTAAAGTGTAGAGACAAATTTTCGTCAACATACCTTGTCGGGAGGATCACCCGATTTTGCAACCGTTCGATAATCTTCCTTTGCCTATCTCCCGGTTTCCCTCCTCGAAGAATGAATCCATTAAACTCCATTGTGTAGCTATTGAAATGTGACGAAGAGGATGAAGTGGAATGTGAAAAGGTTGGATTTTTATGAAATCCGACGGATGAAAATGAAAATGGAAATCGGGAAAATGATTTGTATGGTGTGAGGATGAGAAAGGTGTGAGCTTTTTGTGGGTTCAAGGATGTTTTTTCAAGGTGGAAAAATGGGTTTTGAAGGTTGTAATGTGTAAAAATGGTGAAGAAAGGGAGTCTGCCCCGAGCTTATACAGACGTTGTGGCGGGCGCCACAAGGCAAAATTCAGCTGGGCCGGATTTTGGTCCTTTGGCTTGGGCTTCTCGTTGTCTTTTGGCTTGAGGGGCCCGGATAGCGTTTGTCTCGTAATTTTCTTAGTATCATTGGCTTGCATAAATAAAAGTAAAAAATTAAAAAATAAAATGAAATAAAATTTAAACATTAGATTAATAAATAAATAAACAACTAAAATAAAAATGTAAATAAAACAAAATAAGACATATATATATATATATATATTATATATATATAATATATAATATTATATATTATATATATATAATATATATATATATATAATATATATATTATAGATTATATATTATATATATATATATATATATATATATATAATATATATATATATATATATATATATATATATATATATATATATATATAATATATATATATATATTATATATATATATATATATATATATATATATATAATATATATAATATATAATATATCTATATATATATATATATATATATATTATATATATATATATATATATATATATATATATATATATATATAATATATTATAATATATATATATATAATATAATATATATATATATATATATATATATATATATATATATATATATATAAAAGTAGAAATATCAATGTGTAGACATAGTTGATAAAATATTTCAAATGCGATGATATAAAATGAGTTATGTAAATGCGAGAAATATATAAAAAAAGATAAAATAAGATGAAATGATGAGATCCTATAGTAGGGATGTCGTCTTTCTGAGTGGATCCACGGAGCATGGCTACCTCCTGCCTAAGCTTTGCGATCTCCTGATATAAACAGTCTGCTTCGGTAGCGTGGGTGAGATCAGATACTCCCATCTGTAAGGTGAGGTCAGCCACCTCCTGTCTAAGCTCCGCAATCTCTCTACGACACTCTGTAATCTGGGTGCGGATGTTTGGGGTCTGCAATGATAGATTGTTAAAGAACACAGTGATCTTGGGAGAAAGTGGTGTAGGCATGTACTCAGCAATGGGTGGTGATCTCGGCTCCTCGATGGTCTCTCCCTGGCCCTTCAGAGCATAACTCCAATTTGCTGGGTCATGCACACTAGTCATCATAGGATCAGGCAGTATGAAATAATGAATAGCCTCGCTGTCGACTAGCAATCGGAACTGACATGGGTGGAAAGAGGCTCTCCTCATAAACCCTCTGGTCAAACAGAAGTCGATGTCCATGGTAGTGCACCCATAGTAGGTCCGGGGATGTAACAGCTTGTGAGATAGACCTAAAGCGACAACAATCTGTGTAATGATCCCGCCCACATGAATGACTCCTTCGGTCGATCTAGAGACACCGCTGAGGCCATATAACAGAAAGTTCCCACATGCTACTGGGCGCGACTGGGATGCACAAAATAGTAGGAAGATCTCCTCTTCACTCAGTAATGTCTCAGCATCCAGTCTTCCTAGGAAGGAATGTGCCAATATCATCTGGAAGTATCTAAAGGCAGGGTTATGTATGACCTGAGACAGCTGCGTAGATGGATCCTGGCTTCCACCACCTGATATATCACTCCAAAACTTCTCCACTTCCTTACCCAAAAAATATCCCATAGGTGTCTCCGGGATAGCATCAGGAGTGGTCTGGAAACCCAATAGGTCACCGAACTCTTTCTGGCTGAAAGAGTACTCAACTCCAAAGAGCCTGAAAGCAGCATACCCGTCTGGTCCAGAGTATGGGTCATAATCGAATGAACTGAGGAACTCCAATGTCAAGTTCCTATAGGTGTTACTCAGATCGTCTGCGAACTCGTCCCAGTGAAGCTGGTTGCTCAGAAATCGGATACTCGGCTCAATGCCCAGTGCCTCCATGCAGTGTTGATCAGGATAACATGTGGGCGCCATAGGGCGCTGATAAAGAGCGATGTAGCGCTCTCTCTGAGCATCATCTCTATAGGCTACGTGCATATCGTCGAAATCCTGCATCCTGCAGAAGTTAGGTAAGTGATCCTGAAAATACAAACCATTCAAATATTTAGTCTCGGTGAAAAATAAAAATTAAATTAAATAAGTGCGAAAAAGTAAAAATGAAAAACCATGGGTTGCCTCCCACGCAACGCTTGTTTAACGTCATTAGCTTGACGATTAGAATTTATACACCTGTAGTAGTAGGAATCGGTGGATCAACCAGAGTGTGGCTTGAGTAGTATGCTGGAATGTCTCCTCCTTCGAAGAGCTTCAGTCTTTGTCCATTTACAATAAATGGACTACAGGTTTCGTTCTTGATTTCTACGGCCCCGGATCTCAGAATCTTGGATACTTTGAAAGGGCCAGTCCATCTTGAGCGTAGCTTCCCAGGGAAGAGTCGTAACCTAGAGTTGAAAAGGAGAACAGGATCGCCTATATTGAAGTTTTTCTTTACTATTCTTTTGTCGTGGTAGGCTTTTGTTCTCTCTTTGTATATTTTTGCATTCTCGTAGGCAGATTGCCTAAGTTCTTCTAGTTTATGAATGTCAAGGGTACGTGTAACACCTCAAAATTTGCCCTCCTCTCTTGGGACTAGCATTATCATGTTGCATATCATTTTTAGGTCATTAGGCATTGCATATTGCATATCATGTGGTTATATTGTGCAAGCTATCTTCCCAAGTCTTGATCAGAAGATGAGGAAGTCAAAGTGCAAGCCTAGGGTTTATTGACTGATCACGGGCCATCTGAGGATTGGGCTGTAAATTAGGGTTTCATGGTTCTCAATGGATATTGGTCTTCATCTTGTTTACAATGATACATCATCATCATCATGGTTTGATAGAATCAAGTGTTGAAGCTGATTCCTTGAGATTAGGGTTTTGACCACTGGTCAACCCTAATCAGTTGCATTGGGCCAGTCAGGGCATGACCAGGAGGAGGGGTTTGTGATGTGTATGGGGATCATCCCATGGTTGTATTGAGCTAATTGAGGCTAGGGTTGCACCCTTGAGCCATGTCATCAGGAGATTGGAGCTTAACTTGATCTATGCATTGCCAGATTCATCTATCAGTGGAAAAGTCAACTGTGGTCAACTGTACATGATCTGATGGATTTGGAGGTGGAAATGAGTTGGATACACTTCATTCATGTTGGAACAAGTGTTATTTGACATCTCAAAGCTTAAAAATGAAGAAAATCAAGTCAGGACAAAAACTGCCAAAAATAGAAAGTGACTTGTAATGGAAGTTTCCAAAAATGGAAAGTTTTTGACCTCAAGACCACGTGTCCAAGGAAGCTTCAAATGAAAATTTGTTCAACATGAAAGTTTTAGATCTTGTTCTCACCTTTCCAAAAAGTCCAAGAACTTGAAAATCCCATGTATGGTTGGAAAATTATGGCTCAGTGAATTTCAAAAATGACCCATAATCAGGAGGCCATAACTTCCACATGGAGCATCCAAATTGGAAGTTCTTTATATGCACAAACTCCATTTGACATGTACTTTCATGGTGCATAATTGGATTTTCTCAAAAGTGGTCAATGCAAAAAGTCAAATTTCAACTGAATAGTTAAAATGGACCAGGGGCAAAATTGTCCAACTTGTGAAATAATTGGAATTTTTGAGTGGGGATTTTTGCTACACTTCATAAATAGTATTTGAAAGTTGTTGGAATCATCATAACATGCCTAGGCCTTGTGGTTTGGAATTTGGCTTGTAAAATGAAATTGCAAAAATGGACAAAGTGCCACCACATAGTGAATTTCCAAAATACTCATCCAATGAGAGTGAAACAAGTTGCAACAGCTCACACATGTCATTTTGAGAGTGTGTGAGCTGTCCATGAGGTGGCAATGAGCTGGCATGGGAAGTTCCAATTTTGCCCTTACTTGAAATTAACCAATTTCACTAATCATTCCATTTGGTTAATTAAACATGGTTAAGTGGTGATTAAGCAATCATATATATTCTTAATCACATCTAAATCATAACAGAAAAACACATTTCCCAAAATCAGATCTCAAATTCTTGGAATTCTCTCAAATTCTTCAAGAACACCAAAAAGCCAAATTCACCAAAACTTCTTCAATTCTTGCTCAAATGCGAAATTCTTTTGGCATTGATCTTGATTCATCATCATCTCCATCTGTTTTTGCATTTCATCACCAATTTCACACTGAAACACGACTGTTCAAGTGGAGCTCCATTCATGGCAAATCAGAATTTCGTGCATTAGGAGCTGTTTCACTCAAACCTAATCACATCATTCAACTCCTTGAAGCTTCTGGTCCATCTGTTTGTGGAGAAAGCGCGCAAAGAACAGCAATACAACACTGCAATTTCCAGGTTTCCAATTTTTCGAATCTCAAGATTTGCTTGATTGTTGTATGCATATCGTAGTGTGTTGAATGTAGAGTCCAGTGATATGATTAGTTTTGATTATAGTGAACTGTAGCTCGTGATATTTGGATTTGAAGTTTCGATGCAAAACCCTAACTCGATCGATTCAGAAGATTTAGGAATAGTTAGGTTAAATTAGGATGATATTTGAGATCCTCATGTTAAGACGGTTCCAACGACTATTCGTTTGTGAGTTTTGGTGGAGATTTCATGTTCTTCGTGTTCTTGCTTTTTCTGGAAAATCTGGAATGAAAACGATGATGAAATGGTGTTTGATCTGAAATTCCATTTGAATATTTGAACTCAGTGTTTACCGCCCCCGCGTTTTGTTATTTACAACTATGCCATTGGTTAATTCATTTAAATTATATTAATTCTAAAAATCATTAAAAATTCATAATCACTTTAGAAATTCACCAAAAATTAATTAAAAATCAGAAAAATATGTGGATTTTTTTGTTGACTTCCTAATTGACTGTAGAAGTTTATTGACTTATTTTTGGAAGTTGTGCTTGGAGAGATTTTAGTTTGACCTAGGGTTGTTTCACATGTGTGCATTTTTGATACATTCTACCATATCCATTGTGAAATCCTCATGCTCTAAAATAAATGCTTGAAAATTTTTGTGATGATTGTGGACTGGCTAATGTTGATTTATATGTAAATTTCATGAATTTTGGATTCCTGGTGTTTGAGTTATGAATTTTGGAATCTAGGTGTGACAATTTGTGTCACACCTCATTGTGTCAACTTGCTGGATGTATTTGAATGACCTAGACTTGTTAGAATGATGTGAAATTTTGCATGGAGGTTCATTAACATGTTAAGATGCTATGTGTATTTTTCTAGATTTCTCCATTGCATTTTCAATTTGATTGCTATTTTTCATCTCTGTTGGTTGATTATGCAAGTTCATGTGACACATGTTTGAATATTTGATGTGAAATGCTCATATGGTATTGAATGAACATGAAATTTGGTATGATAGTTGTAGACACATGATAGGACATGATGCTTTTGGTCCCAATCATTTCTTTACTGTTTTCATTGAATTATGAATTTTTGAAGTGAATGCATGTGTTGATGTTGTGATTTGGCTCATATAGTTGTGTCTGTTTTTGTTGATTTTCATTGACATGGTTTCCTTTGTCCAATTAAGCTAAAATTTGACATGCTGGACCTTGATTATGTTCTGTTTAGGTGTAAATTATTTGAGGATTTTTGGAATTGTTTTGATATGGAATTGAATGCAATAGTTCTGTTTGGATGTTTGGTGTTCCATTTGAACTAGTTTGATTTGTTTTGTGCATAAAATGAACATGATGAATGATATGGACATGGGACTAATTGTGTTGGCTTTTGTTTGACATTAATTTGACTTTGGTTGGATATCCCTTGCTGTTTAGGAATTTTTCTTGCCTTTGGACCCTAGGCTTGGCCTAGTGGTCTAGTTTCTAACATTTGATTGATTTTTCAGGATGAAAAGGTGCAATGTGTATGGAGAATGATCCAAGTCAATTCAATTGATGTTGTTTGATGTTTGTACACTAACATAACTTTGTTTTGTAGGTTGTGAAGTTTGGGCTTGAGCTCATAGCTTGCCTTTGTTGTGCATTAGTTTGTATAGTCTGACTGATTAATACTTGCTGTTTATTTTTGTCAGTCTGAGTACTAACTGTGTTTGACTGTTTCCAGGTACTTTTAGTTGCTCAGTTCCTTGTGAACTTTTGCTTTGCTTTGCTTAAGCAACTTGCATTGAGGTATAACTTCCTAACTTCATGTAGTCTGGAGACCCGGTCTGTTATTTGACCGGGCAAACTGTCTGAAGTCCTCCTTAAGAGGCGATGATTGTGATTGTTTAATTTTGTGCCTAAGCAGGTAAAGTCCTTAATCAAGGCAATTGGTGGAAGGTAGGGATATGCAATCTATCCCCCACTATTCTGTGTGTCATCCCTCTGCTCACACGGCTGTGTGTTGATGCATTGGGGCACAAACCCAAGATCTATGCTGTCGCACAATCGAGTCAGAGTCTTTGAGCGTAGAAGGGTCCCTCCATTCTGGACCCACGCTCCCTTGTCTGAAGCTCTCCCTGGTCAGGGATAGGAGCTGTGAGGTCTGATCCTCACTTCACCTTTCATCTGCTTCACCTTAGCCTCGTAATGGCAAGGTTAAGAGCAAACACAGCCCGTACAGATGACTTGCTGAGGCAGTCAAACCTATTGTGTGAGCCCACTTGTTTGGTTATAGTGCGTGCTATGTGGATATCTGTTTGAGATGCTTGTTCTCATTTGATGTATGCTTGAATTATTTTGTATGCTTGTATGCTTGCTTCTTTCCTGGATAGGAGTAGTTTGCTTATGCAAGTAGGATAGAAAACTGAACTTAGGGTAACGATGCATGACAACACTAGGCTCGAGTCCAGCTCCCTGGTAGTGTGTCTTCCCCTGGTTTCTGGCTAGTAATTCAGTCCCTTTCAGGGGAACTACATCGCCCTGATCCTTGTTCCAGACGAGGTATGTAGGCAGGTGGTCGTGCGAGACCACTCCGGGCAACCTTTTTCTTTTTGCGTGTGTTTACTTGTTATCTGATTGTGTGTTTGGTTCGGATGCCGACGTAAGCCCAGTGATTGGCAGTCGGGCTCCATGTTTGCCCTTTTGTATGTGTTTTGGTTCGGATGCTGACGTAATTCCATCGAGTGGTTGTCAGGCTCCACGTTTGCCTGTTTGGGTGCGTGTGTTGTTTGGCGTGCGTAAGCCGAACTACAGTGGCTCTGATTCTCGTTCCAGACGAGATATGTAGGCATAGGATGCGATGTCCTATCGAGCTCTCTTCCTCCTAACCCCACCTGCGTTCCCCGTGTGTGTGTGTGATGTTTAGCAACCTATTCTTTATTTTAGAACGTGGATCCCGTCGAGTACGACGGACGTGAGGGGTGCTAATACCTTCCCCTTGCGTAACCGACTCCCTTACCCTTTCTCTTTGGTCGCGAGACCATTTCCTTTCCAGGTTTCTTTGAGCGTTTCCTTTCCCTATCTTGGGATAAATAACGCGCAGCGGCGGCTCTGTGTGTTGTGTTTTTATTTGAGTCTCGCCGGTTGTTTTTTCGCAGGATGCGACAGCTGGCGACTCTGCTGGCGACTCTGCTGGGGACTCTGTGATGTAGACCTGCGCTGGTCCATCTTCCCTAAGCGAGTCCTTCCTAGCGTTCTAGGATAGTTTAGGTTGCTTTTTTTGCTTCATTTATTGTACTTATTATTCTAACCAGTGTATATATTTGCATAAATGTTTGCATGCATCATACTATCATGTTGCCGTCCTCTATGCAGGTGTTTCCTCTGTTTGGGGTGGGTGTTCTGAGTGGGGCTAAAACCCAGGCCCGAGTGTACACCTAGGACTAGTGTGGTCTCATGTTGCCTCTTTCATGTTAAGTCAACATGTGCCTGGCAGCATGATGTACCACAAGCCGAACGAGGTTCATTTGATAGTGCTTGCCTCTGTGGATATTCCGCTTTGGTTGAGTTACTTCATCTGAATTATTGACTCTGGTGACCGATCATTTCCCGGATCTTTGGTTTAGACGGTCTTAAGGGAGCTACAATGGCACACCCGAAAGGGCAAACCCATTGAGTATCTCTGCCCGATTGTCGAGACTATTATCCGCCTTAGGATGACCTGATTAGAATTTACCTGTGAGGGGAGGGTGATTCTTTCAGATGCATGTTCTGTTGGTGACTCAGATGGTGACTTTTTGTTCCGTGGATCAGAGTCCTATTTATAAGTCGGATTTATGGCCGTTTATTTCAGAGACACCGGAGTGCTGTCCGTGGTATTTATCAGTGGGGATCCGTTTATTTCAGGATTCCCCGGGCCGTTTCAGATGGTTGTGGGTGTCTGCTCAGAGACTGATGATGATGATGATGTATCTGTTTTCCGTTTATTTCGGAACCCGTGGGTCAGATTGGTGGTTACTTATTCCTCAGATGGTTATGATCAGTTCAGAAACCAGGTTTCAGTGCAGAGGATCAGATGACTTGGAGGATGGCAATGCATTGTATTCATTCATCAGCATCATTACATATTGCATTTACCTGCATCTAACACATGTTTATCCATATGCAGGGACATTTTTGATCGAGATCCTGGTTGAGAGACTTCCTGTTCAGATATGAGGACCGGTCTGAAAGACAACATTGCTTACAGTTTCTTCGATCCTGAGATTGGTGTGCTGAAGGAGATGATAGCATTGATTACACCCGACCATGTGGGGATGTTCAGAGAGTCATACGGTAGTATCCTGAAGACGGTTTTCAGACTCACAGACAGTGACAGGAGCGCCATTCATACTCTTCTTCAATTCTATGATCGGGGCTAAGATGTTTCGTGTTTCCAGATTATCTGTTGGGACCTCTGATGGAGGACTATGCTAGCATCCTGGGTATGCAGATCCGTGATCAGATTCCTTTCCACGTCACTAGGGTAGAGCCAGATGTCCTTGGGATTTTGCGTGCTCTTTATTTGAGTCCGGAAATGATCAAGAAGGGTTTGAAGGAAAAGGGGAAGTTATCCGGTTTTCATTTGAGTTTCTTGGAGGCTAATGCCAAGGAACATGCTGCTATGGGTAACTGGAAGACGGTTTGTGCTCTGATTGCTGTGAGCATTTATGGTATTGTTCTGTTCCCTAATCAGAAGAATTTTGTGGACCATAATGCTATTAGGTTATTCGTACAGAGAAACCCTATTCCTACTCTGATCGGAGATGTTTACTACTCGGTGCATAACAGGAATGAGAAGCGGCGTGGTGGTTTGATCAGGTGCTGTTCTCAGTTGCTCTTCAAGTGGTTTATGGGGTATTTGCCTTCTCGAGGTGCCTTTGCTCATATTGATCCCACTGTCAAGTGGTCATTCAGGTTGATGGGTCTGCGGGCTGATGATATTGCTTGGACTCATAATGGTTTGGCTGGTCGAGACTTTATATGCAGTTGTGGGAGTTTACCTAATGTGCCTTTGGTGGGAGTTCAGGGTTGCATTAATTACAACCCGGCGCTTCTTAGGAGACAGATGGGGTTTGCTGTAGAGGGTCCTCCTCTCGGGCGGGAGATTCAGGAGTCCTTCTATTTCCCGATTGATGGTAACCAGACCAAGCTGAGGCAGGTATTGGATGAGTGGCGAGATATTCAGAGGAAGGGTAAGGTTCCTTATGGCAAAGTCAATAGTCGGTATTTTCCTTTGTTCGAAGATTGGTTGCGGAAGAGGATTGAGGTTACATTTCTACCGTTTCCTGGAGGTGATCCTGCGTGTCCTATGATTGAGGGTCCAAGTGCTTCTGTTAGCCTGGAGGAATTCCTTGAGATGAAGAGGGCCAGAGATCAGCTACTTGCAGAGAAAGCTGAATTGGAGAGAAGTGTTGCTCGGTTCCAGGCAGCTAATCAGGAGATCAAAGTGAAGATGGAAGATCAAGACAAGCGACATGCCTTGGAAGCCAAACGCTTTGAGATGGATACTGCCTACTATGGGAAGATTAGCCAAGCTTTAGCATCATCCAACCGGGAGCACGACATCACTAAGGATAAGTTGTTCAGAGCGTCGAAGGTTATTGAAGATGAGAAGAGAAGGCAAATCCTGGTGAGAGATCAGAGGGATGATAGAGTCAGAGTTCTCATTGCTGAGTGGGAGACCAAGCTAAAGGCAAAGGAAGCAGAGAATTTGAAGATCACCGCTGAGAGGGATCATTACAGGGCTAAGAGAGACCACTACTTCAGGCAGATGAAGATTCATCAGAAGGAAGTCGGGAGACTACAGCAGGAGAACACCGAGCTCAGGTTCGCCGCAGAGTTCGCGAGGATGGAAGATGAGATAGGGCCATCTGTGGGACCCTCATCGAGCTAGATCTTTCATTTGTGTTGGATTACCGTCAGGCTTGTTGACGGAATTCACTTGTCTGTATTTCTTTCCTATTCTGGAGGATTGTATTTGACTTTATTTGACTTGATGTATGACTATGGCACTGATTGTGCACTTTTGGTTATATGATGGTGATTTTTCATTCAGTGATTGGTTTTCAAGCTTTATTTGCTTTACCGTATGCACTCACACAAGCACACACATGGTTGGGGGTATCATGCTAAATCATATATCTCCGATCTGCACGATAAAATCAGATGCTGAATATCAAAATATTGATGCCAGATTATTACTTGTCTCAAGGATACCAGGATCAAGAGACGAAGTGTCCTTCATATGGATAGACACTGCATCCATGCATTGATCATAATAACTGTGTTTTATTTTGCAGGTATTTGTTACTAACGTGCTTGATTGTTACAGGAATCATTGCTCGCGCTCGAAGAACAGTACCTTTGCACTCAACGCGCCCTCACAGATATTATACCAGAAGAAATACTCCCAGACTCATGGAGCTTCCTAGCGCAGATATGCTTGAGCTAAAAGATAAAATGAACGAGCTGATCAACATAATGCAAGGTTTCGCAGTTGGTCAGAAGGCGTTAGCAGACAAGGTTGAAAAGCTCGAGCGGGCTTCTGCAGCAAACAGTGGGGTTAACCTGGATGGAGTCTCCAACCAGGGGCAGGGATCTCGAGACGGCGGAAAGAGAACAACTGTGGGTCTCGTGAATAATGCTGGTGGTCTTGGTGGTGCTGGTGGCCAACCGGGTCAGAATCAGAAGGATAACTTTGTGCCTCCGTTCTACGGATTCGATGAAGACCAGGAGGAAGACAGGGAGGCTGACCAATTCTCGATGCAGAATGAACCTTTTGTGCCTTACAACGCTCCGCCTCAGAACAGGGAGATTCAGCTGCTGGCTGAGAAAATTAAGGTGCTTGAGAGCTATGCCACTCCTGGAGTGGTGAATATGTCTAACATGGGGTTGGTAGAGGGGATTGTGATCCCACATAAGTTCAAGGCGCCCACTTTTGACAGATATAACGGGAGTTCTTGCCCAGAAACTCACCTTCAAGCTTTCGTCCGCAAGATATCTGCATACACAATGGACCAGAAATTGTGGATGTACTTCTTCCAGGACAGCCTGTCCGGAGGCTCCCTGGAGTGGTATACTAAGTTGAAATCGTCCGATATAAAGAGCTGGCAGGATCTTGGGGATGCTTTCTTCAAGCAGTACCAGTTCAACGCTGACATGGCTCCGAGCCGTACCCAGCTGCAGGGTATGTCTCAGAAAAACAATGAGGGATTTAAGGAGTATGCCCAACGGTGGAGAGAACTGGCTGCGAGAGTCCAACCTCCTCTGGTGGATCGCGAAATGTCTGACTTGTTCATGGGGACCCTGCAGGGGCCGTTTGCGGAAAGGATGGTGGGATGTCCTGTCACTAATTTCTCTGACATCGTGGTGGCAGGGGAAAGGATTGAAAGTTGGTTAAAGCTGGGTAAGATTCAGGGCAATGCATCTTCTTCTTCTTCCGGTTCAAAGAAGCCATTCAGTAATAATGGTGGGCAGAGAAAGAAGGAAGGAGACACCAGTGCCGTTTATACACAACGCGGACCCAGTAGGGACCGTTACTTCCAGCACAATGCTGCGGTAACAATTCCTGCTGAGTCTCAGTCAGCACCACCGCAACAGCAGCAGCAGCAACAGAGACAACCTTTCCAACAGAGGCCACAGAGGGCTGGGTACCAGGTCAGGGGCAGGATGAGTGATCGACAATTTGATAGGCCTCCCGTGACATACTCCTTTCTGTTGAAGAAGCTTTTGGACCTTGGGCTGGTACAATTGAGGACGCTGGCGCCTTTGAGACCTGATCAGAGGCCGGCCAGTTATAATGAAAATGCAAAGTGCGAATTCCATTCGGGTGCTCCCGGACATAATGTAGAGGACTGCAAAGCTTTTAAGCACGTAGTCCAGGACCTGGTGGATTCAAAGGCCATCAATTTCGCGCCATCTCCTAATGTCAATGCAAATCCCATGCCTGCGCATGGCCCGAGGGGGGTGAACGCCATTTCTGCGGAAAATAGAGTTGGGCTGTCTGATGTGAGTCAGTTGAAGACGCCTTTGGCCGAGGTCAAGAGGCAGTTGTTAAAGAATGGGGTTTATCCGGGCTGCGGTCACGTGTGTGCTGAGTGCACTGTTTCTGTGAATGGTTGTGAGCTTCTGAGGAAGTGTGTCCAGGGTCTGATGGACGAAGGGGTTATTATGATTGAGAGGGCTGATGAAGAGAAGGAAGAGGTCTCCACCATAACCATTTATTACGACCCGGTGGATTTGTCAAACCTTGTGGAGGAGGCTCCAGTTACCATCACGGTACCTGGGCCAATTCCCTACGACAAAGATGATGCCGTGCCGTGGCATTATGGTGGGGAAGTGTATTGCAATGGCGAGAAGTTGGAGGAACAATCTGCAAGTGAAACCACCGTGCTAAAGGTGGATAATGCCGGTCCCAGCGGTTTCACTCGCAGCGGTAGGCTGTTTGCTCCTGATGCGTTGAGGAGAGGGGAGGAAGAAAAAGATAAAAAAGAAAAGGCCGAGGCTTTAGCCAGGGCAAAGGGGAAGGCTGTGGTGGATAACGGTGGTACTCCTGTGATGACACCGGCGCCTGCGGGGTCGGAAAATAAATTTGATGATGAGGCTGAAGAGTTCTTGAGGATCATCAAAAAGTCGGAGTATAAACTGGTCGATCATTTGCAGCAAACTCCTTCCAAGATCTCAATTCTTTCATTGTTGCTGAGCTCAGAGGGGCATAGGGAGGCCTTATTGAAAATTCTGAAGAAGGCGTATGTTCCTCAGGAGATTACCATTAATCAGCTGGAGACGGTTGTATCCAATGTGCATGCTAGCCATGGGCTGGGCTTTACGGATATGGACCTGACAGTGGACGGCAGGAACCACAATAGGGCGCTACACATAGCAATGGAATGCAAAGGGGCCGTGCTGTCGCATGTGCTGGTTGATACCGGCTCCTCATTAAATGTGTTGCCAAAGAAAGCCCTGGCGAAGCTTAACTGTGATGGGCTGATTTTGACCCTGACTGATTTGATTGTGCGGGCTTTTGATGGGTCAAAACGGGCCGTATTTGGGGAGGTTGAATTGTCGGTGAAGATTGGGCCTGAGGTGTTCAAGTCGACATTCTACGTCATGGATATTCAGCCGGCATACAGTTGCCTGTTGGGTCGCCCATGGATTCATGCTGCGGGAGCAGTTACTTCGACTTTGCACCAGAAGCTGAAGTATGTCTGGGGAGGTCAGGTTGTCACCGTCTGCGGAGAGGAGGATATTTTCGTCAGCCACTTGTCTTCGTTTAAATACGTGGAGATGGATGGTGAGATCTGGGAGACGCCCAGTCAGGCATTTGAAACCGTTAAGGTGGAGAATGCTCTGTTTGCTAAAGAAGAGGAGAAACCGTCCATTGCTTCATACAAGCAGGCCGCTGAGGTGGTAAAGAGTGGAGAGGCTCCTGGTTGGGGCAGAATGATGGAGATTCCTGAGAAGAAGGATAGATTTGGAGTTGGGTACCAGCCGGGCCGAGGCTCAGGGCAAGGCAGAGGACGTCGTACGTCGGTAACTTTCACAAGCGCCGGGATGCTGGATCCGGATCACATCTGCATGATGGGTGAAGATACTGATAGTGACTGCGACATCGACCAGTGGATAAAGCCGTGCACACCAGGGATGGAAATCCAGAACTGGAAGGCCGAAGAGATCATCCGGGTCACTCTCCTTGAAGAGTAATATTTTTCCTGTTTTCATTTTATATGCATGAAAGCCATACGTGTTGCCCGACACGTAATGGTCCATTGTAAGGGCCACCTCATGTTTAAATTTGCAAATTCGCATCATGAATAAAGGATGTTTTTCAGTTAAAAGCGGTATTCCCTGTTTTTCATTTATTTTTGCAGTTTAAAAATAAAAACAAATAAAAATGGCAATGTTTTCATTTTTCTTTTTCAATTTGTCACACTGGTTCTAAAGCAATGCATGAATCAACATTCGTGCAGATGCGATTCTTCTCCGGATCTCATTGATAACAATCCTGTTACACTCTCATATGACTTCGACAATCCGATCTATCTTGCTGAAGAAGAAGACGAAGAAGATTGTGAACTGCCAGGGGAATTAGCCAGATTGTTGAAACAAGAGGAGAAGGTGATTCAGCCGCACGAAGAGCCAATTGAGGTTGTGAATCTGGGTACCGATGAGATGAAGAAAGAAGTGAAAATTGGGGCTGCTTTGGAGGAAAGTGTTAAGAGCAGATTGGTAGTGTTGTTGAAAGAGTATGTCGACATCTTTGCCTGGTCTTATCAAGATATGCCAGGGTTGGATACCGATATTGTTATGCACAAGTTACCGTTGAGATCTGAGTGTCCTCCAGTGAAGCAGAAGTTGCGCAGAACTCGACCTGACATGGCAATGAAAATTAAAGAGGAAGTGCAGAAGCAGTGGGATGCTGGTTTCCTTGCTGTCACTAATTATCCGCCATGGGTTGCGAACATTGTGTCAGTCCCGAAGAAAGATGGGAAGGTGAGAATGTGTGTGGACTACCGGGATCTGAACAGAGCTAGTCCGAAAGATGATTTTCCATTACCTCACATTGACGTGTTGGTAGACAATACAGCTCAATTCTCGGTGTTTTCCTTCATGGATGGCTTTTCTGGCTATAATCAAATTAAAATGTCGCCAAATGATATGGAGAAAACAACGTTCATTACACCGTGGGGCACCTTTTGTTACAAGGTGATGCCATTTGGTCTCAAGAACGCCGGTGCTACTTATCAGAGAGCCATGGTGACTTTGTTTCATGATATGATTCATCATGAAATTGAATGCTATGTTGATGACATGATAGCAAAGTCCCAAACAGAAGAGGGGCATTTGGTAGATTTGGCCAAGTTGTTCGACCGGCTGAGACAGTTCAGACTGAGGTTGAATCCGAACAAGTGCACATTCGGAGTGCGGTCCGGTAAATTGCTGGGGTTCATTGTAAGTGAGAAAGGAATCGAGGTTGATCCTGCGAAAGTAAAAGCAATAAGAGAAATGCCTGAACCGAGAACGGAGAAGGAGGTTCGTGGTTTCTTAGGTAGATTGAACTACATTTCACGGTTCATATCTCATCTAACGGCCACATGCGAACCGATTTTCCAATTGTTAAGAAAAGATCAAACGGTCAGGTGGAATGATGATTGCCAAGCGGCATTTGAAAAAATAAAAGAATATTTGCAGGAGCCTCCGATTCTGATGCCTCCTGTGGAGGGAAGACCATTAATTCTGTACCTGACAGTCCTCGAGGGGTCTATGGGGTGTGTATTGGGGCAGCATGACGAGTCTGGTCGAAAAGAGCATGCCATATACTACTTAAGCAAAAAGTTTACCGACTGTGAAACAAGATATTCACTGCTCGAGAAAACTTGCTGTGCTTTGGTCTGGGTTGCTCGCCGACTAAGGCAGTACATGCTGGTTCATACCACTTTGTTGATTTCCAAGATGGATCCGATCAAGTACATTTTCGAGAAGCCAGCATTGACCGGACGGGTTGCGAGGTGGCAAATGATTTTGACTGAATATGATATACAGTACACCTCTCAGAAAGCAATTAAGGGGAGTGTATTGTCTGATTACCTCGCTCAGCAACCTATTGATGATTATCAACCGATGAAGTTTGAATTCCCTGATGAGGACATCATGTTTCTCAAATCAAAAGATTGCGAGGAACCGATCCCGGAGGAGGGGCCTGACCCTGAATCCGAATGGATTCTGATGTTTGATGGGGCTGTTAACGTAAATGGAAGCGGTGTTGGTGTTGTTTTAGTTACGCCGAAAGGATCCCACATTCCTTTTGCTGCCCGGCTAACATTTGAGTGCACCAACAACGTGGCTGAATATGAAGCGTGTATATTGGGAATTGAGGAGGCGATTGATTTGAGGATCAAGAACCTTGTCATTTATGGAGATTCAGCTCTGGTGATAAATCAGGTTAACGGAAAATGGTATACGCATCAATCTCATTTGGTCCCGTATCGAGATTATACGAGGAGATTGTTGACGTTTTTCACCAAGGTGAAGATGCATCATGTGCCCAGGGAGGAGAATCCTTTGGCAGATGCTTTGGCTACTCTGGCTGCCTTGATTAAGGTGCAGAGGTGGAATCAGTTCCCCAGTGTGGAAGTGGGACGTCTGGATAGACCGGCTTATGTGTTTGCTGTTGATACAGCACCTGATGATGAGAAGCCGTGGTATTACGATATCAAGCGCTATCTTGAGACTCAAGAGTATCCTGAGGGAGCATCGAAGAAGGATCGAAAGACTCTACGGAGGTTAGCCATGGTGTTCTATCTGAATAAGGATGGGGTTTTGTATAAGAGGAATTTTGATTGGGTCTTGCTCAGATGTGTGGATGATGCAAAAGCAAGCCAATTGATGAAAGAGGTTCATGAGGGATCGTTCGGTACCCATGCCAGTGGGAATGCGATGGTAAAGAAGCTGCTGAGAGCAGGTTATTACTGGATGACAATGGAGGCCCAATGTTTTAACTTCGTGCGGAAGTGTCATAAATGCCAGATTTATGCTGATAAGGTGCACGTGCCTCCAAATCCGTTGAGCTTGATGTCGTCTCCATGGCCGTTTGCTATGTGGGGCATTGATATGATTGGAAAGATTGAGCCTACGGCTTCGAATGGGCACAGGTTCATATTAGTGGCTATTGATTACTTCACCAAGTGGGTTGAAGCAGCCTCTTATACGAATGTGACGAAGCAGGTCGTGGCCAGATTTCTCAAGAGAGACATCATTTGCAGATACGGGGTTCCCGAGAGAATCATTACTGATAATGGTTCTAATTTGAACAATAAGATGATGGCAGAACTGTGCCGGGAATTCAAGATTGAGCATCACAATTCTTCTCCCTATCGTCCGAAGATGAATGGGGCGGTTGAGGCAGCCAACAAGAATATAAAGAAGATTGTGCAGAAAATGGTGGTAACCTATAAAGATTGGCATGAGATGTTGCCGTTTGCATTGCATGGGTATCGAACGTCGGTACGCACATCTACGGGGGCAACTCCTTTCTCATTGGTATATGGGATGGAGGTTGTATTACCTGTTGAGGTTCAGATTCCCTCTTTGAGAGTCCTGATGGACGTGAAGTTGCAAGAGGCTGAATGGGTAAGAACCCGGTATGAAGAGTTGAGCCTGATTGAGGAAAAGAGGCTGGCAGCCATCTGTCATGGGCAGTTGTACCAGCAAAGGATGAAGCGTGCTTTTGACAAGAAGGTGCGACCTCGGGTATATCACGTAGGTGATATGGTGTTGAAAAGGATCCTTCCTCCTTAAAACGATCGTAGGGGCAAATGGACACCGAATTATGAAGGTCCATTCGTGGTCAAAAGGGTTTTCTCTGGCGGAGCCTTGTTGTTAACGACCATGGATGGTGAAGATTTTCTATCCCCTGTGAATGCGGACGCAGTTAAAAAATACTTCGTATAATTGACCCGCTGGACGAAAAGAATAAAATAGTCCTGGCAAAAATGGGCGTCCCGGCGAACCAAAAACAGAAAAAAAAGGTTCGGGCAAAAATTAGGGATAAAATGAAAAAAAACTGTACACCCGGCAAGTCGAAAACCTGAGAAGGCGACTTGGGCAAAAAAGGGTATCCCGGTGGACTGAAAACCCGAAAGGGCGGTCCAGGCAAAAGAGGGATTGAAACGAACAACTGCGTCCAGCATAATTGTTTGCGCTTTGGTTAAAGCATCATGGATAATACCCGGTAGGGATCAGATCAGAAGCGTCTTGTTCAGAAGGCAGAAAGCACGGAGAGTCTGAGGACATATGGGGTGTAACCGAGTTGGAACTCGATGAGATCACGGGTTTCACATTGCCATTAGGATAGATTTTTCCTTTGGTGCGCAATTACCTCTTTTCAGAAATTGCTTCCTTTGTATTGCTCAATATGAGCCACACTTTTCCAATCAATAAAATGCATATTCAGTCAAATAATTTTGTTTTTGTTTTTCATTACCGCTTTGATTGCAAAAACATCCAGATATTTTTGATAAAGAATTTTGCATTTTAAGACATACAGGTACCTTCCAATGCATGTTTATAAGATGGAAAGCTTGAAATCTTATTTGGAAGGTTGAGTGACCCAAGTGTTGAAATCTTGACGCGCCTGGGGCACGGTTTTATCTAATGATCTGTTTTGCAGGAACTGTTAGATATTCTTCACTCACTTGCAGGTTGTGATGTGGAAGTTTTGTAACGGATCCCCAGAGAGTTCGCTCAAGGACGAATGAATGAAAAACGATGAAGTGACGTTGCGGCGTACGACGATCCTTGAAATTAATCAAGAAGACTCTTCAAAGTCGGAAGGTTTGAAAGTTTGTAGAAATTCCCTGCAGAGTCCGCTCAGGGACGAGTGCATGAAGAAAGGACGGAGAGACGACGAGACGTACGACGACCTTTGGAATTAATCAAGAAGACTCTTCAAAGTCGGAAAATTGAAATTTCTGTATAATCCCAGGAGTACGTTTCCGTCGAGCACGGAGCGGTTTGGAATACAAGATGATGGAGCAGAAAAGGTCCAGGCGAGTCTGGGAATTCTCAAAAGTGGAAAGCTGATACGAGTTTGGGAGGTGGGTACTATGGTTCGACGAGTAGACGGGTGTTCTGTACCTACTTTTCTCATTTCCCAGCGTGGTCCCCAAGCAGAATCGTAGGGCTAGCTCCCCAGCAGATTCCAAGGTCAGTGGTTTCTCCCAGCCGAGTCAAGATGGTTATCCCCGGCAGGTTTACAACAGCGGTGTTTCCTCAGTAGCCAGGTCTGAAGGTTGTTATCCCCGAGTGGAGCGGGTTTCAATGAAATATATCTCCAGCAGTGTTCATCTACCAGTGGATTGAACAAGTTCCCGTAGAGGACCGATATCTGCATCCCCAGCTGAGTTGATTCTACCTATGGATTGCATGGGTGGTCCCCGGCGGAACGACATTCGTTTCCCTAGCAGGGTCAGGATGGTTATCCCCAGCAGGTTTCAAATTGATGTTTCCCCAGTTGAGTCTGGAGATTGCTATTTCCCCAGCGGAGTATCTGTGAGCATTTCCCCAGTGAAGTCAACAGGTATCTGTGAGGGTTTCCCGAAGCGGAATCAGGATTGATATCCCTAGCAAGTCAAAGATGGTCGTATCCCCACAAAGTGTTGGTGATGCTTATCCCCCGCAGTTTCTCGAGTGGATTGGGTGCAAAGGAGGTTCTTCCCCGGCCAGGGTTGCCTATTTCCCGGCAGCAGTGCTATTCCCCAGCAGGGTGGAAATCGGAGCAGTGACGAGTTCCTCAGCAGAGTGTCTCGTATTCCCCAAAAGAGTCCCTTGAGGGGGATATTTCTTTTTATGCATTCATCATGAAAAAAATAACATGGCATATTGCATAGAAAAATAAATAATCGCGTAGCATTTCCATAATTATGGAGCATTACGCAGAAAAATCAATCATGCATCATTAAAAGCATAAGCTAGTCTCGAGCTGTGGTTACCGTTTGGGAGGTGATGTTGCATCAAAGTTTCTGTCGAGCGAAGATGGGAATGATAATCCGAAATGTTTCGGTGTTCAGACCGAGGCGGTATCCAGACCGATTTGGCGTTCAGGCCAGATTTTCCGATTTTCAGATCGAAGAAGTTTCCGACGATCAGGTTGATGTGCTTATGGTATCCAGACCAATCTTTCCGGTATTCAGACCGAGGCGGTGTCCAGACCAGAGTGGCGTTCAGGCCAATATTCCGATTTTCAGATCGAAGAAGCTTCCGACACGTAGATCGATGCAGCTTGTGGCAGTCAGGCCAATTTTCCGGTATTCAGACCGAAGTGGTGTTCAGGCCAATTTTCCGGTATTCAGACCGAAGTGGCATTCAGGCCAATTTTCCGGTGTTCAGACCGAAGTGGTGTTCAGACCAGTATGCCGGTATTCAGACCGAAGTGGCATTCAGGCCAATTTTCCGGTGTTCAGACCGAAGTGGTGTTCAGACCAATGCGCCGGTATTCAGACCGAAGCGGTATTCAGATAGAAGTGGTTTTCAGACCCAAAAAAGGAAAGTTCCGGGGTTCAAGAAGATAAAAAAAAAAAAAAAAAAAGAAGAAAGAAGAGAAAAAAAAAGAGAAGAAGAAAGACGATAATCCCCAGCGGATGTGGTGTTCAGACCATGATCCTCCCTGTATTACCATTTATGTTGGTAGTCAGGTTAATGTTGATTGTTTCGGTGATCAGGCCGACTCTTCTCCGTACCGGACGGATATTTTTAGTTTCAAGATTGTGTTCTTCGTCGATTCTGACAGGCGTTGTTAATTATTTTTCCCATCAGAGTGCAAATTGTTCGTCTGTTCTTGGTATTCAATCACTCTTCATCCTGATCATCTGAAAGCCGAGGCTATTCATATCGACAGGTTCACAGTGGATTGAATAGGGGCAACTGTAACACCTCAAAATTTGCCCTCCTCTCTTGGGACTAGCATTATCATGTTGCATATCATTTTTAGGTCATTAGGCATTGCATATTGCATATCATGTGGTTACATTGTGCAAGCTATCTTCCCAAGTCTTGATCAGAAGATGAGGAAGTCAAAGTGCAAGCCTAGGGTTTATTGACTGATCACGGGCCATCTGAGGATTGGGCTGTAAATTAGGGTTTCATGGTTCTCAATGGATATTGGTCTTCATCTTGTTTACAATGATACATCATCATCATCATGGTTTGATAGAATCAAGTGTTGAAGCTGATTCCTTGAGATTAGGGTTTTGACCACTGGTCAACCCTAATCAGTTGCATTGGGCCAGTCAGGGCATGACCAGGAGGAGGGGTTTGTGATGTGTATGGGGATCATCCCATGGTTGTATTGAGCTAATTGAGGCTAGGGTTGCACCCTTGAGCCATGTCATCAGGAGATTGGAGCTTAACTTGATCTATGCATTGCCAGATTCATCTATCAGTGGAAAAGTCAACTGTGGTCAACTGTACATGATCTGATGGATTTGGAGGTGGAAATGAGTTGGATACACTTCATTCATGTTGGAACAAGTGTTATTTGACATCTCAAAGCTTAAAATGAAGAAAATCAAGTCAGGACAAAAACTGCCAAAAATAGAAAGTGACTTGTAATGGAAGTTTCCAAAAATGGAAAGTTTTTGACCTCAAGACCACGTGTCCAAGGAAGCTTCAAATGAAAATTTGTTCAACATGAAAGTTGTAGATCTTGTTCTCACCTTTCCAAAAAGTCCAAGAACTTGAAAATCCCATGTATGGTTGGAAAATTATGGCTCAGTGAATTTCAAAAATGACCCATAATCAGGAGGCCATAACTTCCACATGGAGCATCCAAATTGGAAGTTCTTTATATGCACAAACTCCATTTGACATGTACTTTCATGGTGCATAATTGGATTTTCTCAAAAGTGGTCAATGCAAAAAGTCAAATTTCAACTGAACAGTTAAAATGGACCAGGGGCAAAATTGTCCAACTTGTGAAATAATTGGAATTTTTGAGTGGGGATTTTTGCTACACTTCATAAATAGTATTTGAAAGTTGTTGGAATCATCATAACATGCCTAGGCCTTGTGGTTTGGAATTTGGCTTGTAAAATGAAATTGCAAAAATGGACAAAGTGCCACCACATAGTGAATTTCCAAAATACTCATCCAATGAGAGTGAAACAAGTTGCAACAGCTCACACATGTCATTTTGAGAGTGTGTGAGCTGTCCATGAGGTGGCAATGAGCTGGCATGGGAAGTTCCAATTTTGCCCTTACTTGAAATTAACCAATTTCACTAATCATTCCATTTGGTTAATTAAACATGGTTAAGTGGTGATTAAGCAATCATATATATTCTTAATCACATCTAAATCATAACAGAAAAACACATTTCCCAAAATCAGATCTCAAATTCTTGGAATTCTCTCAAATTCTTCAAGAACACCAAAAAGCCAAATTCACCAAAACTTCTTCAATTCTTGCTCAAATGCGAAAATTCTTTTGGCATTGATCTTGATTCATCATCATCTCCATCTGTTTTTGCATTTCATCACCAATTTCACACTGAAACACGACTGTTCAAGTGGAGCTCCATTCATGGCAAATCAGAATTTCGTGCATTAGGAGCTGTTTCACTCAAACCTAATCACATCATTCAACTCCTTGAAGCTTCTGGTCCATCTGTTTGTGGAGAAAGCGCGCAAAGAACAGCAATACAACACTGCAATTTCCAGGTTTCCAATTTTTCGAATCTCAAGATTTGCTTGATTGTTGTATGCATATCGTAGTGTGTTGAATGTAGAGTCCAGTGATATGATTAGTTTTGATTATAGTGAACTGTAGCTCGTGATATTTGGATTTGAAGTTTCGATGCAAAACCCTAACTCGATCGATTCAGAAGATTTAGGAATAGTTAGGTTAAATTAGGATGATATTTGAGATCCTCATGTTAAGACGGTTCCAACGACTATTCGTTTGTGAGTTTTGGTGGAGATTTCATGTTCTTCGTGTTCTTGCTTTTTCTGGAAAATCTGGAATGAAAACGATGATGAAATGGTGTTTGATCTGAAATTCCATTTGAATATTTGAACTCAGTGTTTACCGCCCCCGCGTTTTGTTATTTACAACTATGCCATTGGTTAATTCATTTAAATTATATTAATTCCAAAAATCATTAAAAATTCATAATCACTTTAGAAAATTCACCAAAAATTAATTAAAAATCAGAAAATATGTGGATTTTTTTGTTGACTTCCTAATTGACTGTAGAAGTTTATTGACTTATTTTTGGAAGTTGTGCTTGGAGAGATTTTAGTTTGACCTAGGGTTGTTTCACATGTGTGCATTTTTGATACATTCTACCATATCCATTGTGAAATCCTCATGCTCTAAAATAAATGCTTGAAAATTTTTGTGATGATTGTGGACTGGCTAATGTTGATTTATATGTAAATTTCATGAATTTTGGATTCCTGGTGTTTGAGTTATGAATTTTGGAATCTAGGTGTGACAATTTGTGTCACACCTCATTGTGTCAACTTGCTGGATGTATTTGAATGACCTAGACTTGTTAGAATGATGTGAAATTTTGCATGGAGGTTCATTAACATGTTAAGATGCTATGTGTATTTTTCTAGATTTCTCCATTGCATTTTCAATTTGATTGCTATTTTTCATCTCTGTTGGTTGATTATGCAAGTTCATGTGACACATGTTTGAATATTTGATGTGAAATGCTCATATGGTATTGAATGAACATGAAATTTGGTATGATAGTTGTAGACACATGATAGGACATGATGCTTTTGGTCCCAATCATTTCTTTACTGTTTTCATTGAATTATGAATTTTTGAAGTGAATGCATGTGTTGATGTTGTGATTTGGCTCATATAGTTGTGTCTGTTTTTGTTGATTTTCATTGACATGGTTTCCTTTGTCCAATTAAGCTAAAATTTGACATGCTGGACCTTGATTATGTTCTGTTTAGGTGTAAATTATTTGAGGATTTTTGGAATTGTTTTGATATGGAATTGAATGCAATAGTTCTGTTTGGATGTTTGGTGTTCCATTTGAACTAGTTTGATTTGTTTTGTGCATAAAATGAACATGATGAATGATATGGACATGGGACTAATTGTGTTGGCTTTTGTTTGACATTAATTTGACTTTGGTTGGATATCCCTTGCTGTTTAGGAATTTTTCTTGCCTTTGGACCCTAGGCTTGGCCTAGTGGTCTAGTTTCTAACATTTGATTGATTTTTCAGGATGAAAAGGTGCAATGTGTATGGAGAATGATCCAAGTCAATTCAATTGATGTTGTTTGATGTTTGTACACTAACATAACTTTGTTTTGTAGGTTGTGAAGTTTGGGCTTGAGCTCATAGCTTGCCTTTGTTGTGCATTAGTTTGTATAGTCTGACTGATTAATACTTGCTGTTTATTTTTGTCTGTCTGAGTACTAACTGTGTTTGACTGTTTCCAGGTACTTTTAGTTGCTCAGTTCCTTGTGAACTTTTGCTTTGCTTTGCTTAAGCAACTTGCATTGAGGTATAACTTCCTAACTTCATGTAGTCTGGAGACCCGGTCTGTTATTTGACCGGGCAAACTGTCTGAAGTCCTCCTTAAGAGGCGATGATTGTGATTGTTTAATTTTGTGCCTAAGCAGGTAAAGTCCTTAATCAAGGCAATTGGTGGAAGGTAGGGATATGCAATCTATCCCCCACTATTCTGTGTGTCATCCCTCTGCTCACACGGCTGTGTGTTGATGCATTGGGGCACAAACCCAAGATCTATGCTGTCGCACAATCGAGTCAGAGTCTTTGAGCGTAGAAGGGTCCCTCCATTCTGGACCCACGCTCCCTTGTCTGAAGCTCTCCCTGGTCAGGGATAGGAGCTGTGAGGTCTGATCCTCACTTCACCTTTCATCTGCTTCACCTTAGCCTCGTAATGGCAAGGTTAAGAGCAAACACAGCCCGTACAGATGACTTGCTGAGGCAGTCAAACCTATTGTGTGAGCCCACTTGTTTGGTTATAGTGCGTGCTATGTGGATATCTGTTTGAGATGCTTGTTCTCATTTGATGTATGCTTGAATTATTTTGTATGCTTGTATGCTTGCTTCTTTCCTGGATAGGAGTAGTTTGCTTATGCAAGTAGGATAGAAAACTGAACTTAGGGTAACGATGCATGACAACACTAGGCTCGAGTCCAGCTCCCTGGTAGTGTGTCTTCCCCTGGTTTCTGGCTAGTAATTCAGTCCCTTTCAGGGGAACTACATCGCCCTGATCCTTGTTCCAGACGAGGTATGTAGGCAGGTGGTCGTGCGAGACCACTCCGGGCAACCTTTTTCTTTTTTGCGTGTGTTTACTTGTTATCTGATTGTGTGTTTGGTTCGGATGCCGACGTAAGCCCAGTGATTGGCAGTCGGGCTCCATGTTTGCCCTTTTGTATGTGTTTTGGTTCGGATGCTGACGTAATTCCATCGAGTGGTTGTCAGGCTCCACGTTTGCCTGTTTGGGTGCGTGTGTTGTTTGGCGTGCGTAAGCCGAACTACAGTGGCTCTGATTCTCGTTCCAGACGAGATATGTAGGCATAGGATGCGATGTCCTATCGAGCTCTCTTCCTCCTAACCCCACCTGCGTTCCCCGTGTGTGTGTGTGATGTTTAGCAACCTATTCTTTATTTTAGAACGTGGATCCCGTCGAGTACGACGGACGTGAGGGGTGCTAATACCTTCCCCTTGCGTAACCGACTCCCTTACCCTTTCTCTTTGGTCGCGAGACCATTTCCTTTCCAGGTTTCTCTGAGCGTTTCCTTTCCCTATCTTGGGATAAATAACGCGCAGTGGCGGCTCTGTGTGTTGTGTTTTTATTTGAGTCTCGCCGGTTGTTTTTTCGCAGCTATGACTAAACGTGGTGTTCCAAATCTAGGGAATATATAGTTTTTAAATAGTTTGATCACTACCCTAGTGTCATTTGTGGGTGCAGCTATAGCTTCAATCCACTTAGACACATAGTCTACATCTACTAAGATATACCTGTTTCCTAAGGATGGTGGGAAAGGTCCCATGAAATCTATACCCCATACGTCAAAGAGTTCTACTTCCTGAATGTTTCTTAGAGGCATTTCATCACGCCTTGAAATGTTTCCAGTGCGTTGGCATCTATCACATTTGACAATGCAAGCGTAGACATCACGCCACATGGTAGGCCAGAATAGGCCAGCTTGAAGAATTTTGGCGTATGTCTTAGAGGTGCTCGCATGTCCACCATAGGGTGCAGAATGACAATGCTCGATAATACTATTTACCTCTTCTTCTGGGACGCAACAGCGAAAAATGCCATCTTTACCCCTTTTGAAAAGGAGTGGTTCGTCCCAATAGAAGTTTCTCACATCGTGGAAGAATTTCTTCTTGCGGTGGTAGTCAAGATCAGGGGGTACAATATCAGCAGCTAGGTAATTAACGAAATCTGCATACCAAGGTACGTTACTTATTGCTAAGGAATTTTGGGGGTGCTCATCAGGGCCTAGGTTATTATCTTCAATGGTTTCTCATCTAGCTATCAGTCTATCATAGGCGAAATCATCATTTATGGGTACCAAGTCTGGTTTTAGATGTTCTAGCCTAGAAAGGTGATCAGCTACTACATTTTCAGTGTCTTTTTTATCTCTTATATCTAAATCAAACTCTTGTAGTAACAAAATCCATCGGAGTAACCTGGACTTGGCATCTTTTTTACTTAATAGGTAATGAATGTCAGCATGATCAATGTAAACTATAATTTTTGCTCCTACTAGATAAGATCTAAATTTGTCTATAGCGAAAACTACAACGAGTAATTCTTTTTCAGTTGTTGCATAGTTAAGTTGGGCAGCGTCTAGGGTTCTACTGGCATAGTAAATTGCATGTAATTTTTTATCTTTCCTTTGTCCTAGAACGACTCCAACCGCGTAATCACTAGCATCGCACATTATCTCAAAAGGTTCTGACCAATCAGGAGGTTTCATAATGGGTGCTGATACTAATGCTTGCTTTAAAAGATTAAATGCGTCATTACATTTTTCATCGAAAATGAATTCAGAATCTTTCATTAAAAGTCCAGTTAAAGGTTTAGTTATTTTGGAGAAGTCCTTAATAAAACGCCGGTAGAATCCAGCGTGTCCAAGAAAGCTTCAGACTTCTCTGATAGTTTTAGGCGGTTTTAGGTTTTCTATAACTTCTAATTTAGCTTTATCTACCTTTATACCTTTTTTGGAAACCATATGTCCTAAAATAATTCCTTCGGTCACCATGAAATGACATTTTTCCCAATTTAGCACGAGGTTCACCTCCACACATCTCTCCAGGATTTTCTCAAGGTTAGTAAGACAATTGTGGAAATCAAATCCGCAAACCGAGAAATCATCCATAAACACTTCCATGATACCATCTAGGTAATCTGCAAAGATTGACATCATGCAGCGTTGGAAAGTAGCTGGGGCATTACAAAGGTCGAATGACATTCGTCTGTAGGCAAAAGTTCCATAAGGGCATGTAAAGGTAGTTTTTTCTTGATCTTCGGGGTGGATAGGTATTTGGAAGAATCCAGAGTATCCATCTAGATAACAGAAGTAAGAGTGTATGGCTAGACGCTCCAACATTTGGTCTATAAATGGTAAAGGGAAATGATCCTTCCTGGTTGCTTTATTTAATTTTCTATAATCTATACACATCTGCCATCCTCCTTCTAATTGTTTTGCTACACGTTCGCCTTTATCATTTTGCACGACTGTGATGCCTCCCTTTTTAGGTACTACATGCACAGGGCTCACCCACTTACTATCCGAGATCTGATAGATTATACCTGCCTCAAGTAACTTAAGAACTTCCTTTTTAACAACATCACTCATTATAGGGTTTATTCTTCTCTGATGTTCTCTAGAGGGTTTTGAATCTTCTTCAAGCGAAATCCGATGCATGCATACGGATGGGCTTATACCTTTCAGGTCAGAGATATTATATCCTAAGGATGAGGGATATCTTCGTAAAACGTCTAAAAGTTGGTTCGTTTCCTCTTGGCTCAAGGTAGCACTGACTATAACTGGACGGTTCATCTCTTCATCGAGGAACTCATATCTCAGATTCTTTGGCAGTTCCTTAAGTTCTAAGGTTAGTTTCTTAGGGCATGGCATAGGATCTGGGGTAAGGGGTAAACATTCGTAAAGGTTATCATTGATGTAGGGTTTCTTAAAGTCATCGTCTTCCATTATGAGAGTTGATGGTAACTTAATTGTTTTCATAATTTCTTCTTGTTCTAATTCTCTAACGCATTCATCAATGATATCTAAGGCATGACATGCATCTCCCATCACAGGTGCCATTAGAAATTTCGAAAGTATAAATTCTATTTTCTCGTCACCTACCTCAAAGGTCAATTTTCCTCTCTTGACATCTATTATGGCTCCTGTAGTCGATAAGAATGGTCTACCCAGAAGGATTGGTATATCATTGTCCTCTTTGATGTCCATGACAAGAAAATCAGTAGGGATAAATAACTGACCTAACCTAACAGGAACATCTTCTAAAATTCCTATTGGATACTTAACAGATCTATCGGCTAACTGAAGTGACATCTTAGTAGGCTATAATTCTCCTAAGTTTAACCTCTCACAAACTGCTAAAGGCATTAAGCTCACACTAGCTCCTAAGTCTAGAAAATCTTTTTCGATGACATGACTTCCCAAAAGACAAGGAATGGAAAAATTTCCAGGGTCTTTATCCTTTTTTGCTAACTTATTCTCGGAAATAGCATTGCATTCCAAAGGTTTCGGATCGTCTAGTCTACGTTTGTTGGTAAGGATGTCTTTGAGAAACTTTGCATAAGAAGGTATTTGGGTGATGGCTTTTGTGAAAGGGATTTCTACATGAAGTTTTTCTATAACTTTAATAAATTTTTTATATTGGCTATTGATCTGGGTTTGTTTGAGTCTTTACGGATATGGTATAGGTGGTTTATATGGCGGGGGTGGTACATAAGTTTTATCTTTAGGTTTTTCTCCTTTCTCTTGACCTTCCTGGTTTTCAGATTCCTCTGGTTCCTGTACTTCGTTCGTGGGTTTGGTATATTCCTTAGAAGTTTTGGGTTCACTCAATCTTGGGTTTGGTGGCTCATCATAAGCGTTCCCACTTCGTAGGGTAATGGCGTTGGCTTGCCCTCTCGGATTTTGTTGAGGTTGTCCAGGGAACTGTCCTCCAGGTGTAGTCTAAGGGTCTTGGTTTAAAGCTGCCTGAGAGATCTGGGTTTCAAGCATCTTAGTATGAGTAACTATTTGGTCAACCTTGTTTCCTAACTGGGTAATCAATTCGTTAACATGAATGTTCTGGTTCATGAACTCCTTGTTTTGTTGGGTTTGAGCGGTGATAAAATTTTCCATAATTTTCTCAAGGCTCGGCTTTTGTGGCACAGGTTGCATAGGTTGATTTGGTCTTGGGGCTTGATAACTAGGTCTCGGAGGTGAATTATTTTGGATAGGGTTATTGTTTTTATAGGAGAAGTTTGGGTGATTCCTCCATCCAGGGTTATAGGTATTCGAGTATGGGTTCCCTTGGGTGTAGTTCACTTGCTCATAGTGGGTTTCGTTTAATAGACTGCATTTTGCAGATTGGTGTCCTTTGGTTCCACATATCTCACAATCCGACGAAACTGCGGCTACAGTATTCGGGTTTATGCACATATGCTCGACCTTAAGGGCTAATGCGTCCATTTTAGCTTGCATCATGTCTATAGAGCTTAGTTCATGGACTCCTCCTTGGGCTTCCTTCTTCTCAACTGTCACTCGTTCGACTCCCCATGATTGATGGTTTTGAGCCATATCTTCGATGAGGGCACTAGCTTCAAGGTAAGGTTTGTTCATCAGAGCACCGCCTGCGGCAGCGTCAATGGTCATCCTAGTGTTGTAGTGAAGTCCATTATAGAAGGTTTGAATGATTAACCAATTTTCTAAACCATGATGTGGGCATGCTCGTAACAACTCTTTATATCTCTCCCAAGCTTCGAACAACGATTCTCCTTGGTTTTGGGTAAATATAGTTATATGATTTCGAAGAACGGCGGTCTTACTCGGGGGAAAGTATCTAGCAAGGAATACTCTTCTAAGGTTATCCCAAGTCGTAATGGAATTGGGTGGAAGGGAATCTAACCATGATAGGGCTTTATCTCTGAGGGAAAAAGGGAATAATCTTAAACGTATTGCCTCAGGATAAGCTCCATTGGTTTTAAAAGTGTCTGCTAATTGAATAAATATGTTTAAATGTTGTTTCGGGTTCTTAGTAGCGAGACCTACTAATTGTCTTTGTTGCACTAGTTGCAACAGGGATGGTTTAAGTTCGAAATTATTAGCTGGGATGGTCGGGTTTACTATACTAGAACTAGGTTCTTCGTTGGATGGTTGGGCGAAGTCCTTAAGAGGTCTTTGGTTTTGATCTTCGGCCATAGCTTTCCTAATTCTATGAAAGAATAAACGTGCGCGAGCGTAACGTTCAAGTTCCGCCAGAGGGTATATTAAGCTTAAACTTCCGGTGCTGCGAGTTCTTCGCATTGACCGGCGGGAAATAGCCTAAGTCTAAACGATATAACAACAGGGAAATGAAATTTGACGAAATTGGTCCCCGGCAACGGCGCCAAAAACTTGATGCGTGCTTTTCGCAAGTATACGAACGCGTCAGAGTAATATAAAAGATTGTCGAATCCACAGAGACCAAGTGTCAATCTATCGTTATCTATTATTATGGTGTTTATCAAAGGCAATCAAAATAGGTGTTTTTAGAATGTGCAATGAAAAGTAAAGTGTTAAATAAAGTTCAATTAATAAAGACAGGGTCGAATGTAATTCACATAATCAATTAATAATCCAAGTACTTGCTAATAGAACTACTTATGGGCAGTGTTCCCTACTTTGAAAAGAACTAATTTAACAGGAACTGTCGCTTTCGCGTATTCAGAACTGAGTTGTACTCCCTAATCAAACCCTCTTATTGTCACTTATAAAAAGGCGCGCATTGCGTTAGAGTAGTAAACCTATTTTTAAGAAATATAGTGTCTTGACTAAGTTGAAAAGTATTTTAACCTGGATTTCTTAACCAAAAGAGGTTCTCATGAACCAGACTTTAAACTTATAAACGTGTCCGAAAATAGTTTTAAAATCTCTTTTCTTCTTAAGTTAAAAACTCCTAATGAACTAAACAAAGCGCTTTCGCTGTTTTTGAAATAGTTAAAAACAATTAAGTTTAAATAGACGTTGGACGGCTTTCGATCTTACCCAACGGAAATTAAGTGCGGGAAAACTTAAGTTGAAAGTTAAAATAGTCCTTAAGTGTTTCTACGAACAATTGTACGGATTATCGGTTTAATTACGATCCTTACATTCTAACCTTATAGATTTAGTTAGACATGGTAAAGTAAAAGTGCATTAATTTAAATAAAAGTAGTGCGAGTGCGGAAAGTAAATAAAAGTAGTGCGAGTGTGGAAAATAAATAAAAGTAGTGCGAGTGCGGAAAATAAATGAAAGTAGTGCGAGTGCGGAAAATAAATAAAGTAAAGCGAGTGCGAGAAATAAATAAAGTAAAGCGAGTGCGAGAAAATAAATAAAGTAAAGCGAGTGCGAGAAAATAAATAAAGTAAAGCGAGTGCGAGAAAATAAAATAGATAAAGGCAAGTAATAAAAACCTGCTCCAATCGGAGGGTTGAATAAAATGCGAAGCGGAAATGCAAATGGTGGCAGGATTAACTTCCTTCCAAAGTGCTCCAAACTCGATTACAGACTCGATCACAAAACTCGATTACACAATTGTGGTAACACCCCAATGCGAAGTGATTACCACTTTAAAATACTGAATATATGCCTAAGTGAAACTAATTTTGCTCTGGATCTTCCTCTGTTCTAAGTTTGGGTGCTTGAACAAGTGATTTCGAGTCTCTATTTATATGAGAGTAAAATGATGGAAATGACAAGGATGCCCTTCAACTTGAAAATGGGAGGGAAAACTTTTCCTCTTGTGGCGCCCGCCACAAGGCCAATCTGAGGCGCCTTAGTGGAAGTAGTGGGGAACGTGGCAGTTGAGGGAAGTTGAGCTGGGATACGTCATGGCAGGGTCCATGGTGCCAGCCATAGTGGAAGCCACAAGTACAAAATGCTGAATGTTAGGGTTTTTAGCTCTTTTTCACTCCTTTTCTCGATCGGGGCTCCGATTAAAGTAAAAACCTGAAAACAAAGAGAAACATAGTAATAACACAACAAAATGACAATAAAACTACTAAAATGCATGCGAAATCGGAGTCGAAAATACGGTGAATTTCAGTGTCATCACGCGTGGGAGAGGTACAAATACATGATGAGGATATGTCCACATCACGATCTCGAAGACTAGGTGATCATTCACACATTTTCCAATGGGCTTCTGTATAACACAAGACTGACAGTAGACACTGCCGCGGGCGGTGCACTTATGGACAAGCCATACAACGAAGCCTATCAACTCATTGAAAACATGGCCCAAAACCATTGCCAACAGGGAGGTGAAAGAACTCCAGTAGAAAAGTCCCAAACAAAGAGTGGAATGTACGAAATCAGTAGCTTTGACCATGTTCATGCCAAGGTAGATGCCCTTGTTCAAAAATTAGACAACTTGACCATACCACCCGCAGCCACCGTGGCTGTTGTAACTCTAAACTGTGAGTTATGTGGAAACCCTGGACACACTGCACAAGAATGTCAGATGTTAGCAGGAGTCCTAACCAATCAAGTGAATTATGCACAAGGAAATCCCTATTTGAATACCTACAACCCAGGTTGGAAAACCATCCTAATTTTTTGTATAAGAATAACAACGCCCTGTATGCACCTGGCCAAGCACCAGTTGTTCCGCCTGGATATCAAAAGCCAGCTAATGATGCTCCTAACATGCCTAGGAAGTCGAACCTCGAATTAATGATGGAAAGCTTCATAGCTACCAAAGCTCAGACAAACAAAGACTTCTTGAACCAAAACATACATACTAGCGAGCAACTAAAACAACTAGCGAGCAAAGTAGACGCCTTAGCCACCCACAATAAAATGCTTGAAACACAGATTTCACAAGTGGCTCAACAACAAGACTCTACAGCCGCTCCTGCTGGAACATTTCCTGGACAGCCGTAACCTAATCCAAAAGGACATGCAAATGCCGTTATATTGAGGAGTGGAAAATAAATAGACGAATATGTTGATCCAAGACTCCAAAACCCTGCCATGTACCAAAAACTAGACAAAACCTCAACTGAGCAGGTGAATGAACCAAAGGAAATAGAAGATAATACCCGAGAGGCCGAAGAGAAAGAAAAACCTTATGTGCCTCCACCTCCTTATAAACCACCCATTCCGTATCCTTAGAGACTTGCAAGTTCTAAAACCGCGAGTAAATTTAGGAAATTTGTTGAACTTCTGAAGTAACTAAACATTACAATACCCTTTACAGAAGCCATCACACAAATCCCCTCATATGCCAAATTTCTTAAGGAAATCCTATCCAATAAGAAAAAGATTGAGGATAACGAAACAGTTACACTTACTACAGAGTGTAGCGCAATAATCCAAAATAACATGCCTCCCAAACTAAAAGACCCAGGTAGTTTTTCCATACCCTGTGTCATCGGAAAATTCGTCATAGACAAAGCTCTATGCGATCTAGGAGCCAACATTAGTGTAATGCCCTTAACCATCTGTAAAAGGCTCGGTATGGGAGAACTAAGACCGACCAAGATGTCTGTTCAATTAGCTGACCGCTCAATCAAATATCATGTCGGTATACTAGAGAATGTCCCCGTACGTGTAGGACAATTTTACATTCCTACAGACTTCATAATCATGGACATTAAAGAAGATGCCAGTACACCTATCATTTTAGGAAGGCCATTCTTGGCTACCGCCGGAGCCATAATAGACGTAAAGAGAGGTAAGCTAACATTTGAAGTTGGAGAGGAAAAGGTTGAATTCATCTTGACCCGATTCTTACAAGCGCCAGCTATATACGACACCTGTTATCTACTTGATGTCATAGACGAGTGCGTGAGAGAGATGGAGATGCAAGAAACCACATACTCTGATATAATGAAAATCCAAATCCCTCCAATCTTTGAAGACGATAATTGGCATGAACCATACCAAAATGAAAGTCTAAGCGAATGCTTATCACTTACACCCAACCACATGCCATGCCCAAAGAAACCCGACTTGGAATTAAAAGCACTACCAAAGAACCTAAGATACGAATTCCTAGACACCGAACTCAAAAGACCAGTAATAGTCAACGCTGACTTGGGACAAATGGAAACTGAAAAGTTACTAGATGTCTTAAGAAAATATCCAACTGCGTTAGGATACAACATCGCCGAACTAAAAGGGATAAGCCCTTCTATCTGTACACATCGCATTATGCTGGAGGAGGATTGTAAAACCTCTAGAGAACACCAAAGAAGGATCAACCCAATCTTAAGTACGGTAGTCAAGGATGAAGTAAAGAAGTTACTAGATGCTGGAATCATATACCCGATCTCCGATAGTCAATGGGTTAGCCCCGTTCATGTAGTACCCAAGCAAGGGGGTGTTACAGTCGTTAAGAGTGATAAGGGTGAATCCATAGCACAAAGAGTTGTGACCGGAAGTAGAATGTGCATCGACTATAGAAAACTAAATAAAGCCACTCGGAAAGATCATTTTCCTCTGCCCTTTATTGACCAAATGCTTGAACGATTGGCTAAGCATTCTCACTTCTGCTATCTAGACGGTTATTCAGGATTCTTTCAAATCCCAATCCATCCTGACGACCAAGAAAAGACGACCTTCACATGCCCTTATGGTACATCCGCTTACCGATGAATGCCATTTGGATTATGCAACGCTCCCGCAACATTTCAAAGATGCATGATGGCAATCTTCGCCGATTTTATAGACGACATCATGGAAGTCTTTATGGACGACTTTTCTGTTTGTGGGCAAAGCTTTGAAGGATGTCTATCAAACCTTGAAATGGTACTTGAAAGATGCGTGAAGGTAAATCTCGTTTTGAACTGGGAGAAATGCCATTTCATGGTCCAACAAGGAATCGTGTTAGGTCACGTAGTATCTGATAGAGGAATTGAAGTAGACAAAGCTAAGATCGAAATCATAGAGAACCTTTAACCTCCGAAAACCATACGAGAAATACGAAGCTTTTTAGGACACGCCGGTTTCTACCGACGTTTTATCAAAGATTTCTCGAAAATTACCAAGCCACTTACGGGTTTATTAATGAAAGACGCTGACTTCATCTTTGATAAAAATGTTTAACAGCGTTCAACCAACTAAAAACATCTTTAATCACCGCACCCATAATGCAACTACCTGACTGGAGATTACCTTTCGAAATCATGTGCGATGCGAGTGATTACGCAGTAGGCGCAGTACTAGGATAAAGAAAGGATAAGAAACTTCATGCTATTTACTATGCAAGTAGAACACTAGATCCAACCCATATGAACTACGCCACCACTGAAAAAGAACTTTTAGTTGTTGTGTTCGCTTTGGATAAGTTTCGTTCCTACTTAGTAGGAGCGAAAATTATAATCTATATTGACCACGCCGCTATTAGATATCTGTTAAGTAAGAAGGATGCCAAACCAAGACTTTTAAGATGGATCCTACTCTTGCAAGAATTTGACCTAGAGATAAAAGATAAGAAGGGTACTGAAAACGTAGTAGTAGACCACCTATCACGAATCGAAGGGAAAAACCTGAACAAATTCCAATCAATGATGATTTCCCTTACGAACGAGTCATAGCCCAAATGGAAAGCGACATGTCTGAATTAACAATAAATGATACCGAAATAGAAGAATCCATGGAAGAAATTCATGCGAATGCAACTCTGCCATGGTACGCTGATTTTGTCAACTACCTAGCTGTTGGAGTGCTTCCACCGGACCTATCTTACCAACAAAAGAAGAAATTCTTCCATGACCTAAAACAATACTACTGGGATAAACCTCTACTTTTCAAAAGAGGTACCGACGATATTTTCCGTCGATGTGTTCCTGAGGATGAAATAGATGATATAATCTCTCATTGCCATTCCACTCCCTATGGTGGGCACGCAAGTACCCCAAAAACCTGTACTAAGATCCTAAAATCGGGCCTCTTTTGGCCCACTCTATGGAAATATGTCCATAATGCGGTCATAAACTGCGACCGGTGTCAACGCATTAGTAACATCTCAAGACGCGATGAAATGCCACAAACAGGAATCTTAGAAGTGGAAGTCTTTGATGTATGGGGGATTGACTTCATGGGACCATTCCCATCTTCTTTTGGTAATAAGTACATACTCGTTGCTGTCGATTATGTTTCAAAATGGATCGAGGTTGTAGCTTGTCCGACAAATGACACACGAGTAGTGATTAAGATGTTCAAGAACATCATCTTTCCTAGATTCGGTGTGCCAAAACTAGTAGTTAGTGACGGCGGCTCCCATTTTATATCAAATATCTTTGGAAATCTTCTTCTGAAGTATGAAGTTTGACACCGTGTAGCAACACCTTATCACCCACAAACTAGTGGGTAAGTCGAAGTCTCGAATCGAGAGATCAAACAAATTCTAGAAAAGACTGTAGGAATATCCAGAAAAGACTGGTCATCTAAACTTAACGAAGCTCTGCGGGCCTATAGGACAGCTTACAAAACCCCAATAGGGACCACACCCTTTAAACCAGTCTACGATAAATCATGTCATCTCCCTGTGGAGTTAGAGCACAAGGCTTACTGGGCAATTAAGACCCTGAATATAAACTATACTTCCGCAGGTGAGAAACGAATTCTGGACATTCACGAATTGGAAGAACTTCGACTAGACGCCTATGAGAATGTCAGGATATACAAAGAGCGAACCAAAAGATGGCACGACAAACGTATATCCAGGAAAGAGTTTAATGTCGGGGACATAGTACTACTATTTAATTCGAGACTTAAACTTTTTCTAGGAAAACTTAAATCTAGGTGGTCAGGCCCTTTCGAAATCACTAAAGTCCTCAAAAGCGGTGTGATAGAAATCAAAGGTCGGAATAGTGAACCATTTATAGTAAACGGGCAGCGATTAAAACATTATCATAATATTGAAAACAGAGACTATTCAAACAGTCTCAGACTTATAAAGTTGCCTGCTCAACCCCAAAACTAGTATATCGCGACGCTACTGTCGAACTTGCGACATTAAACAAAGTGCTTAGTGGGAGACAACCCGCCCTTTTCTTTTATTTGTTATCTTTGTTACAAGTATTTAATTTTCTTCTTTATTTTTTGCTCCCCTCTTCTTGATTCTATGCGGTAATACTTGTTGCTTCTAGTTACTAACTTAGAAACATTGGATACTGATTAATAGGAAAATTAATAACTAGTTAGTTACTAACTTTCATCATGCAACCAGTAGATACAGTTTTGAGAGGCAGAGTTCAGAGAAGGCAGTATGATTATCTAGCTCGGAAGGATATGGAATTATCCATTTATTATGATGGACCTACCATGGATAGGTTAGATATCTGAGATAGCATCCTGTTTATGTTTAACCAGCTAGGGTGGGAGAATGCTGCTATTAAGAGAAGGTTTGTCACTTACCGTGAACTAACCCTAGAATTCCTTAGCTCCCTAATTTACAACCCCGAGCATGGTTACAGACTTAACAAAGGGTTGATATCCTTTAGGCTGTTTAGCATGGACTTCACCTATAACCGTAGAGACCTGGCTGACCTCCTAGGATTTCCTAGTGGCCCATTCGTTTTTACTACCCGCCAGGAGGAACTAATCGATAACATCGACCTAGATCACTTTTGGGGTAGCTTAACTAGAGACTACAACCCTAACCCAAACGAGATGCACTCCCAAATGATCCACAACCCTGCTATTCGCTGCTTCCATAAAATACTAGCCCACACCCTGTTTGGTAAGGAAGAGAACAACACCATAGTGTCCCGCGACGAACTTTTCATCTTGCTATGTGTCGATCAAGGTCGACATGTCAATGTCGTGACATTCATGATGGAGAGATTCGTTCACCTTGCTAAGAACAATCGTACCCCAATAATAATAGGTGGCCTAGTAACCATGATAGCAGACGCCATCAGACTTAGATGCCTACTTTACGAGCATGTACCATTTGGAAACATCCGACTCATGGATATCGAATTTTGCCTTAACCGTAGAATCATAGGCAACCTTGGGCCGGATACTTTTAATTACCTAATCAATAACGAAATGGTACGACTATTTACCTTGCCTAACCATGAGAGAACGAGTGTTCACAACCGCAATAACTGGCTTTATGACTTAGATGAACACCCAATTGATCCACCTTCACCTCCCGAGACACCGCCTAAATATGAGTATTTCAATGACCCTATCCATGTTGAAGAATCTGACCCTGAAACACCCCCAACTACTATAACATTAATGAACCGGTTCCTCCATCATATGCTGATAATCCTGTCATGCTTCTTACCCGTCTGAATGATTTCCAAGCTGACATCACAACTGTGAAAGAAGAGATAAAGATCATGCGCTTTGATATCTTAGGCCTGGTGGATATAGCCGTCGAGCAGTTTCATCACCTGAACCAGGTTGTAGCTGCATTGGGACAGAACTGTGGCTAATATTACTGACCACTGATCTCTCTTACTCGTACTAAGCATTGAGCACACTGCTATGTTTTGTGTGGGGAGGGAGCACATTTATTTTATTACTTTTGTTTATTGCTCTTTTATCGTTATTAATATTTTTTTCTTATAATACATTTAATTTTAATCTATTAATTTAATAACATTGCTACTATATTTATTTATTTATTTATTTATTTATGCTTCTAAATTTATTTATTTATGCTTTTAAATTCAATTGCTCATCTATCATATTATACTGTATTAAACTGCTGCAACATTTAATGAAAAATTGAAAAAAATTGCAAACAAGCGTGTGGCGACCGTCACATATAATGTGACGCCCATCTCACAGATGTGACGACCGTCGCGGATCTACCATGATCGTCACACGGCATGCAAATGACCGTTACGAGCATCTGACCATTGCAGACGACCGTTACGCACCCGTTGCGCATGACGACCGTCACAACCCTGTGACGACCGTCATGAAACCAGAGGGCGCGCCTATAAATACATGTGCACTTGCTCTCTTCTTCCTCATCAATCATCCTACTCATACCATTCTTCTCTGCATTATTCAATTCTTTACATCCTTTTAAGCGAGAAGCATGTAACTCACCATATCCATCTCACCCACCAACACCAAAAGTTCCATAAATCACACCAATGGCCCGTCAAGAAAGAGCTACTCCCGACCTCTCAACCGTCGTATTCAGAAATGGAGAAGCCGGCGAACGCCAAAGAGACAACTACCTCAAGTTCTACCAACGCTCAGTCCAAGCTACGAGGTATGTTGATAATGAATGCCTGACAAAGTTGGGGCTTTTGAATGGCATAGGGTGGATGCTGACCAACTCCAGCTTGACGCAACTGTATACCACACCGCAACCAACCTACGAAGCATTGACCCTGGAATTCCTGAGTTCCTTCTCCTATATTACACCCCCTGGCGCGACTCAGTTTCTCACCGGAGTCGCCATATTTAGAATGTTCGGCACCGAGTATTCCCTAAACCAAACTCAGATAGTGCGAATGCTTGGCTTCCGACATGGAGAAGGAGTTCACCGATGTATCCCTGACGGATGGTCAGAGGTAGCATTTCAAGTTTGGCATAGCCTCACCTACATGAACGCCACGAGCTAGGATACGCTTAACGCAACATACATTCACAACCCAACCATTAGATATTTCCACCGAGTCCTGGGGCACACAGTTTTTGGAAGAGTCGGCAATCATAAGGTAAACTCCAAGGAACTTTTCCTTCTTCACTGTGTGTTTACCCCAATTGCGTTCAATGCTACTCCTTTCATATTAGCCAACATCCAGGTTGCATGCATGAGAGACAGCCAGGCGTTTTGTTTTGGGGGAATCATCACCTCCATAACACTAGGCTTGAATCTGGGAGATAGGCTCGCCAACTTGCCAGCTTTGTCAGCCGAATTCCTCGACATCGACTATTGTCGTGCTTCACACCTGATCAAAGCCAGAGACGACGGGAAGTATCATCCTGTTGTCAAAAACAAGATAGTTCGAAGCATCATCATGCCCAACAGGAACCGTACAAATCCGAAAAATATGGCGAATTAGATTTTTGATCTGGATGCCCCTGAGGCAAATGAAGGAAATCCTGGTAATGGAGCAGATGAAGTCGAGGAGGAGCTTGACCGAGGCATGTCGCAGCCACCTCAGGAGTACGCTGCAGAGACATCTTCCCGAGGACAGCGAAGAAGCGAGCGAAGACCCGCCACCATGGAAAACATCTATGCCGAGATGCTGAGACACAACCAGAGGATGGAAGAACGCCAGACGGAAATGATGCAAGCGATCCAGCAAATACAGCGAGATCAGCACGATTATGCAAACTGGCATGACCAGGGGATGACGGAGCTTTCAGACCAGATGAGTGCCCTGACATATCACGTAGATGCCATCCAGGAGTACACTCAGCATGTAGGATTGGATCCTACCCAGCGAGGAAGGGGTGAGCGCGCAAGAGCAAGAGCCAGAGCACACAGAAGCCAACAGCGTAACGACGAGTAGTGTCCTTCATTTCTTTCTTTTTATTTTGTATACTGTCGCATTGAGGATAATGCATTGATTAAATGTGGGAGGAAATCCTTATCACTCATCTACTTGTTTCTATTGTTAGTATTTTCAGCCAATACAATTTTTTTTATTAAAACATTACCATCATATTAATCATTTATACATAATTTGGCTTAACAATTTTTTTCCCTTAAGATTAAATGCATACCCTATGAGTATATAGGTTGTCTTACAGAGGTTTTGTTAGGAAAACTGAGAAAGATCTAACAAGATTGATACCGTCCTGACACCTTAGATCCCTTACTTCTACGAGATCAGTTTGAATAACCATTATACCGATACCTTAAGTCTCCGTCCTAGATTAACCCCTAGTAGTTTATACTAGCAGTCAGCACCGTCTCAAGCGCAAACCATGTGAAGAGCTGATGAATATAAGTGTTTGATGCCTACAAATTAAGAAATTCCTTCATACTTTCGCTATCAAAAAATTGATAAACGAACCATACAAAAGGTTGCAAAAATATACAAAAAGAAGGAACAGAAACCCTAGCTGGTTGGTTCAGAGGTACCTGGTACTGAACTCGGTAGGGCGAACTACTGTTTGATCCCCCACAACCTTCAAAAAGGGGATATATAAAGGGGTACCACACTAGTGTACCAGACCCCGTGCTAAGAAAAAGATCAAAGTCACTAACCGACTACTTCACTAAGTGCGTGCGGAGGCAAAGGGCTTAATGTGATTGCGCTAGAATGAAACCGGGTGAAATAGGAACAAGAGACACTAGGTTGAGCTATAATAGCATGATTCGAACTGGCTTGTGCAAAAGGAGAGATCTACGCTAATGCTTAATGCTTGTGTCGTCAATGTATCTTTAGTGTTTTACTTGAATATCGGCTATCTTAACAATCCGCCTGACAACCACGTACGAATGGGTAATGTATTCGCGTTTAAATTTGTTTTCAAAATTTTATTTACTTGAGGACGAGCAAAGATTCAAGTTTAGGGGAGTTTGATAACGCGAAAATACATCAGATATTCGCCTTGATTTACACTAAAAGATCATACCACTTTAGTTAATATTCTGATTATTCCGCAAGTATTCGAGTTATTTTTGCAGGTATTTAAATCTCCAAGCATTAATGAGCAAAATGTAAAAAAGGAAGAAAAAGAAGAAGAAACATATGAGAAAGCACAGAAAAAGCAGAAAAACCAGAATACAGAATTTACTGATGTGACGACCGTCACAAGCTACATGACGACCGGCACGGCCCAGCCTGTGACGACTGTCACAGGCCCATGACGAGCGTCACACAGCCAGATTTTACGCTTTGAAGCAGTCATCAGAGGCAACCAAACGTGCCTAAATTCTCTCCAACAGAATGACTCCCCCGTGGATTCCTCATTCAACCAGTCTTCCTTAATTTTCACAACTGCCAAGACCTACCAAAGCAATATATAAATGACAAAAGTTGGGAAAAAAGGGGACGCCTACACTTCCGCTCTGCAATTGATTTTTTACAGCATTCTAGCTTTTTAGTTATTTTCTTTTCAGCAACTTTGTTTCCATTGCCTTAATTCATTTACCATTCCTTTTAGAATTCCCGTTTCCTCTTTTCCTTTCCGTTTTCCAGTTAGCCATAGTAGTAGTTTCCTACACTGGGAAACTACTACACTTTATTTAATTTAGTAAGCAATTATATTAAAGAAGCAGAATCCTACCGACCTGTGGAGGACTGCTCAAGTACTCCAAGATTCGCCGTACTCTGTTAATCCAATTGCCAGGTTTTTTATTCAATTATTATTATTATTGTTCTGTCATTGTTATAATTATGTTTGCTGCACTGTTAATTTGTTTATGCTATGTGTTTGCGCTATTTAACATGTCCGGCTAAATTACTGGTATCGGTATGTAACAATTTAATTGGATGGGATTTAATAATAATCAGTGAAAACTCTTTTTCTCAAATAATCTTTTAGGCTGAAGTTTTAAATTTAAATTTAATTAACTTTGTCACAAAAGTGAGAAGCTATTTAATACGATTTTGCCACGAGAGTGGGAAATTAACTAAGGTGAGAACCAACAATCGCGAGAGCGTGAGGCTCGAGCTGGATAGTAAAAACTAGGCATTGATTTTAAAAACAGCGAGAGCACTTTAAAAGCAATTAGAACTTATTTATTTTCAAAAAGTATTTTTAACTTCAAATGGGACAGCGAGAGCGTACAGTCTGACTTAAAGTTATGGGCTGAATCAACAATCACGAGAGTGTGAGATAAAGCCTTTTAAATAAATATTTTCTACTGAAATATATTTGGTATTTAAATTATTCACCGGTGACTTATCGAATCCCTGATGATTAATGCGTTGCATACTGATTCCTTCCATCAATTCTTTCTTAAAACTAAATTTCTCTTAGATTTAATATTCTGCACCCGAACTTCTATAAATCATTCCATTAGCTAAACATAGTGACGTTGGTAACACTAGTTTGACCATAGGTCCCTGTGGGTTCGATATCTTTTAAAACTAAAACGACCGGATTGTGCACTTGCAATCAAGTACCCGATAGACTATATTTTATACATAGTCACAATTCGCATCATGTCTCCAGCAGAGTCGCCATCTGTCGCACCTCAAAAAATGAGAACGCGACTTAGCGAAGCGCAATCGCACGCGCATGATGGACTAAATAGAGTCGCCACCGAACTTTATTTATTCCCAAAATGGGAAAGGGAAAATATCGATAAAACCCCTAAAAGAAAGGGTAAGATATGGTTATCGCAACCAATATCAGGGTTCGGGAGTCAGTTACGTAAGGGGAAGGCATTAGCACCCCTCACGTCCGTTGTACTCAACGGGAACCATTTAGTTAGTTTCGATGAATGTTAGCATGTTGTTAGTTTCTAATCTTCTACTTATTTGGGATAGGGAAAGAGAGAGAAGAGAAATGTTTTTGAATTTTTATTAATGAGAGAAGACCTGAAAAGATTTTTATTATTAGGGGCCTGAGAAAGGAACTAAACCTAAATTTTTTATTAATGGGCCTGACAAAAATTTTGCGATCCTACTCCTACGTATCTCCAGGTGCAATAGAGAATTCAAGGCTTACGTAGTTCTGGGTATAAAATGTTTATTTGTTGGTCGATTTTAGCGAAAGCTATATTATATTAATCTAGGAAAAACATTATTTTACCCAAAACAGATGAGGAGCGAACGTATACCATACATCGAATGGATTTACAAATCAACATTCGGAAAAACATCACTTATCTTAACTCAATAATCGTGGATGAAGCATTGCTTTACATCGCCTTAAGACAAGATATCTTTCTTTTATGAAAAGGTTTTGAGATCGTACGGCGGCGAAAAAATAGTTTGATTTATTGAATATTTTTTATAGGTGAATGACGAACGTTTGATGAGAACGAGACCTAATCATCGGGATCAATCATTCGGGGTTCCACCAGAATGCTAGTTTCCAACGGTCATTTTTCATTCAAATTAATTGAGAAAATTGTTTGATGGACAACAAATGCTAGACAAAAATCAATTCTTCAAAGAGTTGTGCCAGAATGCTTGATCCCAACGACCCTTATTTTGTCCAAGTTAATTAAAGTATTTTAGGGACGAAAGAAAAGAATGAACAGTTAGCCCAAAGCGCGAGGCTCGGGACCGATCATTCGAGGGTTCCCACCGGAATGCTAGATTCCAACGGTCCTCTTCTTTCGTGTTTTTTTGAAAATGATTTGATATTACATTTGATTTTTGATGTGGAAATGAATTAACACAACTTAGGTGCCAAGAAAATTAAAAAGATATTATACTCAAATAAACATATATTTTTTTTAAAAGAGACTCATTGATTTTAATTAAATTTGTTTCATCATTTTTTATTACTTCTAAAATTAAAAGTCTAAGAATCACAAAGAGAGTCTCACCAAATCAAAAGGGCCAATTGTCTAACATGGAGGACCCATAAATCTAACAATAATTAGAAATTAGAAACAGAAACATTTCAAGGCACCCTAAACCCATTGTTTCATGATCTTCTAATGGTACCTTTTAAATTATCCAACAAGAACAAATGGAGAAAAGAGACGTGGATAAAAATAAAAACCATATATTAGCAAACATACAAACATGAATGAATTAATGATTTATAATTTAGTGAGGCCAAAAAGTTATATACAAATTTGATTTGATTATTTTTGCCAAAAGTGAAGCTTTTGAACAAGTTTTTTTAATTTGATAAGGTGCAAACAATAGTTAAGAGGAAATAAAATAGAACCGGCACATATTTACTAGCATTCTATCTCTACTTGTGCAACAAAATAAAATTAACAAATACACCAAAACTAACTAGAAACCAAGATCAATCTTTCTCCTTATATTGAATAAGAAGCATGGACATGTTTGATTAATTAAACAAAACCCAAGAATCTAACCCTCATAATATCAAAATTTCTTAGAAAACCAACAATAAAATAAACGTGAATTTTGTGTACGCGTGCAGTTAGACAATCGCACATTAATATTTATTAATCTCGAGTGCTTGAGCTCAGTGCATATCTAAGATGAACCAAGTCAAACTTGAACATATTTTAAGATCCAGTTGGAATTTGTATTAAATTCAGTAGCAACAATTATCTAATAATCATCTAGGCTTGGCTCAATTACAGCCTTACTTGGACCTTCTTCATGCAAGCTCATGCAAGTGGTCATGCATATAAAACCAAAGCCAGCCAAAAGCACGCTTATGTCTCAACATAAAAAATAATATAAAAAAAAGACTCAAAAGAAACAAGACTCTTACTTTTCAAGTTTATTTTCAAACAAAAATAAAATGTCTTTATTTCATTTTTCTTTCTTTCACTCTCTCAATTTAATCTTCCACAAAATAAACAAAACACATAAAACATAAATGATCATCATGTATGATTTTTTAGAAATTACACAGACCAAGTGTTAAAATTAATATCATCAATACAAATCTGAACATGAAATGAAAAAAGATTACCGAAAGGAAAACAAAAGGGACGACGACTTGTTGGCTGTCAGCGACTGTGAGAAGCTGCACGTCGTTTGCTAATGGCGACAAAGGTGTAGAGAGGTTGACACAACAAGGTCGTGTGAGATGGGTGGAGTTCGTTATTGGCTGTGATGTGACTGCGTAGCAGCGAAGAGGTTTTATTTGGAATGTTAGTTAAGCTATTTCGGTTTATAGCAGATTATCGTGGTTTTGAGTAGAAGGTGGAGATTCGAGTTGGTTTATGTTGTAGATCTAAAGAAGAAGAACGTTTGGCGTATTGGTAGAGAAGAATATGGGCAGTGTTATCGAGTTGCTGAGGTTTGAAGGAATATGACGACGAGTTTAATGTGACCGTAGGGGAGTGAAGAGAAAATTTTCATTGCAAATGAGTGAGTGAGTCCCTTAAAGGGTTCTGCTACCTCTTCTCTTTATGTGAGAGAAATTTTGATTTTTTAAGAGTCTGTGACAGATAGAGATTCATGAGAGTGACGCCGTTTTTTACTGTGTAATGATCCTACCATTATTTTTTGCAACATCCTTTAATATATATAGTGTTTCATTAGGGTTACTAAGTTTCAAAAATGTCAATAGTACCCTTAATATTTATTTTAGAGACAAATTCAATTAAAATTATTTAAAACTAAATAAAATTAAACACTTTAAAATAATTAAAATAAAACTAAAATAAAAACACAATTCTATTTATTTTTTCTAAATGGTTTGAAAAAAACACAAAAATAAAAGAGCCTAAAATGAATAAAAATGCTAAAAAATAAATAAATTGAATATACCAAAATGATCAGCGCGAAATAAACTTCTCGGAAACATACAAGTTTTGATCAAATTTTAAAATAAAAAATGACCGGTTAAAATGCTCAAACTGGAAAAAATGTAACCGAAAAAGTAGTCGAAAAATTTAAATGAGCACGTCAGGTTAAACTACGCGAACTGTAGATTAATAAAATTGACGTCTGCAAGATCAATCTTGAAAATTTTAGCCTGCCAATTTTACATGCATTTGAGGTTAGTTCGATCGGTTTGTCTGTAAATCCGAAAATTTATTCTGGTTGACATTTCAGGCATTATGTAATATGAAATGCATGCTATGATGTGTAGATGACGTGAAACTCATGATTAGTTTATCGATTTATTGAATAAGGGGCAAAATAGGGGTATGACAACAAGAAAATAAATCACAAGATAATGGATTGAATCAACAATATTAATGGTTAGCAATGAAAAGTTAGTGGTTAGTAAACAAATTGTATAAGGTAACTACTTAGGGATTATCTATCCACAAGTCAAAGGACTCAAAATATGGCGCATCAAGGGATAACTTATCATTAATGCAAAGTATTGAAGATGATCCACGATCATCTAACAATAGGCTTGAATCAAAGAAAGTTATACAACCCCAAGCCCATCTATCAATGATTTGACAAATGGAAAATTATATCACCCAAATAATTACAAGTTAAAAGTTTAGCAATGTATAAGTTCAAACATTTAAGTCCAAGTATTAATGGTTAGTGGTTAATCACAATCAAATAGAATCAATAAAATAGGGTCAACAAGTGAGGTCTCATCTATGCATCAAATGGTTTAAACATGGTTAAATAGGGGCAATCTTTCAAGACCCCAAAGTGTCATGAATGATCCATTGGCCATTCATTGACATGTTTGAAATTTTGAAGATTTTATCAACCCTAAAAACCAATGATCGTGACCAAATAGAATGTCATCAACCATAATCAAGAGCAAAGGCATAAATGTTTGAATAACAGTGGTAAAATATAAAACAAATAATGGACAAAATTAAAATAAATGTGATGAACATGAGTATGTACAAAAATATTGGATTAAAATAAATAATCAAGAGGAGAAAAGAAATTAAAATGAAAAGGAAATAAATGAAACAAAATGAAAATATAAAGAACAAAATGGAAAAAGAAGGAAAAGAAAATTGGGCGTTGGGGGTTGAACCTATAACCTTGGGGTCATGGGTCAACCCTTTTACCACTGAGCCAAGCACCCTTGGTTGTTAACTAGCGTGCCCCATAAAATAAATAATTAATGGGCCAAAGTTGGCCCTTTGATTAAGTCACTTAAATAAAGTAAAACAAATGAATGGTCTGATCATGGAACACACATGCACGTGCATTGCCCTGGGATACACACACACATGCCACATCACATGCATCAACCAATCAGAACACAACAACACATAAATTTGAATTTAAAATAAAAGAATAACGCGTGAAGCAACGCATGAACATCATCGTCTTCAACCTTGGATATCCAGAAATTAAATCTCTGCAACTCTCATTTTTAAATGAAATCAACCATGGATTCCCCTCAACCAAAGATCATTGTTACCTTCTCTATACTCATGAGCCATTGATTGACTCTGATTATGGAGTATTTCTCAAGAACATGAACGATAAGATAACCCTAAAACAAAAATTAAATCATGGATACTCAACAATCGAAACTCAAAACGTGGGGCTTAACATCAGTGAATCAAATGGAGTAGAATAGTAACTTGTTTGGATGGAAATGAGATTGTTTACTACCTGGTCAAAATCAGTTTTAGTTGGAGGTTCCAGCGAGTATGGAGAGCTCGGGTGAGGTGGTTTCAGATGGTTCTAGGGAATCAGGTAGCTTCAGGGATGTTGGGTGATGGTGTTTGAGTGTTTAAATGGTGTTGAGATTGACTGAAAGTTGGAACCCAATACTCTATTTTTGGAAGAGGTGGTGAGTTTGAAGCAGTGTTTCAATGGCTTTCAATCTTGGAAAAAGAGTTGAACACGATCCCTTATTTATAGGAAATGTGGTGGGATGGTTTGGTGAAAGTTTTGGAGGTGATTCTCAGAAAATGGTGGAGCCCGAAAAATGCCAAAACATGAGACTTGCTTGCTAAGGGTTGTCCACTTTTGGCCTGAAATTACTTTCCCTTCCCCTTTGCTTTGCAGTTGGCACCTTTTTGGTGAGACATGGCGGTCCCAACATACGCTGATGTGGTTTTGGCTTTTTCCAATTTGGGCAATGTTTCACTTTTTGGCAATGGTTCGGTTTGACTCACATGTGCCTTGGTCATACTAAAATTGACTTGCATTTGTATCACATAATGTTATGGTATGTGTTTGGGATCAGAATGAAGTGAAACAAACAATATTAGAGGCTTGAGACATGATTATGCATAATCTGGCTGAATTTATCTGGCTATGTGGACCATGATGAAATCATATTTTTGCCCTTGGGCCAATTAAGATTGGCTTGTTCATTTTGAATGAAAATTAGGCCAATTGAACTTTTCCATACCCTTAACAAGTTGCTAAAAGAACCAGGTCAAAAGGATTTGTGATATGGAAATGACATTGGTGTAAAGTGGAGGTCATGTACATGTTTTAAGGCTTGACTAGGCAACTTGACCAGCTTGGCCAATCTATAACTTGAGGTCTTTACTCAATGAACTAGGTCTTGGGCCTTGAAACAAACTTGAAGAGGAATTCATTTAGGACATTTTGCTCAAAGAAGATCCTTAAGAGGTTGAATGATGAAAAATTTATGGGGTTTGGACCAAATGGTAGGCCAAACTTGCCAAAACATGACCAACCAACATGCCTTAAAAATGCCATTTTGAGTTTTTTGAATTCCAAGGTACCATGATGAATGTTTAAAGCCCAAATGGTTATCTTGATGGAAAACAAGCCTTGATGCTTGGTGGGATGATTATAGGTCATGGTCATGGATGAGACCAAAGATTCAAAAGTTCAAAGTTCAACATAAAACCCTCACTTGTATCATGGATGAAATGGATGTGGATTTGATGAATGAGGATTGAAATTGGATTGAATTAGATATGAATGGACCAAGGTATGAATAGGTGGTCAAGAAAGGTATGACATATAAGCAAAGGGGGCACAAATTAGGGTTTTTTGAATCACAAGGTTCCCTAAAGGCCAAAGTCAAACAAGTTAGGGTTTAGGGTGCAAAAAGTGTCTTGGAATATGTTCACAAGATAAATGAATGATCAAATTTTGGATATTAGGGTTTCTCAAGAATAAGGCCAAGGCACAAAGTCAAAAGCTTTCAATCCACTGAACCCTCGTTACGAAATCTTGTCCCAAGCCTTTCAAATAATCCTCTGATTATCGCTACTCCTTTGACAAAACACCCGTTCTTCAAAGCTTTCACTCGAATGAATCCAAATGCAAAGACTTGTTCAAAAACCCCAAATCAACCTTGATCTTGGAGGAAAACCCCTAAATAGTTTTATCAATGAAACCCCCAAAGAATACTCAACCCAATTTGATTACAACAATCCTAAATTGGACCTTATCAATTTAATCTAGATGGAACTCAACAAAAATGATTATGTGTAATTGTTGAACGCATGTAGAGAAAAGGTTGAAGATGATGAGAAAATTCTTTGTATGTTCTTGGTTTCTATTTTATAGAAATAATGCATGAATGCATATTTATATGCATGTGTATGTGTAGAAAAATAACAAACAAAACATATTTTTATCCAAAAATGACAAGTTTTGTAAAATATAACTGAATGTATTACCTCCAAATAAGTATAAGTCAATACATTAAGTCTGGGAGTCGATACATAGACTCTATAAGTCGATACATTAAAGACAATAACACTTGCTTGAAAAATTCTTCAGTAGGAGTCGACTCCAATCACGGAAGAGTCGATTCATACTCATTGTGTATCGACCCACAACTCATATGTATCGATACATTAAGGGCATGATTATTATTTCCAAAAACCTTTCAGTTGGAGTTGACTCCAAACACGGATGAGTCAACTCATTCATATTGTGTATCGACCCATACCTTCTATATATCGATGTTTTTAAGGCATAATCTTTATTTTTTAAACTCATTCAATATGTATTGATACACATGCTTGATGTATCGACCCATATACTTGTTTTCATGAAAAATCATAATTTTGACTTGTAATGGCCTATCAAACCTAATTCTAAGTGTCCTATTATGATAATGCACATCTAGACATAGAAAACAAGATCCAATATACACAAATACTAAGCGTCCTAGTTTTGAAATCATTCAAAACATATTTAAGAGGATAGCGTATTCACACCATAATTAGGTATATGCTGATGGTGACGAATCTTGAAACAGTGGTGTTGATTGTAACACCTCAAAATTTGCCCTCCTCTTCTTGGGACTAGTTTGGCACATTGTGTTGCATGTTTTAGGACATTAAGCATTGCATTTTGCATATCATATGGAAACAAAAATAAGAAGCCATCCTCCAAAGTCTTTTTCAGAAGAGGGAGATGTTACATGATTCAAGCCTGAGGGTTTCTTTAAATTGATCATCGACCATCTGAGGGTTTATGCTTCAATTAGGGTTTTCTTGGTTCTTCAATGGTCTTGAGCATTATTTTATTGGCAAGGATATATCACCATCATCATGGTTATGTCATCCTCAAGGGCTTCATTCTTCATGCTTAGTTCCTTTGGATTAGGGTTTTGACCTCTGGTCAACCCTAATCAATGTTATTCTTTCAACCAGGGTTTATCCAGGAGGTGAGGCATTCTATTGAGATGGAGATCACATGAGTATTATGTTGAGCTTATATGAGCTAGGGGTTCATTTCTGAGCAAATTCCTCAAGGGGTGGAGGCTCAAGCTGATCAGAGCATGTCAGGGTCATCTGAAGACCTGAAAGTCAACTGTAAAGTCAACTGAGGGCTATGAGGTGGGGAAATGAGTTTCAACATCTCATTCATGTTCAAAAGAGGTTCATTTGTCATTATAAACATATATCTTGAAGATTTTGAAGTCAGAGCAAAAGTTTCCAAAAATGGAAAGTGACCTGTAATTGAAAGTTTCCAAAAATGGAAAGATTTTGGTTCAAATTCAACTTGATTTTACATCATCAAGGAAGCTTCAAATTAATTTTTGATGAACATGAAAGTTGAATATCTTTCTCTCCCATTTCCAAAAAGTCCAAGATCATGAGCATCTGATGAATGGTTGAGAAGTTATGGTCCAATGATTGCAAAGTGTACATGGAACTTCAAAGTGCCATAACTTTGGCTACAAAACTCCAATTTGGTCCACTCTTTTTGCAACATACTTCTCATGACCTATATTTTCCAAATCAAGCATTTCATTGCATGAAAAAAGCTCACATGATCAAATGTCCATTCAAGTGCATTTTAGAGGGAAATTGAGGAATTCAAATTTGGTGAATCACATGAGTAAAATACCACTTGCATTGTGTTTTTTGGCTGGTTTTAAGTGAGTCAAAGCATTTGCATGCTACTATTCACGTGGTGCATGGCCATACAAGCTCATTATTCATTTTTTGCATTTCATTCCATATTTCACTAATTTTAATTAATCAAGCTTAATTGGGATTAGAATTGTGATTAGTGGACCATATAAATAACAAATCATAACAAAATTTTCTCATAATCACAATTCTAGATCTAGAATCCATTTTTCCCTCCAAAATTCTCTCTCATTGAAATTAAAAAATTCTTCACATAAACACATAATTTCTTCATAGATCCTTCATCCTCATGGAATTTGGAGCATGATTCATCCATTTTTCGTGGCAATTGAGCAAGGTTTGAAGATATTCAAGTGCTTGAACACATAAATGGAGGTTTGAAATTCAACAAGATTCAAGAAGATTCAAGTGTTGCTTCTCATTCAAAGCTTCAAGGCAAGGTTACTGGAGAAGGATTGAAGCTTTTGGAGGCTTGAGAACACTGTTTTTCATCATTGCCATTCCAAGTAAGTCAAAATTCGATCATCATCTTTTACTATTCCATTGCTATAATCTTGTAGATCTTGTTGTGGTGAGAATTCTGATATAACTATCTTTGAATTTGGATTAAAAATGAAGAAGATATGTGGATTTCAAGTTTAGATCTAGAAACTTCTTTGCTTCGATCCAGAAAATATAGGAGGAATTAGGCTTAGATAATATGATATTTGAATTCTACATTGAAAGAGCTTTCCAACGATATATAATTTGTAAAATTCTGGAAAAAAAAGTTGCAGCTCCGCCGTGTACACGGTCGGAGAAGACGACCGGAACTACTGTTCCGGCGTCTGGTGTGGAGGCTAGGGTTATGCAGCAAAACACTGTGTTTTGTGTTGTGTCAAGACAGTTTAGTCGAGCGGGTTCGAATCCTGGCTCAGCGCCTTTGGACCTAGCGCTCCCCTGTTCGAATCCATGCGCTTGCAAATTCCTGTTTTATTATTTGAGCGCTTCCTTTTGATCCTTGCTTTCCTCAGTTCGATTCCTGGCTGCATCATTTGTGCATTTTATTTTCATGAGCGCTCTTTTGTGACCTCCATGACCTTAGTTCGAGTCTGGCTTGGTGCATGTTGTGAATATTGTTTCAAATTGCCTTTTCCATTTTATTTCCATGTTATTTTCATGATAATCCATATATTTTCATCAACTTGCAAAAATCCTAAAAAATAGCAAATTAATCCAAATTGCTCCCAATTTTTTTTCACTTAATTGTATTGATGTCTATTATTTTTAGATGTCATTTGTGTGATTTGATTGCTTCTGGTTTTTTAATTGAGATTGTGTGTTTGAACATGTATGCAAATTTGCCATGCTTCATTCAATTGATTGTGAAATGCTCATTGATTGTCCAATTGCCTTGAAATTTAACATGTTTGTTCCTAACATGAGACTGCATTTTTGGGATTTGGTTTGGCATTTTTAGCATTTGTTATCACTGTTTTGGATACATGGACATGTTATGTGACAATTTGTGTCACATATTTGGCATTCAACTTGTGCATTTTCATTCCTAGGCCATTTGACCTCTTCTGGATTTCATTTTTGGCATGATGCTTGTCCATAACATGTTGTGTGCATATAAAAAATTTCATGATCATTGGTTGTGTTTCTGATTTGATTGGGATTTTATGATTTGAATGTCCTACTTTGATCACATTGTTTGCCCTTGCCTTATCTTGATTATTTAAGGGCTTTGCCTTATGATTTGGCTTTGGTCCTTTTTAGGACATGTTCTTGTTGGATTAAATGTGCTTCATGTGGAATATCAAATTCTGTTTTGACTTTTTGCCTTGCCTTTGACCCTAGTCTTTGCACTAGTGGTTTGTACTTACCTTTTGAGCTTTGCATTTCAGGTTCAAGCAATTAGCTCTAATGATTGATGTGATCTCATGACTTGAGATGCAAGTTAATTTGTCCATTAACCTTTGTTGTGTTGTAGGTCCCTTGGTGATGAACTCATTTGAGTTGTTTACGCATAGGATTTTCCTCGTGTACATATTGGTTGTAACACTGTTGTTGACTGTTTGGATTGTCTGAATACCATATTGACTTGTTTGACTTTTGCACAGGTACATTAGTCGCTTTTAGCTCATTGCTTGAGCTTTGCTTTGCTTGTGGTTGGCATACCACCTAGGTAATCATCCTCTAACTCCATGTAGTCTGGAAGCCCTGTCGTTTCTTTTGGCAGGCATTTGGTCGAAGTCCTCCTTAAGAGGCAATGACTGTGTTTGTTTATGTTTGTGCCAAAGACCTCCAAGTGAGGCATGTTACTTGTTAAGTCCTCCTAAGTGAAGAGGAAACTGACAGATAGAAGGGACTAGTAGCCAGTCCCCTGTTATTCGTTGAGTCGTTCATTATGCTCGCACTACGTGCTGATGCTCTTGAACCTAACCCAAGATCTTGTACAATGTCAGTCAAGTGGAATAGGGTCCCTCTTTCTGTATCCCCACACATTCTTTGATTTAAGCTCACCCAGACCAGGGTTAAGAGCTATGGGGTTCAACCTTCATTACCTTTCATCTTCTCACCCTGACGGTCAATGTCAGTGGTTAAGAGCTTCATCATACCCTTCCAGTGTTGGCTTGTTTGTCGAGGTTGATATGACCCCTTGACTAAAGCCCAACCATGTTGTATGAGCCTCTTGTTTGCATATAGAGCGTGATGATTGCTTGTGTCTTTGCTTTTCATACATGTTTATTTGCTATTTGTTTGACTTGCTTCCTGTGTGAGTTAGGTTTTGATTAGATACCTCAACCTAGGACTATTGTGGATTGCATGACAACTATTAGGCTCGAGTCAGTCTCCCTTTTAGTTTGTTATTCCCTGGTCTCTGGTTAGAAGAAAGTTTCTCCCCTGTTAAGGGGAACTACGTCGCCCTGAATCTCATACCAAATGAGATACGTAGGCAGGAGATCGTGCGAGATCTCTCCGGGCAACCCTTTTCTTTTTTGTGTGTGTTGTGTGACAGATAGTACGCTCGAGTTCCAGACTCCCTATTAGTCTGTTTATTAAACCTTTTCTTTTTTGTGTGTGTTTGCTTGACGACTATTAGGCTCGAGTTCCAGACTCCCTATTTAGCTTGTTTTGTTCAACCTTTTTGTTTCTTTTGACGTCTCAGCGTCTCTTTTTTGCGAGTGACAGCTATTAGGCTCGAGTACCAGACTCCCTATTAGCTTGTTAATTTTATAACCTTTTGGTGTGTGTATGGAGTTGGATGTAAGACCAGCTATTGGCATTCCGTTTCCTGTTGGCATTTGTTTGTTCGGAGTTGGATGTAATACCAGCTATTGGCATTCCGTTTCCTGTTGGCGTTTGTTTGTTTGGAGTCGGATATAAGTCCAGCTATTGGCAGTCTGTTTCCTTGTTGAGTTTCTTTTGACGTCTCAACGTCTCTGTGTTGTATTTTGTTTCAGCGTGCGTTAGCCGAACTACGACATCTCTGATTCTCATTCTAGATGAGATACGTAGGCATAGGATGCGATATCCTATCGAGCATGTTTCCCATTTCCCCGAACTATGTCGACTCTGATGTTTGTTTCTGACAAACTACGTAGGCCCAGGAACGACATCCTGCCGAGTCCCCTTCCTCCATCTTCTTTCGCATGTTTTGTTATTCCAGTGTGTGTGCATTCTTTGAGCAGTTATTCAGCAACCTTTTTCTATTCTTTTGAGCGTGGATCCCGTCGAGTACGGCAGACGTGAGGGGTGCTAATACCTTCCCCTTGCGTAACCGACTCCCGTACCTAGCAATCTCTGGTCGTAAGACCATTCCTTTCCCTTTCTTAGGTTTACTTCGAGCGTTTCCTTTCCCTCCATTGGGATAAATAACGCACGGTGGTGGCTCTGTGTCTTTTTTCGCCGGTTGTTTTTCGCGTTGCGATAGCTGGTGACTCTGCTGGGGACTTTGAAGTTGACCTCTTGCTGGTCCATCTTCCCTAAGCGAGTCAATTCTAGCGCTCTCTAGGATAGTTTTGGTTGCTTTTGCTGCTCTATTTATTGCATTCATGATTATTATACTGTGATTGTATATATTTGCATATATGTTTGCATGCATCATATTATCATGATGCTGGATTCTGTACAGGTTGGTTCCTATGATTTGGGGTGGGTGTTCTGAGTGGGGCTAAAACCCAGGCCCGAGTATACACCTAGGATTAGCGTGGTCTCACGTTTCCTCACATGTTGGATCAGCATGTTGTTGCAACGTGACATACCACAAGACGGACGAGGTTCTTCTGAGAGAGCTCTTCCGGGTGGAGTATTCCACTTTGGTTGGGTTATCTCTTTAGAGTTGTTGACTTCGGTGACCGTTCTTTCCCGAATCTTTGGTTTAGACGATCTTATGAGAGCTGCAACGGCACACCCGAAAGGGCAAACCCGTTGAGTATCTTGTCCGATTGTCGAGACCATTATCCGCCTTAGGATGACCTTATTAGAATTCACCTGTGAGGGGAGGGTTTGATTTCTACAGATGCATGTTCTGGTGGTGACTTTCTGATGGTGACTAGTGGTTCAGTTCTTGATCGAGGTCCTATTTATAAGTCGGATTTATGGATTTATTTCCGGCACGCCGGAATGCTGTCCGTGGTATTTATCAGCGGGTTCCATTTATTTCGGATCCCCGGGTTGAATTGGAAGGTGCTGGTTCAGAGGATCTTGGTGTTATCCGCTCAGTGATTATTTGATGATGATGGTGATATATCCTCCGGGTCCGTTTATTTCGGAACCCCGAGTCGGATTTGTGGTTACCTAGTACCTCAGATGGTTGTGATCAGTTCAGAGACCGGAACTCAGTGCAGTGGATGTTCAGATGACTTGGAGGATGGCACAGTGCATTGTATTCATGCATCAGCATCATTCCCATTTTGCATTTATCTGCACCTAACTCATGTTTATCCATATGCAGGGGACATTCTTGATTGAGATCCTGGTTGAGAGACTTCTTTGTTCCAGATATGAGGACTGGCTTGAAAGCTGATGTTGTCTACAGTTTCTTCGACCCAGAGATTGATGTGCTGAAAGATATGATAGCATTGATTACACCTGACCGTGTGGGGATGTTCCGTGAGACCTATGGTGGTATTCTGAAGGTGGTTTTCAGGCTCACAGATACAGATAGGAGTGTCATCCATACTCTTCTCCAGTTTTATGACCCGGGTTTGAGATGCTTCGTCTTCCCGGATTACCTGTTGGGGCCTTTGATGGAAGACTATGCCAGTATCCTGGGTATTCAGGTCAGGAACCAGATTCCATTCTATGTCACTAAGGATGAACCTGATGTTGCTGAGATCTCTCATGCTATTTATTTGAGCCCATAAGTGACTAGGGGGGTTTGAAGGAGAAGGGAAAGTTGCCTGGTTTTCATTTGAGTTTCTTGGAGGCCAAGGCCAAGGAGCATGCTGTTTCGGGGGATTGGAAGGTTGTTTGTGCTCTGCTTGTTGTGAGCATTTATGGAATCGTCTTGTTCCCCAATCAGAAGAACTTTGTGGACATTAATGCCATCCGGTTGTTTGCTAAGAGGAATCCTATTCCTACCCTGGTTGGGGATGTTTATTACTCGGTCCATAATCAGAACAAGAAGCGGCGTGGAGGATTGATCAGATGTTGTGCTCAGCTGTTGTACAAGTGGTTCATGGGATATTTGCCTTCCAGGGGTGCCTTTGCTTTTGTTCTTCTTGACCATACGGTAAATTGGGCAACCAAGTTGATGGGTTTGCGAGCCAAAGACATAGCTTGGACTCACAATGGTGTGGCTGGACGAGATTTCATTTACAGTTGTGGGAGTTTTCCCAATGTGCCTCTCATAGGAGTTCAAGGTTGCATTAATTACAACCCGACGCTTGTTAGGAGACAAATGGGGTATGCCATGGAGGTTCCTCCTCTCGAGCGAGAGATTCAGGAGTCTTTCTACTTCCCGGCTGAGGGTAATTCGACACGGTTGAGGCAAGTGTCTGGGGCATGGCGCAACATTCAGAGAAATGGCAAGGTTCCTTTTGGTAGAGCTAATAGTAGGTCTTTTCCTCTGTTTGATGATTGGCTCAGAAAGAGGATTGAGCTCACGCATCTACCATTTCCTGAGGGTGATCCTTGGTGTCCATTGATTGAGGGGCCACGTTCTTCTGTCAGTATGGAAGAGTTCCTTGAGATGAAGAGGGAGAGGGATCAGTTGCAAGCAGAGAAGACCGAGTTGGAGATGAGTGTTGCTAGAATTCAAATGGCTAATCAGGAAATCAAGGAGAAGGTAGAAGATCAGGCTAAGAGACATGCCCTGGAGGTGAAGCGCTTTGAGATAGACACCGCCTATTACCGCAAGATCAGCCAAGCTTTGGAGTCATCTACGAAGGAGCACGACATTACCAAGGAGAAGTTGGCTAGAGCTTTGAAGGTCATTGAAGAAGAAAAGAGGAGGCAAATTCTTGTGAAGAATCAGAGAGAAGTTAGAGCCAAAGTCCTTACCGCCGAGTGGGAAGCGAAGCTGAAGGTTAAGGGAGAAGAGCAAGTGAAGATTCTGGCTGAGAGAGATCATTATCTGGCTGAGAGGGACCATTATTTCCGACAGATGAAGATTCATCAGAAAGAGGTGGGAAGACTGCAGTAGGAGAACACTGAGCTCAGATTCGCCGTGAAGTTTACCAAGATGGTTGATGATGCAGAGCCGTCTGTGGGACCTTCTTCAGAGTAGATTTTTGTTGTTATGTGTGGATTACTGTCAGGCATGTTGACGGAATTCACTTGCTTGTATTTTCTTTCTGATTCTGGAGAATTGTAATTTGATTTGTATCAGACTTGATGTATGACTCTTGCACGTGTAGTGCACTTTTGAGATACAATGGTTATTGTCACTCATTGATCGATCTTCAAGCTTTATTTGCTTTCCTGTATGCACTCACATAGCACACACATGGTCGGGTGATATCTTTGCTATATCATAATTCTCTGCTCTGTATGGTGAAATCAGATGATTGACATCAGAATGTTGCTGTCAGATTATTATCTGTCTCGATGAAACCAGGATCGAAAGACAGAGTGTTCCTCATATGGATAGACATTGCATTCATGCGTGAGTCATAATAACCTGTCTTCTGTTTTGCAGGTGTCAGTTTCTAACATGTTTGCTTGACTCAGGAATGATGAATCCACCCAACACTGACATTCTCGAGCTGAAAGAGAAGATGAGTGAGTTGATCAGTGTCATGCAAGAGTTCGCCTTGGGGTAGAAAGCAATCGCCGAGAAGGTGGAGAGGATTGAGAGTTGGCTGAAGATGGGGAAGATACAAGGAAATGCTTCGTCGTCTGGAGTAAAAAAGCCCTTTGGCGATGGTCAGCGCGAGAAGAAGGTTGAATCAAGTGATGTGTCTGCCCAAAGGGGACGCGGTAGGGATCGTTATCACCCGTATGCTGCTACAGTAACGATTCCTGCTGGTAATCAATCTGTACGACAGCAACAGCAGCCACCTCAACAGAGAACACAGAGAGCTGGGTGCCAAGCGAGAAGAAGGATGACTGATCGTCAGTTTGATAAGCTACCCATGGCGTATGCTCTTCTGTTTAAGAGGTTGAAGGATCTTGGGTTGGTTCAGCCGAGGACGTTGGCTCCGGTAGGATCAGACCAAAGGCTTGCAGGTTACAATGAGAACATCAAGTGCGAGTTCCATTCTGGTGCACCCGGGTATAGCATTAAGGGTTGTAAAGCTTTTAAGCATGTCGTTCAAGATTTGGTGGATTCTAAAGCCATCAATTTTGCACCGACACCGAATGTTAATGCTAATCCCATGTCGGTCCATGGTCCTATGGGGGTGAACGTGATGTCAGAAGATAAGAGAAAAATAGAGGTGACAAATGTGGATCAGTTAAGGACTCCAATGTCTGTGGTCAAGAGACATTTGATGAAGAGTGGAGTTTTCCCTGGCTATGATAATTGTTGTGCTGCTTGCACTGTCACTGCGAATGGGTGTGTGATGTTGACGGAGACGATTCAGAGAATGATGGATGGGGGACGTCTCCGATTTGAGAAAGTTGATTGGGGGGAAGAAGATATCTTTGTCAACCAACTGTCATCGTTCAAGTATGAAGAAATGGACGGTGAAATATTCGAAACACCGAGTCAGGCGTTCAAAACCGTCAAGGTAGAGAATGCCGTTTTTGCTAAGGAAAAGAAGAAGTCGTCCATTTCTTCGTACAAACAGGCCGCTGAGGTGGTGAAGAGCGGGGAAGCCCCAGGTTGGGGGAGGATGATTGATATCGCCGCCAAAGAAGATAGGTTTGGGGTTGGTTATCAGCCAGGCCAAGACTCGTTTGGGCAAAACAGAGGACGTCGTCAACCGTTCACGTTCACCAGTGCCGGAATGCTAGATCCAGATCACGCCTGTGCGAAGGGTGAAGAGATTGACAGTGACTGCGAGCTCGATCGTTGGATAAAGTCGTGCGTACCGGAGAACTGGAAGGCCTAAAAGATCATCACTGTCACTCTACGTGAAGAGTAATATTTCTGTTTTTCAAATCTGTTTGCATGAAAGCCATACGTTTTGCCCGAAACGTAATGGTCATTGTAAGGGCCACCTCATGTGTTTCATTTTGCAACATTTTGCATCATTAATAAATGGATGTTTTGTATTAAAAGCGGTGTTCCCTGTTTTTCATTTAGTTTTGCAGTTTAAAACAAAAATAAAAATGGCAATGTTTATTTTCATTTTTCCTTCCTTTTGATTGGCTTCGTTTCGACTTTCGTATTCTCCGGATCTCATTGATAACAATCCTGTTACACCCTCATATGACTTCGACAATCCAATTTATCATGCCGAAGAAGAAGGCGAAGAAAATTGTGAAATGCCGGAGGAATTAGCCAGGTTGTTGAAACAAGAAGAGAAGGTGATTCAGCCGCACGAGGAGCGAGTTGAGATTGTTAATTCAGGCACCGAGGAGGTCAAATTGGGGCCGCTTTGGAGGTAAATGTCAAGTGCCGAAGAAGGATGGAAAGGTGAGAATGTGTGTGGACTACTGTGATCTGAACAGAGCTAACCCGAAAGATGATTTCCCATTATATCACGTCGATGTGTTGGTGGATAATACAGCTCAGTTCTCGGTGTTTTCCTTCATGGATGGCTTCTCTGGCTGAAATCAAATTAAGATGTCGCCAGATGATATGGAGAAAACAACGTTCATCACACCATGGGGCACTTTTTGTTATAAGGTGACGCCATTCGGTCTCAAGAACGCTGGTGCCACGTATCTGAGGGCTATGGTGGCTTTGTTTCATGATATGATTCATCATGAGAATTGAATGCTATGATTGATGACATGATAGCAAAGTCTCAAACAGAAGAGGGGCATCTGGTGGATCTGGCCAAATTGCTTGACCGGTTGAGACAATTCAAACTGAGGTTGAATCCGAATAAGTGCACTTTCGGAGTGCGGTCCGGTAAACTGCTGGGGTTTATTGTAAGCGAGAGAGGAATCGAGGTTGATCCTGCTAAAAAAAATAAAAAATACAAGAAACGCCTGAACCGAGAACAGAAAAGAGGTTTGTGGTTTCTTAGGTAGATGGAACCACATTTCACGATTCATATCTCATCTAACAGCCACGTGTGAACCCATACTCAAGTTGTTGAGAAAAGATCAAACGGTCAGGTGGAATAATGATTGCCAAGCAGCATTTGGAAAAAATAAAAGAATATTTGCAGGAGCCTCCGATTCTGATGCCTCCTGTGGAGGGACGACCGTTAATTCTGTACTTGACAGTCCTCGAGGGATCTATGGGGTATGTACTGGGGCAGCATGACGAGTCTGGTCGAAAAGAGCATGCGATTTACTACCTTAGCAAAAAGTTTACCGACTGTGAAACAAGATATTCACTGCTTGAGAAAACTTGCTGCGCTTTGGTATGGGCTGCTCGCCGACTGAGACAGTATATGCTAGTTCATACCACTTTGTTGATTTCCAAGATAGATCCGATCAAGTACATTTTTGAGAAGCCGGCATTGACCGGACGGGTTGCGCAATGTGGCAAATGATTTTGACTGAATACGATATTCGGTATACCTCTCAGAAAGCAATAAAAGGGAGTGTATTGTCTGATCACCTTGCCCAGCAACCCATTGAGGATTATCAACCGATGAAGTTTGAGTTCCCTGATGAGGACTTCATGGTTCTAAAATCGAAAGATTGTGAGGAACCAATCCCGGAGGAGGGGTCTGACCCTGAATTTGAACGAATTCTGATGTTTGATGGGGCCGTTAATGTGAATGGTAGGGGAGTTGGTGTCGTGTTAGTTACGCCGAAAGGATCCCACATTCCTTTTGCTGCCCGACTAACATTTGAGTGCACCAACAATGTGGTTGAATACGAAGCTTTCACGGGTATCGAACCTCAGTGCATACATCTACTGGGGCAACGCCTTTCTCACTTGTGTATGGGATGGAAGCCGTGCTACCGGTTGAGGTCCAGATTCCATCGTTGAGAGTCCTGATGGACGTGAAATTAGAAGAGGCTGAACGGGTGAGGACTCGGTATGAAGAGTTGAGCCTGATTGAGGAAAAGAGGCTGGCGGCCATTTGTCACGGGCAGTTGTACCAGCAGCGGATGAAGCGTGCTTTTGACCGAAAGGTGCGACCTCGTGTGTATCACGTAGGGGATATGGTGTTGAAAATGATCCTTCCTCCTCAGAACGATCGTCGGGGCAAGTGGACACCCAATTATGAAGGTCCATTCGTGGTCAAGAAGGTTTTCTCTGGCGGAGCCTTGTTGTTGATAACCATGGATGGCGAGGATTTTCCATCCCCTGTGAATGCGGACGCAGTTAAAAAATACTTCGTATAAGAGACCCGCTGGACGAAAAGAATAAAATAGTCCATGCAAAAATGGGCATCCCGGCGAACCAGAAAAAATGAAATAAGGTTCGGGCAAAAATTAGGGATAAAAAGAAAAAATTGTACACCCGGCAAGTCGAAAACCCCAAAAGGGCGGCTTGGGCAAAAAATGGTATCCCGGTGGACTGAAAACCCGAAAGGGAGGTCCAGGCAAAAGAGGGATTGAAACGAACAACTGCGTCTAGTATGATCGTTTGTACTTTGGATATGACATGGATAATCCCCGATAGGGATCAGTCGAAAGCGTTTTGTTCAGAAGGCAGAAAGAGCGGAGAGTCTTGAGGACATATGGGGTGTAACCGAGTTGGAACTCGATGAGATCACGGGTTCACATTGCCATTAGGATAGATTTTTCCTTTTGTGCGCAATCACCTCTTTTCAAGGATTGCTTCCTGTGTATTGCTCGATTTTGAGCCACCTCTTTTCAATCAATAAAATGCATATTCAGTCAAATTATTTTGTTTTTGTTTTCATTACCGCTTTGATTGCAAAAACATCCGTTTATTTTGATAAGAGTCTTTGCCTTTTGATACATGAAGGTCCCTTCCAATGCATGTTCATAAGATTGAAAACCTGAAATCTTATTCGGAAGGTTGAGTGACTCAGGAGTTGAAACTTTGGCACGCCTGGGGCACGTTTTTATCTAACGATCTCTTTTGCAGGTGTTGTTTGATATTTTCACTCACTTGCAGGTTGTGATGTGAAGCTTTTGATAAAAGATCCCCGTGGAGTCCGATCAGGGACAAGGAGTTGAGAATGGTGAAAAGACGGCGAAAGACGTACGGCGATCCTTGAGTGTTAATCAAGAAGACTCTTTAAAGTCTGGAAAAATAGAAAATTGATACTTTTGTTACATGTTGAACGCCAGTGCTCGACGAGTCGACAGGTGTTCCGTGTCAAATATTCCGTATCTCCCCAGCGGATTCGAGGTCGGTGTTTCCTTGGCAGCCAGGCCTGAAGGTTGTTGTTTCCCCTAGCAGGATGGAGATTGTTATTTCCCTAACAAGTCGAAGATTGTTGTTTTCCCCGCAGAGTACGTTGGTGGTTTCTTCCCCAGCGAAGTCCCCAAGCGGATCAAGTTCAGGGGAGGTCATCCCTGGTGAGGGTTGTCTATTCCACAGCAGCAGTGCTATTCCCCAGCAGGGTGGAGATTGGAGCGATAGCAAGTTCCTCAGCAGAGTGCCTCGAGCTCCCTAGTAGAGTCCCTAAGGGGGATGTCTTTTTTATGCATTCATCATTTAGATAAGCATAGCATATTGCGTAGCTCATTGCGTAGCATTTCCATGGTTATGGAGCATTACGCTGAAAAAAATCATGCATCAGCATTGCAAGCGTAAGCTAGTCTCAAGCCGTGGTTACCGTTTGAGAATTGGTTTAGCTGGTTGGTGGAGATGTTACTCAAGCCGTGGTTACCGTTTGAGAATTGGTTCTGCCAGCTAGAGGATATTACTCTGAGGAGTTTAGCATCGTGACGTTGGATCAACAATATTCCCCGATAGTGCGATATTGGAGGAAGATTCCTTCGTGCGAGATGGAAGTTGGAAGATGTTGCTCTGAGGAGTTCGGCATCAGGATTCTGAATCAACAATATTCCCCGGTAGTGCGATATTGGAGGAAGATTTCGTTGTGCGAGATGGAAGTGGGAAGGTGTTACTCTGAGGAGTTTAGCATCGTGATTTTAGATCAACAACATTCCCTAGTTAGTCCCCGGCAAGCGTCTGCCTTGTTTTGACATATGTAGATGTCATCCCTGCGATACCGGTAAGTGTCGTATCGATCCCCGTATTGTCTGTTTTCTTTGGTGTCAGTAAACATCATTGTTCGATGTCAATAAACGTCGAATTCCTTCCCAGTCATTGGTAAATGTCTGGTCGAGTATCTTTTCTTTGGTGTCAGTAAACATCATTGTTCGATGTCAGTAAACGTCGAGTTCCTTCCCAGTCATTGGTAAATGTCTGGTCGAGTATCTTTTATTTGGTGTCAGTAAACATCATTGTTCGATGTCAGTAAACGTCGAGTTCCTTCCCAGTCATTGGTAAATGTGTGGTCGAGTATCCTTTCTTTGGTGTCGATAAACATCATTGTTCGATGTCAGTAAACGTCGAGTTCCTTCCCAGTCATTGGTAAATGTCTGGTCGAATATCCTCTGATATGTCGCCATCAGAGTGGTGGTTGGTGTTATTTCCGGCATTGCCAACGGAATTAGCATGGGAAAATGGAGAACGAGGTTCATTGTTTGGTAGCAAGATTGACATGAAGTTATCGGGGTCCAAATGCGGCGATCAGAGATCATCCGCGCGAAAAAAAATCAGAAAATTTTGGGGTTCAAGAAAAGCAAAAATAATAATAATCTCCAGCGAAGCGCAAATTGTTCGTCTGTTCTTGGTATTCAATCACTCTTCACTCTGATGATCTGAAAGCCGAGGTTGTTCATATCGACAGGTTCATAGTGGATTGAATAGGGGCAGCTGTAACACCTCAAAATTTGCCCTCCTCTTCTTGGGACTAGTTTGGCACATTGGGTTGCATGTTTTAGGACATTAAGCATTGCATTTTGCATATCATATGGAAACAAAAATAAGAAGCCATCCTCCAAAGTCTTTTTCAGAAGAGGGAGATGTTACATGATTCAAGCCTGAGGGTTTCTTTAAATTGATCATCGACCATCTGAGGGTTTGTGCTTCAATTAGGGTTTTCTTGGTTCTTCAATGGTCTTGAGCATTATCTTATTGGCAAGGATATATCACCATCATCATGTTTATGTCATCCTCAAGGGCTTCATTCTTCATGCTCAGTTCCTTTGGATTAGGGTTTTGACCTCTGGTCAACCCTAATCAATGCTATTCTTTCAACCAGGGTTTATCCAGGAGGTGAGGCATTCTATTGAGATGGAGATCACATGAGTATTATGTTGAGCTTATATGAGCTAGGGGTTCATTTCTGAGCAAATTCCTCAAGGGGTGGAGGCTCAAGCTGATCAGAGCATGTCAGGGTCATCTGAAGACCTGAAAGTCAACTGTAAAGTCAACTAAGGGCTATGAGGTGGGGAAATGAGTTTCAACATCTCATTCATGTTCAAAAGAGGTTAATTTGTCATTATAAACATATATCTTGAAGATTTTGAAGTCAGAACAAAAGTTTCCAAAAATGGAAAGTGACCTGTAATTGAAAGTTTCCAAAAATGGAAAGATTTTGGTTCAAATTCAACTTGATTTTACATCATCAAGGAAGCTTCAAATGAATTTTTGATGAACATGAAAGTTGAATATCTTTCTCTCCCATTTCCAAAAAGTCCAAGATCATGAGCATCTGATGAATGGTTGAGAAGTTATGGTCCAATGATTGCGAAGTGTACATGGAACTTCAAAGTGCCATAACTTTGGCTACAAAACTCCAATTTGGTCCACTCTTTTTGCAACATACTTCTCATGACCTATATTTTCCAAATCAAGCATTGCATTGCATGAAAAAAGCTCACATGATCAAATGTCCATTCAAGTGCATTTTAGAGGGAAATTGAGGAATTCAAATTTGGTGAATCACATGAGTAAAATACCACTTGCATTGTGTTTTTTGGCTGGTTTTAAGTGAGTCCAAGCATTTGCATGCTACAATTCACGTGGTGCATGGCCATACAAGCTCATTATTCATTTTTTGCATTTCATTCCATATTTCACTAATTTTAATTAATCAAGCTTAATTGGGATTAGAATTGTGATTAGTGGACCATATAAATAACAAATCATAACAAAATTTTCTCATAATCACAATTCTAGATCTAGAATCCATTTTTCCCTCCAAAACTCTCTCATTGAAATTCAAAAATTCTTCATGTAAACACACAATTTCTTCATAGATCCTTCATCCTCATGGAATTTAAAGCATGATTCATCCATTTTTCGTGGCAATTGAGCAAGGTTTGAAGATATTCAAGTGCTTGAACACATCAATGGAGGTTTGAAATTCAACAAGATTCAAGAAGATTCAAGTGTTGCTTCTCATTCAAAGCTTCAAGGCAAGGTTACTAGAGAAGGATTGAAGCTTTTGGAGGCTTGAGAACACTGTTTTTCATCACTGCCATTCTAAGTAAGTCAAAATTCGATCATCATCTTTTACTATTCCATTGCTATAATCTTGTAGATCTTGTTGTGGTGAGAATTCTGATATAAATATCTTTGAATTTGGATGAAAAATGAAGAAGATATGTGGATTTCAAGTTTAGATCTAGAAACTTCTTTGCTTCGATCCAGAAAATATAGGAGGAATTAGGCTTAGATAATATGATATTTGAATTCTACATTGAAATAGCTTTCCAACGATATATAATTTGTAAAATTCTGGAAAAAAAAGTTGCAGCTCCGCCGTGTACACGGTCGGAGAAGACGACCGGAACTACTGTTCCGGCGTCTGGTATGGCGGCTAGGGTTATGCAGCAAAACGCTGCATTTTGTGTTGTGTCAAGACAGTTTGGCCGAGCGGGTTCGAATCCTGGCTCAGCGCCTTTGGACCTAGTGCTCCCCTGTTCGAATCCATGCGCTTGCAAATTCCAGTTTTATTATTTGAGCGCTTCCTTTTGATCCTTGCTTTCCTCAGTTCGATTCCTGGCTGCATCATTTGTGCATTTTATTTTCATGAGCGCTCTTTTGTGACCTCCATGACCTTAGTTCGAGTCTGGCTTGGTGTATGTTGTGAATATTGTTTCAAATTGCCTTTTCCATTTTATTTCCATGTTATTTTCATGATAATCCATATATTTTCATCTACTTGCAAAAATCCTAAAAAATAGCAAATTAATCCAAATTGCTCCCAATTTTTTTTCACTTAATTGTATTGATGTCTATTATTTTTAGATGTCATTTGTGTGATTTGATTGCTTCTGGTTTTTTAATTGAGATTGTGTGTTTGAACATGTATGCAAATTTGCCATGCTTCATTCAATTGATTGTGAAATGCTCATTGATTGTCCAATTGCCTTGAAATTTAACATGCTTGTTCCTAACATGAGACTGGATTTTTGGGATTTGGTTTGGCATTTTTAGAATTTATTATCACTGTTTTGGATACATGGACATGTTGTGTGATAATTTGTGTCACATATTTGGCATTCAACTTGTGCATTTTCATTCCTAGGCCATTTGACCTCTTCTGGATTTCATTTTTGGCATGATACTTGTCTATAACATGTTGTGTGCACATAAAAATTTCATGATCATTGGTTGTGTTTCTGATTTGATTGGAATTTTATGATTTGAATGTCCTACTTTGATCACATTGTTTGCCCTTGCCTTATCTTGATTATTTGAGGGCTTTGCCTTATGATTTGGCTTTGGTCCTTTTTAGGACATGTTCTTGTTGGATTAAATGTGCTTCATGTGGAATATCAACTTCTGTTTTGACTTTTTACCTTGCCTTTGACCCTAGTCTTTGCACTAGTGGTTTGTACTTACCTTTTGAGCTTTGCATTTCAGGTTCAAGCAATTAGCTCTAATGATTGATGTGATCTCATGACTTGAGATGCAAGTTACTTTGTCCACTAACCTTTGTTGTGTTGTAGGTCCCTTGGTGATGAACTCATTTGAGTTGTTTACGCATAGGATTTGCCTTGTGTACATATTGGTTGTAACACTGTTGTTGACTGTTTGGATTGTCTGAATACCATATTGACTTGTTTGATTTTGCACAGGTACATTAGTCGCTTTTAGCTCATTGCTTGAGCTTTGCTTTGCTTGTGGTTGGCATACCACCTAGGTAATCATCCTCTAACTCCATGTAGTCTGGAAGCCCTGTCGTTTCTTTTGGCAGGCATTTGGTTGAAGTCCTCCTTAAGAGGCAATGATTGTGTTTATTTATGTTTGTGCCAAAGACCTCCAAGTGAGGCATGTTACTTGTTATGTCCTCCTAAGTGAAGAGGAAATTGACAGATAGAAGGGACTAGTAGCCAGTCCCTTGTTATTCGTTGAGTCGTTCATTATGCTCGCACTACGTGCTGATGCTCTTGAACCTAACCCAAGATCTTGTACAGTGTCAGTCAAATGGAATAGGGTCCCTCTTTCTGGATCCCCACACATTCTTTGATTTAAGCTCACCAAGGCCAGGGTTAAGAGCTATGGGGTTCAACCCTCATTACCTTTCATCTGCTCACCCTGACGGTCAATGTCAGTGGTTAAGAGCTTCATCATACCCTTGACTAAAGCCCAACCATGTTGTATGAGCCTCTTGTTTGCATATAGAGCGTGATGATTGCTTGTGTGTTTGCTTTTCATACATGTTTATTTGCTATTTGTTTGACTTGCTTCCTGTGCGAGTTAGGTTTTGATTAGATACCTCAACCTAGGACTATTGTGGATTGCATGACAACTATTAGGCTCGAGTCAGTCTCCCTTTTAGTTTGTTATTCCCTGGTCTCTGGTTAGGAGAAAGTTTCTCCCCTGTTAAGGGGAACTACGTCGCTCTGATTCTCATACCAGATGAGATACGTAGACAGGAGATCATGCGAGATCTCTCCGGGCAACCTTTTTCTTTTTTTTGTGTGTTGTGTGACAGATAGTAGGCTCGAGTTCCAGACTCCCTATTAGTCTGTTTGTTCAACCTTTTCTTTTTTGTGTGTGTTTGCTTGACGGCTATTAGGCTCGAGTTCCAGACTCCCTATTTAGCTTGTTTTGTTCAACCTTTTTGTTTCTTTTGACGTCTCAGCGTCTCTTTTTTGCGAGTGACAACTATTAGGCTCGAGTACCAGACTCCCTATTAGCTTGTTAATTTGATAACCTTTTGGTGTGTGTATGGAGTTGGATGTAAGACCAGCTATTGGCATTCCGTTTCCTGTTGGCGTTTGTTTGTTCGGAGTTGGATGTAAGACCAACTATTGGCATTCCGTTTCCTGTTGGCGTTTATTTGTTTGGAGTCGGATATAAGTCCAGCTATTGGCAGTCCGTTTCCTTGTTGAGTTTCTTTTGACGTCTCAGCGTCTCTGTGTTGTGTTTTGTTTCGGCGTGCGTTAGCCGAACTACGACAGCTCTGATTCTCATTCCAGATGAGATACGTAGGCATAGGATACGATATCCTATCGAGCATGTTTCCCATTTCCCCGAACTACATCGACTTTGATGTTTATTTCTGACAAACTACGTAGGCCCAGGATGCGACATCCTGCTGAGTCCCCTTCCTCCATCTTCTTTCGCCTGTTTTGTTATTCCAGTGTGTGTGCATTCTTTGAGTAGTTATTCAGCAACCTTTTTCTATTCTTTTGAGCGTGGATCCCGTCGAGTACGGCGGACGTGAGGGGTGTTAATACCTTCCCCTTGCGTAACCGACTCCCGTACCTAGCAATCTCTGGTCGTAAGACCATTCCTTTCCCTTTCTTAGGTTTACTTCGAGTGTTTCCTTTCCCTCCTTTGGGATAAATAACGCACGGTGGCGGCTCTGTGTCTTTTTCCGCCGGTTGTTTTTCGCGTTGCGACATTGATCTCCGATATAGTGGTGCAAAAGTGGACCTGTAAGGTTAACACTCCAACACTTAAGTTAGTTTAGGATTCAAGATGAGTGTAGTGAAGAATGGAGATCATAAAGTGTACCTTGAATATCTCGTTACATGGCTTTATACCTTGGGTTATTTGAAGTGGATTGACATCTGTTTGGGCCTTTGGCCGGTCGAGAACAAAAAGTATTGCATTAAAAGCCACAAACATTAAAGATATGGAACCATAAGATAAAGAGTGTCAAAGTAAAAGTAATGAATTCATACTTCAAAAATTCAAGGAATTTCTAAAGCACGAAAAAAAAACTTCAAGGCTCAAAAAGCCAAGTGAAGAAGGTTTTGCATCCATTCTTACACGTCATCGATATGGAGAGAAATGACACAACACACCAAACTATCCTAAAAAACAAAGAAGAAACTAAAGCAAATAAAGTTCATGAAATCCCAGAGAAAAGTAAATAAAGCATACATATCCTGGGATAACAATGATATGAAATCCTTAAACATCTGTCTCATAGAAAATCATCAAGATGACGAGCTAACCTCTCACGTTTCTTATCAAGATTTACTTTTTGATTTGTAAGAAGCTAACAAAAGAAACAAGTAAATTATAAAAAATTACCTCTACCTCCAAAGACACAGTCTATTCCCTTGAATTTAAGAATAAAAACATGTTAGAAGAAATATAAAGTCTTAAAGAGAGACAATATGATCTAATTCACACTCTTAATTCTTTCACAAAGTCTAATATGAATCTATTAAGTGTGACCAATGTAACATTTTGAAAAATAAAATTGATGATCTTCAAAACGTAATTGGTAAATTCACTAAAGGAACAACAAGGTTGGTCTTGAATATTTTGAATATTTTGTTAAGAAACCAAATAGCATCTTACAATAAGGTTGGTCTTGGTTATGAACCTAAGAACAACAACAAAATCTTTAGTAACATTTGCAATGCTAATTTCACCTCTCATTTCAAGACCTTAAAATACAACTATTATAATAAAGAATATCATATTGTCATGTTCTATTTTATTAAGAAAAACCACGAGAGCAAAGAAGGACCAACAACCAAACCAGAGGGTGTACCGACAAACATACCCGAAGTAAAAGCTTCCCTAACAGATGGTGTGCACGACCAGAAGAGAAGCAACCCAAACCTTTATCCTTATATGTCAAATTGCTTCCTCATTCTTCATCACATATATATAATTGACAAAAAAAGATATCAAAGAATGGGTAATTCAAGAAAATAAGTAAAGGAAAATGAGACTCTTGTGTCACTTACAAAAGATGGTCTTCCTTTCCTTCTCATATTTGGCATTCGCTAGCCATCGAGTCTGAATGAACCTCTTCAAACATTGAACCTTGTTTTAAAGAATAATAATTAGTCGAATATGCATGACATGTGTGTAGCACCTCAAATTTGCACCTACTTTTGTACATACATTTTCATATTAGGTCATTAACATTACATAGTCCACTGCATAACATTGCATTATCCTTTGCCCAAGTGCAAGTCATCAGTCAAGACTGGTTAGGAGAATCAGTCAAGCAAGCAAGCAAGTGCCTATCCTATTGAAGCAAATCCCTAAGGTCGATTCAACAAGTTCATGTGACCTAGGGATCATTTTGAAGTGGTTTGGCCAAGGATTGGATGATTAAAGCTCAACAGTCAAGCTGATTTTCATCCGAAACCCTGGAAAGTCAACTGTGGTCAACTGTGGTCAACTGTGCCTGAAATCAAGGATTTGAAGGTGGGAGATGGTTTGAAAGGCTTCATTCATGTCCATACAAGTCTCATTTGACATTTCAAAGACCAAGATTGAAGAATTTGAGGTCAGATGAAAGGTTTCCAAAAATAGTAAGTGACCTGTAATTTCAAACTGCCAAAAATGGAAAGGTCTTCTCCTCAAATTTACATCATCATACAAGCTTCAAATGGAATTTTGTCCAACATGAAAGTTGAAGATCTTGCTCTCACCTTTCCAAAAAGTCCAAGAACACTCATTTCTCATGTGTGGTTGGCAAGTTATGATCAAATCATTTTCAAGAAAAGTTGAACTTCAAGGAGGCATAACTCTTGAACCATTTGGCCAAATTGAGTGAGGTTTTTTTGAGCAAACTCCATTTGACATGAGCTATCATAATCCATCATTACATTTCATCAAAAATCATCACACAAAATTGGCATTTTTCAAGTGAATTAATTTGAATATTTGGAAGGAAAAAGTCCATTTGAAAAATAAGCATTTTCTACACTTTCTATCATTGTCATTTGATTAAAAATGATATTTGGAGTATGCTTAGGCCCAATTTCGTGTACTGTAGCATGCACCCCATGCACATGAGGGTGAATTCCCAATTGGCCATAACACTTGCATTCATTAATCTTTTTGGCTTGGCTTAATCTGGTTTAGCAAAGATGATTAATCCATGGTATATATGCATAATCAAAACAGAAAACACATTAGCATTCATTTCTACTCAGATCTAGATCCAAAAGTGAAAATTCTCTCAACTTTTGCTCTCAATTTTTTTGCAAAAATTTCCATAAACCTTGCCTAGTTCTTCTTTGTGCCATCATCCACAAGCAAGATTGAAGGTGTAGCAAGCAAGGATTCAGCAAATTCGAGCCAAATCTGGAACTGTTACATTGAACATCATCCATGGCAGCTGCTGATTTGAGCTGTATCCAAGACCTTTGAGCCACGATCCATCATCCTTTCATCAACTTGAGCATCAAAGAGTTGCTGTTTCAGCTTTACAAGTCCTAGAAACCTCCAATCCATTTCTGCTCTTCAAATCAGGTTGGATTTCGAATCTGGAAAATGATGAAATGTTGATATGCTTATTATAGATCTTGCCATGCTGATTGTACTGCACTTTGAATCGTGGATTTTTATTGAGTATTAAGAGAGATATGCTGAATTTAAATTTGGTTGTTGAATGTTATTCTGCTCGATTCGTGTTTGATAGTTCGAATTAGGTCAAATCATTGTTGTATTAGTGATGTGCATGAGAAGAGAAATCTATTGATGTATTCATTTCCAATTTCTGAGAAAAAAGTTCATGTGATGATGAACATGATGAAGATGACCAAGAACCCTAAAAATACGTTTCCAGATCGTGTTTGATTCGCTTGGCTGTGTATTTGCATGAGTTTCTTTGTTTTTGTGCCATGAAGCCAGTCACAGCCTGCCACGTCGTTAAATGAAACGACGCGTTTCATGTAGGAGTGCCCAAATTCAAAAACCGTGTGTGTTCGATTCTGATCCAAGGCAATTCTTCATTTGTCTTTTTGGCATTTATTTCAATTGTGTTCACATGTTTACATGCTTCATTCTCCATTTTTCATTTTTTTTACCACATTAAAAATTCCATAACTCAAAAAATACAAATCCAAATTCCTTGATTCTTTTTGCATAATGTTCATCATGTTGTCTATTTTTTTATGGACATTTTTTCAAGAATTGTGCACGGTTGGAAAAAAATAAATGCCTAGGGTTTATGTGAACATGTCATTTTGTGTACCTTGCTCACTATTTTGATCATGAAATGATGATGCTTAATTGGAAGTTCTTGAAATTTTGTATGCATAATCTAGACACCTTAAGGAGCATTTTGGTATATGGTTTATGATTTTTGCATTCCTGGATTGAGAGATATGCTATGATCTTTGGAGGTGTGACAATTTGTGTCACACCATTTCATGTCCAACTTCTTGATTTTATTTAACATGCCTATTGAACTCAAATTGAGCTGGATTTTTTCACGAGGATACTTATGAATGTTGAGAATGCTTGTAAATGTTTCTGGAATTTTTGAGTGCATTTCCTATTTGATTGAGATTTTCTCCCCTGTTTGACCAATTGTGGACTTTTTGTGAGTCATGATTTCATATGATTTGTGAAATTCTTGATATGTATTGGATGAACTTGAAATTTGGCATGTGTATTCTAGACATCTTGAAGTATGCCATGGCTTTGATTTGGTTCATTTATCTTATGCCAATTCTGTTTTGTGCTTGCTTGAAGTTGATACATGTTTTGATGCCTTGTATGAGCTTGTTTGAACATGCTTTGACTTGATGAATTTAATTGACTTGCTTCCCTTGGTCCGAATAACTTGAAATTTGGTATGATTGTCATGTTATGAATGCTGTTTGACCATAAACTTTTGGGGATTTATTGAAATGTTGGTGAGTTGATTTGAGTTGAATCATTCTGTTGGGTTCTATGAGCTTCAAATTGCATGCTTTGTACTCTTTGCTTCATGAAATGATATTGGTGAATGATATGAACATGAGACCACTTGGATTTGATTCTTATTTGATTGATCTTGATTTTTGATAAGTTTCATGTTCTGTTTTGGTTTATTGCTCCCATTTTGACCCTAGTCTTGTACTAGTGGTTAGTGTTTAATGTTTGAGCTTTGTTTCAGGTCAAAGAGCACAATTGCTTGTACTTAATGATGTGCACTCAATTGGAGTCTGGTTTATTGCTTGTTTATGACTAACTTTGAGTTGGTTTTGTAGGTATTGAGACTTATGCTTAGGCCTTGTGGTTTGCACCTTTGTGCATTGATGCTTGTTATCTATTTGTGTTGTGGACTTGTAATTTTCTGTTTGACTTTTGTTTGTCTGGTATACTGATTATGTTGGATTGATTTCAGGTACTTTAGTTGCCATAGTTCCATTGTGAACTTGCTTTGGCTTTGCTTGATAGCTTGAGCATTGAGGTAGAATTTCTTTTCTCCATGTAGTCTGGAAGACCTGGCCTGTTACTTGGCCAGGCACCTGTCTGAAGTCCTCCTTAAGAGGCAATGTTTGTGTTTGTTTACTTTTGTCCTTGTACATATTCAAAGACCTCCTAAGTGAAGAGGCATTGGCAAATACCAGGGATGTGCAATCCATCCCCTGCTATTCTGTGTGTCATCTGCCTTGCTCACACCACTGTGTTGATGCATTGTAGATACTAACCCAAGATGTACAGTTGTACAGTTGAGTCAGTGTCATAAGTGTAGAAGGGTTCCCACTTTCTGAACCCACACTTCATTGTCTGAAGCTCTCCCAGGCCAGGGATAAGAGCTGTGAAGTCTCATCTTCACTCACCTTTCATCAGCTTCACCCTAACTCTCAATGTTAGGGTTAAGAGCTAACATCACCCTGATACAGTTGGCTTGCTCTTGCAGCCTAACCTTTGTTTGAGCCCCACTTGGTGTGTATATAATGTGTGTTATCTGTGATTGTCTGCTTTGCTTTTGCCTGTGCTTAGGTTTAGCTCGCTCCCTGTGCAAGTTAGCTAGAAACCTTGACTTAGGGATGATTTTGCATGATAACATCTAGGCTCGAGTTAGTCTCCCTAGTTGTGTCTCCCTCTGTTATCTGGTTAGGCTAGTCCTGTGTCCCTGCGTAGGGGAACTACGTCGCCCTGATCCTCATACCAGATGAGGTACGTAGGCAGGAGATGAGCTGATCTCTCCGGGCGCCCTTTTGTTTTGTCTTTGCGTGTGTTAGGAGATGGATGTAAGCCCAGCGATTGGCATTCCGTATCCTCTTGTTGTGTGCTTGGAGTCCGGTATAAGTCCATCAAGTGGCATCTGGTTTCCAGTGTGGGTGTGTTTGGTTCAGAGTCTGATGTAAGTCCAGCGATTGGCATTCAGTTTCCATGTTTGCCTGTTTTGTGTAGGAGTTTGACGTAAGCCCAGCGATTGGCAGTCGATTTCCTGTGTGGTTTTGTCTTGCGTGCGTGAGCCGAGCTACGGATGCTCTGATTCTTCTTAGTCCAAGAAGATACGTATGCATAGGATGCGACATCCTAGCGAGCATGTGTTTTTCCCAGTCCGAACTACTTCGACTCTGATGTCTATGCCTAATAGACTAAGTAGGCCCAGGATGCGATATCCTGCCGAGTCAGTTTCTTTTGTTTTCCTGTGTTTCTTTCAGCCAGTGTGTGTGTTTGTGAGCAGTGTTTTAGCAACCATTTTCCTTCCTTCTGTGCGTGGATCCCGTCGAGTACGACGGATGCGTAGGGGTGCTAATACCTTCCCTTCGCATAACCGACTCCCGATCCCATTCTCTTTGGTCGCGAGACCATGTCTTTTCCAGGTTTACTTCGAGCGTTTCCTTTCCCTCTTTTGGGATAAATAACGCACGGTGGCGGCTCTGTTGTTCTTCTTTTCCCGCCGGTTTTTCGCGTAATGCGACAGCTGGCGACTCTGCTGGGGATAATAGAAGTTGACCTCTTGCTGGTCCATCTTCCCTAAGTGAGTCTCTCCTAGCGCTCTCTAGGTTAGGGTTTTGGTTGCTGATTGCTGTGTTATTTATTGCATTCATTTATTTATTGTTTGCATTTACGTGTGCATTAATGTTTGCATTCATTCATATTCATCTGTGCTGGTTGTGCTGTGTTTCTCTGTTTGGGGTGGGAGTTACTCGAGGTAAAAGGCCCAATACCCAGGCTATGAGTGAAATCTAGGAAACCTAGGAATAGAGTGATTCATGGGAAGCGGGTGGTATGCGCCACTTAGCGGAACATTGATATCACGAGCAGTTCAGACCCTGGTGGGATATTATCGTTACATACTTCGGGTGTGTATATGATGATATTCCGCGAAAGGTTATTTATGTTGCGTTTCTCTCGACCTTACCCTGGTCTAGATGACACCCGTGAGTGGGGAGGGAATGATCATTACAGGTACTGTTGCTGACTTATTGGTGACTCTGGTTACTGGAGGTGACTTTGGTTCAGATGAACTTGTGGGTACTTACTTCTGTCACGCCGGAATTCTGTCTGTGATATCTATCAGCGGGTTCCGTTTATTTCGGATCCCCGGGTTGAATTTGAGAGTACTTGTTCAGAGGATCTGGTTGTCGTCCGTTCAGTGGATTGTTCCTGTGATGATAGTGATGTAACCTTCGGTTCCGTTTATTTCGGAACTCCCCAAGTTGGATTTATGGTGACTTAGTCCCAGATGACTGTGACTGGTTCAGAGACTGGATGGGTCTTCAGATGACTTGGTGGCACAGTGACCTGCATTCATGCATTTGCATCATTCCCATTTCGCATTCATCTGCATTTCACTCATGTCTATCCGTACTCAGGGTCCAATTTTTTATTAAGATTCTGGTGGAGAGTCCAGATGTCAAAATGTTGTTGATGAAATATTATCCGTCTCAATGAAGCCAGAATCAAAGGACAGAATATTCCTAGTACGGATAGACATTGCATGTGTGAGTCATACTAACATGTTTGCTGTTTTGTAGGTGTCAGTATTCAACCGGTGCGCATAGCTCTTCGTTCAGATATCCAGTCAAACTCAGCAAATCCAGACTGATGGATCCGCCTAACGCCGACATTCTCGAGCTGAAAGAGATGATGAGGGAGTTGTTCAGTGTTGTGCAAGGGCTCGCCTTGGGGCAGAAAGCAATGGCGGAGAGATTGGAAAGGATTGAAAGTTGGATGATCAAGGAGAAATTTCAGGAAAAGACTCCGCCATCCGAAGTAAACAAATCCTCTGGCACTGTAGTAAAGAAACCCTCTGGCAGTGGTCAGCTCAAGAAGGAGGTTGAGTCAGGTGGGTTGCAAGCTAAAAAAGAACGCGGTAAGGGTCGGTACCACCCTTATGCTGCCATTGTAACCACTCCTGTCGGTAATCCACCTGTACCACAACAACAACCACTACCTCAACAGAAAGCACCAAAAGCTAAGAGCCAAGTGAAGAAGGGGAAGACGGATCGTCAGTTTGAGGAGCCACCTGTAACTTATACTCTCCTGTTCAAAAGGTTGAGGGATCTGGGGTTAGTCCAGCCAAGAGTATTGATTCCTCTAGAACCGCATCGGAGGCCTGCAAGTTACGATGAGAATGCCAGGTGTGAGTTCCATTCTGAGGCGCCCGGACATAACATTGAGGGTTGTAGAGCTTTCAAGCACGTCATCCAAGACATGGTGGATTCTAAGGCCATCAGTCTGGCGCCAACACTGAATGTTAACCCTAACCCCGTGCCAGGTTCCGTGGGGGTGAAAGTGGTGTCAAAGGACAAGAGAGGAACAAAGGTGACTGAGGGGGATCAGTTAAAAACCTCAGTGTCTGTGGTCTCAAAACATCTGATGAAGGATGGAGCTTTCCCTAGTATTGATAATTGTTGTGCGGCTGTCGCCACAAGTAAGTGTGCAATGATGAGGGAGACGACTCAGAAGATGTCGGAAGTAGAAATGGACGGTGGAAAATTTGAAACACCGAGTCAGGCGGTGGAAACAGTCCAGGTGGAAAACGCCTTTGTTGCTGAGAAAGAGAAGAAGTTGTCCATTTCTTCTTATAAACAAGCCCTGGAAGTGGTAAAGAACCGAGAGGCCCAAGGTTGGGGAAGGACCATCGACATCGTGGTAAAAGCAGACATGTTTGGGGTCGGCTATCAGCCAGATCAGGAGTCGTCTAGACAAAACAGAGGATGCCGTCCACCGTACACTTTCGTCAGTGCAGGAATGCTGGATCCTGGTCACGCCTGTACAGTAGGTGAAGGGATTGACTGTGACCGCGAGCTTGAGTCGTGGATAAAATCGTGCGTACCAGGAAACTGGAAGGCCTCAAAGATCATCACTGTCACTCATCCTGAAGAGTAGTATTTCTGTGTTTCAATTCTGTTTTCATGAAAGTCATACGTTTTGCCCGAAACGTAATGGTCCATTGTAAGGGTCATCTCATGTGTTTCATTATGCAACATTTTGCATCAGTAATAAATGGATGTTTTTGTGATTAAAAGCGGTGTTCCCTGTTTTTCAATTATTTTTGCAGTTTTAAAAAATAAAAATGGCAATGTTTATTTTCATTTTTCTTTCCTTTTGATTTGTCTTGTTCCGACCTCAAAAGTGACTGTCCTCCTGATCTCATTGATAACAATTCAGTTACACCTCTATATGGCTTCGACAATCCGATCTATCATGCCGAAGAAGAAGGCGAAGAAGATTGTGATCTGCTGGAATTAGCCAGGGTGATCAGATAAGAGGAGAAGGTGATTCAACCGCACGAGGAGCGATTCAAGTTTGTTATTTCAAGCACTGCAGGGGTCAGAAAGGAAGTGAAAATTGGGGCCGCTTCAGAGGCAAATGTCAAGAGCAGAATGGTAGCACTGTTGAAAGAGCATGTGGATACCTTCGCCTGGTCGTGTCAGGATATGCCAGGGTCGGATACCAATATCGTTATACGCAAGCTACCATGGAGAGAGGACTGTCCTCTGGAGAAGCAGAACGCCGGTGCCACGTATCCGAGTGACTTTGTTTCATGATATGACTCATCGTGGAATCAAATGTTATGTTGATGACATGATAACAAAGTCCCAAGCAGAAGAGGGGCATCTGGTGGATCTGGCCAAGTTGTTTGACCGGATCGAGACAACTCAGACTGAGGTTGAGTCCGAACCAGTGCACTTATGGAGTGCTGACCGGTAAACTCCTGAGGTTTATTGTGAACAAAAGAGGAATCGAGTTCGATCCTGCTAAAAAAAAAGAAAAAAAGAGAAAAAAGAAAGACAAAGAAAAAAGAAAGAAAAAAATAAAATCGAAAAAGAGATCAATGGTCAGGTAGATAATAATTGCCAAGGGGCATTGAAAGATAAAAGAATAAGTTGCAGGAACCTCTGATTCTGATGCCTCCGGTGGAAGGAACAACTGTTAATCTGGTACTTGACAGCCCTCGAGGGGTCTATGAGGTGTGTACTGGGTCAGCATGACGAGTCTTGTCGAAAAGAGCATGCAATTTACCTAAGCAAAAAGTTTATCGACTGTGAAACAATACACTCACTGCTCGAGAAAACTTGTTGTACTTTGGCATAGGCTGCTCGCCGACTGAGACAGTATATGCTGGTTCATACCACTTTGTGGATTTCCAAGATGGATCTGATCAAATATATGTTTGGGAAGTCAGCATGGACCGGACGCAGTTAAAAGATACTTCGTGAAAAATTGACCCGCTGGACAGAAAAAAGAAAAAGTTCAGGCAAAAAGGGGCATCCCGGCGAACCGAAAAAAAGGAGAAAAGGTTCGGGCAAAAGTTAGGGATAATAAAAGAAAAGAACTGTACACCCGACAAGTCGAAAACCCCACAAGGGCGACTTGGGCAAAAAAGGGTATCCCGGTGGACTGAAACCCGAAAGGGCGGTTCAGGCAAAAGAGGGATTGAAACGAACAACTGCGTCCAGCATTATCGTTTGTGCTTGAGATATCACTTGGATAATATCCAACAGAGATCGATCGGAATCGTCTTGTTCAGAAAACAGAAAGTGCGGAAAGTCTTGAGGACATATGAGGTGTAATCGAGTTGGAACCCGATGAGATCACGGTTTCACATTGCCATTAAGGTAGATTTTTTCCTTTTGTGCGCGATCACCTCTTTTCAGGGATTGCTTTCTGTGTGTTGCTCGGTTTTGAGCCATCTTTTTCAGTCAATAAAATGCGTGTTCAGTCAAATAATTTTGTTTTTGTCTTCATTACCGCTTTGATTGCAAAAACATCTGTTTGTTTTGATAAGAATATTTGCATTTTGTAACATAGAGATCCCTTCCGGTGCATGCTTATAAGGTTGAAATCTGGAAATCGTATTCGGAAGTTGGAGTGACGTAGGTGTTGAAATGTTGGCACGTCTGGGGCACGCTTTTATCTAACGATCTCTTTTGAGGTGCTGTTAGCCATGTTCACTCACTTGCAGGTTGTGAGGTGGAATACTTTGACAGGAGATCCCCACAGATTCCAATCAGGGGCAAGGGATAGAAGAACGGTGAAAGGACGACGAAAGAAGGACGACGATCCTAGAGTGTAATCAAGAAGACTCTTCAAAGTCTGAGGACTGGAAAATTTGTATGAATCTCAGGAGTTCGATCCCCATGGGCGGGAATACAAGATGATGAATCAGAAAAGTCCAGATGAGCCTGGGAGTTCTCAAAAGTGGAAAGTCAACACTGTGGTAGGATGGTGAACACCAGTGTTCGACGAATCGAAGGGCGGCCCGTGTCCGATAGGCCGTATTTCCCCAATGGGTTTGAGAGTGTCATCTCCCTAGCAGATTCGAGATCAGTGCCTCCTCAGCAAGCCTGAAGGTTACCATATCCCCAGCGGAGTTGTGATTGTTTTCCAAGTCTGAAGCTGTCTTCCCAGCAGAGGTTGTGTTGATGGTTTTCCCCAGCAAGGTCCCCAAGAGGATCGGGTTCAGCGGGGCTACCCCCAGTAGAGGTAAGGATTGGTTGCCTCCTCTAGCAGAGTAATCCCGTGCAGTTCGGGTTCGATGGAGGTCATCCCCAGCAAAGGTTGTCTTTCCCCAGCAGGGTGGAAATGGACGTGGTAATGAAATCCTCAGCACAGTTCCTGAAGCTCCCCGGTGTTGTCTCTGGAGGAGATGTGTTTTATGCATTCATCATGTAGACAAGCATAGCATATTGCATCACTAGTGCGTAGCATTTCCATAATCATGAGGCATTACGCTAAAAAAACTCATGCGTTAGCATTGCAAACATATCCATTAGCCCTAAAGCCGTGGTGACCAAGATTGGATTGTTGGAAAGAGTTTGGCATCGCGCCGCTGGATTGATTCCAGAATTGGGTTCCCCAGCAGGGTAGAGCGGTGTTTTCCCAACAAGCGACTCTTTAGTCGAGTGGGTATCCCCAGCATTGTTACTCCCCAATTGGTAGCATCTTGCCAGTAGATCCTCCCCTAGCAGATGTGGGTGCGTCTGATCTCTTCATGTAGAGTTGACCCCTTAGGCAGAAAGTGTCTGTCATTTCCTTCTGCATTTCCCCACTGAGTTATATCCTCGTGGATGACGGTTGTTTCCGTTCCCTCCCCTTGGGATGGGTTTTCCCTAGTAAGTTCTTTCCTCATTAGGATGTCTTGATTCAGTTTGCCTTTTTGGATCGATCCTAAATTGGCTTCCTTGTGGTTGTCTCTTGTGCTTCCCTGTGGTATAAATGAATAGTGGCTCACTAATCGGCACTCATTCATCTTATCCTCAGCGGAATTTGTTGGCTTCTACCTACGAACCGGTAGTTATAAGTCCTATCTTTGTGGTCTTCTACCTACTAACCGGTAGATGTGAATCCTCTGTTCTCCTCTTTGTGGAGTTAACCCCTTGTGCTCATCCTAGTGACGACGGTTACTGTTCCATGGTTTTCTACCTACTAATCGGTAGATGTAATCCCCTCTTTGTGGTTATCATTATCCAGTTTTCGATATTTTGGATATTTGCTTTGATTAAGCAACTTTATCCCCAGCGGGCCTTGCCCTGTCCTTTTGATTGGTCATCTTTGCATACCCAATCTTGGTATCCCGATGCCTTTCTTGTCGGTCGATCTATCCATTTAACAACCAACCCGGGTCTGGATAATCTTCCATGCGAGTATGTTATCTACGTTTTAACGGCTATAGATGATATATCTCATGCACTCTTTGGTCAATCTTTTGATTGTTTTCTCCAGCTGAGTAAGATTCGTTTTCCCTGTAGAATCGGATGTCCATCCTTTAACAAGATCGCTTTTCTAGCCCTCTTCAGGATGATGAGTGTTTTGGAACACAAACCAATTCACGCCTTGGTCGGTCACCGGTTTTCATGCCTACAACCCGGTATTCTTGGTGTTCCTTCCTGTCTGCTCTCTGTCGTGACCGTGATCCCCAGTGAGTCTCCTCTCCGTTGGTGTCGATAAACGTCGAGTTTTTGCCTATTCGTCCATTGACGTATAGTTATGCCTTTCCCCAGAGTCTCCTCTCCGTTGGTGTCGATAAACGTCGAGTTTTTCCTAGTTGTCCGTTGACATCTAGTTGTATTTTCCCCACAGGTCATCCGTTGATGTCTGTTCTCCTCTCCGTTGGTGTCGATAAACGTCGAGTTCTTCCCATTCATCAGTAAATGTCTGGTCGATCCTTTTTTGGTGTCAGTAAACATCATCTTTCGATGTCGGTAAACGTCGAGTTCTTCCCATTCATCAGTAAATGTCTGGTCGATCCTTTTTTGGTGTCAGTAAACATCATCTTTCGATGTCGGTAAACGTCGAGTTTTTCCCATTCATCAGTAAATGTCTGGTCGATCCTTTTTTGGTGTCAGTAAACATCATCTTTCGATGTCGGTAAACGTCGAGTTTTTCCCATTCATCAGTAAATGTCTGGTCGATCTTTTTTTGGTGTCAGTAAACATCATCTTTCGATGTCGGTAAACGTCGAGCTTCTCCCGTTCGTCCGTTGACGTCTGGTCGAGTCCTCCAGTCATTCATTAATGTCTGGTTACCTCTCCGTTGGTCTTGGTAAATGTCGAGTTTCTCCTGGTCGTCCCCAATAGAGTTACCTCTCCATTGGTTTCGGTAAACGTCGAGTTTTTCCCACTATGTCTGCTGACATGTGGTTGTATCTCTTCCAATCATTCATTAATGTCTGGATACCTCTCCGTTGGTCTTGGTAAACGTCGAGTTTTTCCTAGTTGTCCGTTGGCATCTAGTTGTGATTCCCATTCCCTTTCATCGTGTTGTGATGTCTGGATGTGACAGTACCTTTGAGAGAAAAACCAGAAAAATCAAAATCCTCATTAATAAGTATCAGATCCCATTGGAAGCATCCGTTGGTGCATTTTCCTTTCTTGGATCCCCTCAGAGTGCAAATTTTCCGGTTCTTCGGTATTCAATCCCTGTTTACCCTGAAAGTCTGACAGCCGTTGCTCTCATCCGTTCGGGTTCCCAGTTGATTGAATAAGGGCAGCTGTAGCACCTCAAATTTGCACCTACTTTTGTACATACATTTTCATATTAGGTCATTAACATTACATAGTCCACTGCATAACATTGCATTGTCCTTTGCCCAAGTGCAAGTCATCAGTCAAGACTGGTTAGGAGAATCAGTCAAGCAAGCAAGCAAGTGCCTATCCTATTGAAGCAAAGCCCTAAGGTTGATTCAACAAGTTCATGTGACCTAGGGATCATATTGAAGTGGTTTGGCCAAGGATTGGATGATCAAAGCTCAACAGTCAAGCTGATTTTCATCCGAAACCCTGGAAAGTCAATTGTGGTCAACTGTGCCTGAAATCAAGGATTTGAAGGTGGGAGATGGTTTGAAAGGCTTCATTCATGTCCATACAAGTCTCATTTGACATTTCAAAGATCAAGATTGAAGAATTTGAGGTCAGATGAAAAGTTTCCAAAAATAGTAAGTGACCTGTAATTTCAAACTGCCAAAAATGGAAAGGTCTTCTCCTCAAATTTACATCATCATACAAGCTTCAAATGGAATTCTGTCCAACATGAAAGTTGAAGATCTTTCTTTCACCTTTCCAAAAAGTCCAAGAACACTCATTTCTCATGTGTGGTTGGCAAGTTATGATCAAATCATTTTCAAGAAAAGTTGAACTTCAAGGAGGCATAACTCTTGAACCATTTGGCCAAATTGAGTGAGGTTTTTTTGAGCAAACTCCATTTGACATGAGCTATCATAATCCATCATTATATTTCATCAAAAATCATCACACAAAATTGGCATTTTTCAAGTGAATTAATTTGAATATTTGGAAGGAAAAAGTCCATTTGAAAAATAAGCATTTTCTACACTTTCTATCATTGGCATTTGATTAAAAATGATATTTGGAGTATGCTTAGGCCCAATTTCGTGTACTGTAGCATGCACCCCATGCACATGAGGGTGAATTCCCAATTGGCCATAACACTTGCATTCATTAATCTTTTTGGCTTGGCTTAATCTGGTTTAGCAAAGATGATTAATCCATGGTATATATGCATAATCAAAACAGAAAACGCATTAGCATTCATTTCTACTCAGATCTAGATCAAAAAGTGAAAATTCTCTCAACTTTTGCTCTCAATTTTTCTGCAAAAATTTCCATAAACCTTGCCTAGTTCTTCTTTGTGCCATCATCCACAAGCAAGATTGAAGGTGTAGCAAGCAAGGATTCAGCAAATTCGAGCCAAATCTGGAACTGTTACATTGAACATCATCCATGGCAGCTGCTGATTTAGCTGTATCCAAGACCTTTGAGCCACGATCCATCATCCTTTCATCAACTTGAGCATCAAAGAGTTGCTGTTTCAGCTTTACAAGTCCTAGAAACCTCCAATCCATTTCTGCTCTTCAAATCAGGTTGGATTTCGAATCTGGCAAATGATGAAATGTTGATATGCTTATTATAGATCTTGCCATGCTGATTGTACTGCACTTTGAATCGTGGATTTTTATTGAGTATTAAGAGAGATATGCTGAATTTAAATTTGGTTGTTGAATGTTATTCTGCTCGATTCGTGTTTGATAGTTCGAATTAGGTCAAATCATTGTTGTATTAGTGATGTGCATGAGAAGAGAAATCTATTGATGTATTCATTTCCAATTTCTGAGAAAAAAGTTCATGTGATGATGAACATGATGAAGATGACCAAGAACCCTAAAAATACGTTTCCAGGTCGTGTTTGATTCGCTTGGCTTTGTATTTGCATGAGTTTCTTTGTTTTTGTGCCATGAAGCCAGTCACAGCCTGCCACGTCGTTAAATGAAACGACGCGTTTCATGTAGGAGCACCCAAATTCAAAAACCGCATGTGTTCGATTCTGATCCAAGGCAATTCTTCATTTGGCTTTTTGGCATTTATTTCAATTGTGTTCACATGTTTACATGCTTCATTCTCCATTTTTCATTTTTTTACCACATTAAAAATTCCATAACTCAAAATATACAAATCCAAATTCCTTGATTCTTTTTGCATAATGTTCATCATGTTGTCTTTTTTTTTATGGACATTTTTTCAAGAATTGTGCACGGTTGGAAAAAATAAATGCCTAGGGTTTATGTGAACATGTCATTTTGTGTACCTTGCTCACTATTTTGATCATGAAATGATGATGCTTAATTGGAAATTCTTGAAATTTTGTATGCATAATCTAGACACCTTAAGGAGCATTTTGGTATATGGTTTGTGATTTTTTCATTCCTGGATTGAGAGATATGCTATGATCTTTGGAGGTGTGACAATTTGTGTCACACCATTTCATGTCCAACTTCTTGATTTTATTTAACATGCCTATTGAACTCAAATTGAGCTGGATTTTTGCATGAGGATACTTATGAATGTTGAGAATGCTTGTAAATGTTTCTGGAATTTTTGAGTGCATTTCCTATTTGATTGAGATTTTCTCCCCTGTTTGACCAATTGTGGACTTTTTGTGAGTCATGATTTCATATGATTTGTGAAATTCTTGATATGTATTGGATGAACTTGAAATTTGGCATGTGTATTCTAGACATCTTGAAGTATGCCATGGCTTTGATTTGGTTCATTTATCTTATGCCAATTCTGTTTTGTGCTTGCTTGAAGTTGATACATGTTTTGATGCCTTGTATGAGCTTGTTTGAACATGCTTTGACTTGATGAATTTAATTGACTTGCTTCCCTTGGTCCAAATGACTTGAAATTTGGTGTGATTGTCATGTTATGAATTCTGTTTGACCAGAAATTTTTTGGGGATTTATTGAAATGTTGGTGAGTTGATTTTAGTTGAATCATTCTGTTGGGTTCTATGAGCTTCAAATTGCATGCTTTGTACTCTTTGCTTCATGAAATGATATTGGTGAATGATATGAACATGAGACCACTTGGATTTGATTCTTATTTGATTGATCTTGATTTTTGATAAGTTTCATGTTCTGTTTTGGTTTATTGCTCCCATTTTGACCCTAGTCTTGTACTAGTGGTTAGTGTTTAATGTTTGAGCTTTGTTTCAGGTCAAAGAGCACAATTGCTTGTACTTAATGATGTGCACTCAATTGGAGTCTGGTTTATTGCTTGTTTATGACTAACTTTGAGTTGGTTTTGTAGGCATTGAGACTTATGCTTAGGCCTTGTGGTTTGCACCTTTGTGCATTGATGCTTGTTATCTGTTTGTGCTGTGGACTTGTAATTTTCTGTTTGACTTTTGTTTGTCTGGTATACTGATTATGTTGGATTGATTTCAGGTACTTTAGTTGCCATAGTTCCTTTGTGAACTTGCTTTGGCTTTGCTTGATAGCTTGAGCATTAAGGTAGAATTTCTTTTCTCCATGTAGTCTGGAAGACCTGGCCTGTTACTTGGCCAGGCACCTGTCTGAAGTCCTCCTTAAGAGGCAATGTTTGTGTTTGTTTACTTTTGTCCTTGTACATATTCAAAGACCTCCTAAGTGAAGAGGCATTGGCAGATACCAGGGATGTGCAATCCATCCCCTGCTATTCTGTGTGTCATCTGCCTTGCTCACACCACTGTGTTGATGCATTGTAGATACTAACCCAAGATGTACAGTTGTACAGTTGAGTCAGTGTCATAAGTGTAGAAGGGTTCCCACTTTCTGAACCCACACTTCATTGTCTGAAGCTCTCCCAGGCCAGGGATAAGAGCTGTGAAGTCTCATCTTCACTCACCTTTCATCAGCTTCACCCTAACTCTCAATGTTAGGGTTAAGAGCTAACATCACCCTGATACAGTTGGCTTGCTCTTGCAGCCTAACCTTTGTTTGAGCCCCACTTGGTGTGTATATAATGTGTGCTATCTGTGATTGTCTGCTTTGCTTTTGCCTGTGCTTAGGTTTAGCTCGCTCCCTGTGCAAGTTAGCTAGAAACCTTGACTTAGGGATGATTTTGCATGATAACATCTAGGCTCGAGTTAGTCTCCCTAGTTGTGTCTCCCTCTGTTATCTGGTTAGGCTAGTCCTGTGTCCCTGCGTAGGGGAACTACGTCGCCCTGATCCTCATACCAGATGAGGTACGTAGGCAGGAGATGAGCTGATCTCTCCGGGCGCCCTTTTGTTTTGTCTTTGCGTGTGTTAGGAGATGGATGTAAGCCCAGCGATTGGCATTCCGTATCCTCTTGTTGTGTGCTTGGAGTCCGGTATAAGTCCATCAAGTGGCATCTGGTTTCCAGTGTGGGTGTGTTTGGTTCAGAGTCTGATGTAAGTCCAGCGATTGGCATTCAGTTTCCATGTTTGCCTGTTTTGTGTAGGAGTTTGACGTAAGCCCAGCGATTGGCAGTCGATTTCCTGTGTGGTTTTGTCTTGCGTGCGTGAGCCGAGCTACGGATGCTCTGATTCTTCTTAGTCCAAGAAGATACGTATGCATAGGATGCGACATCCTAGCGAGCATGTGTTTTTTCCCAGTCCGAACTACTTCGACTCTGATGTCTATGCCTAATAGACTAAGTAGGCCCAGGATGCGATATCCTGCCGAGTCAGTTTCTTTTGTTTTCCTGTGTTTCTTTCAGCCAGTGTGTGTGTTTGTGAGCAGTGTTTTAGCAACCATTTTCCTTCCTTCTGTGCGTGGATCCCGTCGAGTACGACGGATGCGTAGGGGTGCTAATACCTTCCCTTCGCATAACCGACTCCCGATCCCATTCTCTTTGGTCGCGAGACCATGTCTTTTCCAGGTTTACTTCGAGCGTTTCCTTTCCCTCTTTTGGGATAAATAACGCACGGTGGCGGCTCTGTTGTTCTTCTTTTCCCGCCGGTTTTTCGCGTAATGCGACAGCTGGCGACTCTGCTGGGGATAATAGAAGTTGACCTCTTGCTGGTCCATCTTCCCTAAGTGAGTCTCTCCTAGCGCTCTCTAGGTTAGGGTTTTGGTTGCTGATTGCTGTGTTATTTATTGCATTCATTTATTTATTGTTTGCATTTACGTGTGCATTAATGTTTGCATTCATTCATATTCATCTGTGCTGGTTGTGCTGTGTTTCTCTGTTTGGGGTGGGAGTTACTCGAGGTAAAAGGCCCAATACCCAGGCTATGAGTGAAATCTAGGAAACCTAGGAATAGAGTGATTCATGGGAAGCGGGTGGTATGCGCCACTTAGCGGAACATTGATATCACGAGCAGTTCAGACCCTGGTGGGATATTATCGTTACATACTTCGGGTGTGTATATGATGATATTCCGCGAAAGGTTATTTATGTTGCGTTTCTCTCGACCTTACCCTGGTCTAGATGACACCCGTGAGTGGGGAGGGAATGATCATTACAGGTACTGTTGCTGACTTATTGGTGACTCTGGTTACTGGAGGTGACTTTGGTTCAGATGAACTTGTGGGTACTTACTTCTGTCACGCCGGAATTCTGTCTGTGATATCTATCAGCGGGTTCCGTTTATTTCGGATCCCCGGGTTGAATTTGAGAGTACTTGTTCAGAGGATCTGGTTGTCGTCCGTTCAGTGGATTGTTCCTGTGATGATAGTGATGTAACCTTCGGTTCCGTTTATTTCGGAACTCCCCAAGTTGGATTTATGGTGACTTAGTCCCAGATGACTGTGACTGGTTCAGAGACTGGATGGGTCTTCAGATGACTTGGTGGCACAGTGACCTGCATTCATGCATTTGCATCATTCCCATTTCGCATTCATCTGCATTTCACTCATGTCTATCCGTACTCAGGGTCCAATTTTTTATTAAGATTCTGGTGGAGAATCCAGATGTCAAAATGTTGTTGATGAAATATTATCCGTCTCAATGAAGCCAGAATCAAAGGACAGAATATTCCTAGTACGGATAGACATTGCATGTGTGAGTCATACTAACATGTTTGCTGTTTTGTAGGTGTCAGTATTCAACCGGTGCGCATAGCTCTTCGTTCAGATATCCAGTCAAACTCAGCAAATCCAGACTGATGGATCCGCCTAACGCCGACATTCTCGAGCTGAAAGAGATGATGAGGGAGTTGTTCAGTGTTGTGCAAGGGCTCGCCTTGGGGCAGAAAGCAATGGCGGAGAGATTGGAAAGGATTGAAAGTTGGATGATCAAGGAGAAATTTCAGGAAAAGACTCCGCCATCCGAAGTAAACAAATCCTCTGGCACTGTAGTAAAGAAACCCTCTGGCAGTGGTCAGCTCAAGAAGGAGGTTGAGTCAGGTGGGTTGCAAGCTAAAAAAGAACGCGGTAAGGGTCGGTACCACCCTTATGCTGCCATTGTAACCACTCCTGTCGGTAATCCACCTGTACCACAACAACAACCACTACCTCAACAGAAAGCACCAAAAGCTAAGAGCCAAGTGAAGAAGGGGAAGACGGATCGTCAGTTTGAGGAGCCACCTGTAACTTATACTCTCCTGTTCAAAAGGTTGAGGATCTGGGGTTAGTCCAGCCAAGAGTATTGATTCCTCTAGAACCGCATCGGAGGCCTGCAAGTTACGATGAGAATGACAGGTGTGAGTTCCATTCTGAGGCGCCCGGACATAACATTGAGGGTTGTAGAGCTTTCAAGCACGTCATCCAAGACATGGTGGATTCTAAGGCCATCAGTCTGGCGCCAACACTGAATGTTAACCCTAACCCCGTGCCAGGTTCCGTGGGGGTGAAAGTGGTGTCAAAGGACAAGAGAGGAACAAAGGTGACTGAGGGGGATCAGTTAAAAACCTCAGTGTCTGTGGTCTCAAAACATCTGATGAAGGATGGAGCTTTCCCTAGTATTGATAATTGTTGTGCGACTGTCGCCACAAGTAAGTGTGCAATGATGAGGGAGACGACTCAGAAGATGTCGGAAGTAGAAATGGACGGTGGAAAATTTGAAACACCGAGTCAGGCGGTGGAAACAGTCCAGGTGGAAAACGCCTTTGTTGCTGAGAAAGAGAAGAAGTTGTCCATTTCTTCTTATAAACAAGCCCTGGAAGTGGTAAAGAACCGAGAGGCCCAAGGTTGGGGAAGGACCATCGACATCGTGGTAAAAGCAGACATGTTTGGGGTCGGCTATCAGCCAGATCAGGAGTCGTCTAGACAAAACAGAGGATGCCGTCCACCGTACACTTTCGTCAGTGCAGGAATGCTGGATCCTGGTCACGCCTGTACAGTAGGTGAAGGGATTGACTGTGACCGCGAGCTTGAGTCGTGGATAAAATCGTGCGTACCAGGAAACTGGAAGGCCTCAAAGATCATCACTGTCACTCATCCTGAAGAGTAGTATTTCTGTGTTTCAATTCTGTTTTCATGAAAGTCATACGTTTTGCCCGAAACGTAATGGTCCATTGTAAGGGCCATCTCATGTGTTTCATTATGCAACATTTTGCATCAGTAATAAATGGATGTTTTTGTGATTAAAAGCGGTGTTCCCTGTTTTTCAATTATTTTTGCAGTTTTAAAAAATAAAAATGGCAATGTTTATTTTCATTTTTCTTTCCTTTTGATTTGTCTTGTTCCGAACTCAAAAGTGACTGTCCTCCTGATCTCATTGATAACAATTCAGTTACACCTCTATATGGCTTCGACAATCCGATCTATCATGCCGAAGAAGAAGGCGAAGAAGATTGTGATCTGCTGGAATTAGCCAGGGTGATCAGATAAGAGGAGAAGGTGATTCAACCGCACGAGGAGCGATTCAAGTTTGTTATTTCAAGCACTGCAGGGGTCAGAAAGGAAGTGAAAATTGGGGCCGCTTCAGAGGCAAATGTCAAGAGCAGAATGGTAGCACTGTTGAAAGAGCATGTGGATACCTTCGCCTGGTCGTGTCAGGATATGCCAGGGTCGGATACCAATATCGTTATACGCAAGCTACCATGGAGAGAGGACTGTCCTCTGGAGAAGCAGAACGTCGGTGCCACGTATCCGAGTGACTTTGTTTCATGATATGACTCATCGTGGAATCAAATGTTATGTTGATGACATGATAGCAAAGTCCCAAGCAGAAGAGGGGCATCTGGTGGATCTGGCCAAGTTGTTTGACCGGATCGAGACAACTCAGACTGAGGTTGAGTCCGAACCAGTGCACTTATGGAGTGCTGACCGGTTAACTGCTGAGGTTTATTGTGAACAAAAGAGGAATCGAGTTCGATCCTGCTAAAAAAAAAAGAAAAAAAAAGAAAAAAGAAAGACAAAGAAAAAAGAAAGAAAAAAATAAAATCGAAAAAGAGATCAATGGTCAGGTAGATAATAATTGCCAAGGGGCATTGAAAGATAAAAGAATAAGTTGCAGGAACCTCTGATTCTGATGCCTCCGGTGGAAGGAACAACTGTTAATCTGGTACTTGACAGCCCTCGAGGGGTCTATGAGGTGTGTACTGGGTCAGCATGACGAGTCTTGTCGAAAAGAGCATGCAATTTACCTAAGCAAAAAGTTTATCGACTGTGACAGTATATGCTGGTTCATACCACTTTGTGGATTTCCAAGATGGATCTGATCAAATATATGTTTGGGAAGTCAGCATGGACCGGACGCAGTTAAAAGATACTTCGTGAAAAATTGACCCGCTGGACAGAAAAAAGAAAAAGTTCAGGCAAAAAGGGGCATCCCGGCGAACCGAAAAAAAGGAGAAAAGGTTCGGGCAAAAGTTAGGGATAATAAAAGAAAAGAACTGTACACCCGACAAGTCGAAAACCCCACAAGGGCGACTTGGGCAAAAAAGGGTATCCCGGTGGACTGAAACCCGAAAGGGCGGTCCAGGCAAAAGAGGGATTGAAACGAACAACTGCGTCCAGCATTATCGTTTGTGCTTGAGATATCACTTGGATAATATCCGACAGAGATCGATCGGAATCGTCTTGTTCAGAAAACAGAAAGTGCGGAAAGTCTTGAGGACATATGAGGTGTAATCGAGTTGGAACCCGATGAGATCACGGTTTCACATTGCCATTAAGGTAGATTTTTTCCTTTTGTGCGCGATCACCTCTTTTCAGGGATTGCTTTCTGTGTGTTGCTCGGTTTTGAGCCATCTTTTTCAGTCAATAAATTGCGTGTTCAGTCAAATAATTTTGTTTTTGTCTTCATTACCGCTTTGATTGCAAAAACATCCGTTTGTTTTGATAAGAATATTTGCATTTTGTAACATAGAGATCCCTTCCGGTGCATGCTTATAAGGTTGAAATCTGGAAATCGTATTCGGAAGTTGGAGTGACGTAGGTGTTGAAATGTTGGCACGCCTGGGGCACGCTTTTATCTAACGATCTCTTTTGAGGTGCTGTTAGCCATGTTCACTCACTTGCAGGTTGTGAGGTGGAATACTTTGACAGGAGATCCCCACAGGCAATTCTTCATTTGGCTTTTTGGCATTTATTTCAATTGTGTTCACATGTTTACATGCTTCATTATCCATTTTTCATTTTTTTTACCACATTAAAAATTCCATAACTCAAAATATACAAATCCAAATTCCTTGATTCTTTTTGCATAATGTTCATCATGTTGTCTATTTTTTTATGGACATTTTTTCAAGAATTGTGCACGGTTGGAAAAAAATAAATGCCTAGGGTTTATGTGAACATGTCATTTTGTGTACCTTGCTCACTATTTTGATCATGAAATGATGATGCTTAATTGGAAGTTCTTGAAATTTTGTATGCATAATCTAGACACCTTAAGGAGCATTTTGGTATATGGTTTATGATTTTTGCATTCCTGGATTGAGAGATATGCTATGATCTTTGGAGGTGTGACAATTTGTGTCACACCATTTCATGTCCAACTTCTTGATTTTATTTAACATGCCTATTGAACTCAAATTGAGCTGGATTTTTTCACGAGGATACTTATGAATGTTGAGAATGCTTGTAAATGTTTCTGGAATTTTTGAGTGCATTTCCTATTTGATTGAGATTTTCTCCCCTGTTTGACCAATTGTGGACTTTTTGTGAGTCATGATTTCATATGATTTGTGAAATTCTTGATATGTATTGGATGAACTTGAAATTTGGCATGTGTATTCTAGACATCTTGAAGTATGCCATGGCTTTGATTTGGTTCATTTATCTTATGCCAATTCTGTTTTGTGCTTGCTTGAAGTTGATACATGTTTTGATGCCTTGTATGAGCTTGTTTGAACATGCTTTGACTTGATGAATTTAATTGACTTGCTTCCCTTGGTCCGAATAACTTGAAATTTGGTATGATTGTCATGTTATGAATGCTGTTTGACCATAAACTTTTTGGGGATTTATTGAAATGTTGGTGAGTTGATTTGAGTTGAATCATTCTGTTGGGTTCTATGAGCTTCAAATTGCATGCTTTGTACTCTTTGCTTCATGAAATGATATTGGTGAATGATATGAACATGAGACCACTTGGATTTGATTCTTATTTGATTGATCTTGATTTTTGATAAGTTTCATGTTCTGTTTTGGTTTATTGCTCCCATTTTGACCCTAGTCTTGTACTAGTGGTTAGTGTTTAATGTTTGAGCTTTGTTTCAGGTCAAAGAGCACAATTGCTTGTACTTAATGATGTGCACTCAATTGGAGTCTGGTTTATTGCTTGTTTATGACTAACTTTGAGTTGGTTTTGTAGGTATTGAGACTTATGCTTAGGCCTTGTGGTTTGCACCTTTGTGCATTGATGCTTGTTATCTATTTGTGTTGTGGACTTGTAATTTTCTGTTTGACTTTTGTTTGTCTGGTATACTGATTATGTTGGATTGATTTCAGGTACTTTAGTTGCCATAGTTCCATTGTGAACTTGCTTTGGCTTTGCTTGATAGCTTGAGCATTGAGGTAGAATTTCTTTTCTCCATGTAGTCTGGAAGACCTGGCCTGTTACTTGGCCAGGCACCTGTCTGAAGTCCTCCTTAAGAGGCAATGTTTGTGTTTGTTTACTTTTGTCCTTGTACATATTCAAAGACCTCCTAAGTGAAGAGGCATTGGCAAATACCAGGGATGTGCAATCCATCCCCTGCTATTCTGTGTGTCATCTGCCTTGCTCACACCACTGTGTTGATGCATTGTAGATACTAACCCAAGATGTACAGTTGTACAGTTGAGTCAGTGTCATAAGTGTAGAAGGGTTCCCACTTTCTGAACCCACACTTCATTGTCTGAAGCTCTCCCAGGCCAGGGATAAGAGCTGTGAAGTCTCATCTTCACTCACCTTTCATCAGCTTCACCCTAACTCTCAATGTTAGGGTTAAGAGCTAACATCACCCTGATACAGTTGGCTTGCTCTTGCAGCCTAACCTTTGTTTGAGCCCCACTTGGTGTGTATATAATGTGTGTTATCTGTGATTGTCTGCTTTGCTTTTGCCTGTGCTTAGGTTTAGCTCGCTCCCTGTGCAAGTTAGCTAGAAACCTTGACTTAGGGATGATTTTGCATGATAACATCTAGGCTCGAGTTAGTCTCCCTAGTTGTGTCTCCCTCTGTTATCTGGTTAGGCTAGTCCTGTGTCCCTGCGTAGGGGAACTACGTCGCCCTGATCCTCATACCAGATGAGGTACGTAGGCAGGAGATGAGCTGATCTCTCCGGGCGCCCTTTTGTTTTGTCTTTGCGTGTGTTAGGAGATGGATGTAAGCCCAGCGATTGGCATTCCGTATCCTCTTGTTGTGTGCTTGGAGTCCGGTATAAGTCCATCAAGTGGCATCTAGTTTCCAGTGTGGGTGTGTTTGGTTCGGAGTCTGATGTAAGTCCAGCGATTGACATTCGGTTTCCATGTTTGCCTGTTTTGTGTAGGAGTTTGACGTAAGCCCAGCGATTGGCAGTCGATTTCCTGTGTGGTTTTGTCTTGCATGCGTGAGCCGAGCTACGGATGCTCTGATTCTTCTTAGTCCAAGAAGATACGTATGCATAGGATGCGACATCCTAGCGAGCATGTATTTTTCCCAGTCCGAACTACTTCGACTCTGATGTCTATGCCTGATAGACTAAGTAGGCCCAGGATGCGATATCCTGCCGAGTCAGTTTCTTTTGTTTTCCTGTGTTTCTTTCAGCCAGTGTGTGTGTTTGTGAGCAGTGTTTTAGCAACCATTTTCCTTCCTTCTGTGCGTGGATCCCGTCGAGTACGACGGATGCGTAGGGGTGCTAATACCTTCCCTTCGCATAACCGACTCCCGATCCCATTCTCTTTGGTCACGAGACCATGTCTTTTCCAGGTTTACTTCGAGCGTTTCCTTTCCCTCTTTTGGGATAAATAACGCACGATGGCGGCTCTGTTGTTTTGTTTTCCCGCCGGTTTTTCGCGTAATCCGACAATGTGCAAAAGAACAAAAATCATATAGTCTAGATCAAATGCCGGAACAAAGAAGCTCACGAAGAAAATAAGGAAGTAAGCAGAAAGGACTAAATTGCAGGTCGATAATGGCAGGAAAAAAGCCAAAATGACACTTTAGAAGCCTTTCATACCTTATTTATCTTCTAAGTATTGTACGATCCACTGTGAACTACCAACAATTGACATCTCCTCGAAAAATTATTCGAAGCACGTGAGTACTCTAAGGAAAAGTGAAACTTCATCACTAATTAGCATAAAGACATGTGCCATTCATTATGGGTGAAACATTAATTATTATGAGAAAGATATTTAAAGCACATGTTCCCAAGAGAGATGATGTCCCATAAAAGGTCTTCACGTCCCTGGATCCAGTGCCCGGACAAAGACACATATTATAAACTCTCATTCTGCAAAGCAGGAACAAGGGCTTGAGGGAAACTGTTGTTGGCTGCCCATAAGACACGTGGATAAATGCTCAAATATCATAGAAATGGAAATGAAATGCAGAACAAGTAGTCTCCTTTTCTCATCTAAGTAGGTAATTTCACATGCAAGGACTTCGCTAGTCGAATAGAACAATCTAATGACAAAGCATGATCCATGTTTTCAGTTATCAATTGTTTATCCTATTTATAAATGAAACACGAACTTTATCTGATATTCAAATTCAATCTTATTCATACATCACTTTTCACTTTCATACTAACGTGAATGTTAGAGTGTTAACTTTCCAAGTCAACCCCCTTTTAACCTCATTAAAAACTCAAAACCACCGGAACAAATTCTACATCCTTAATTATCAATCAATTATGATTTCTTTACAAAATAATATAAAAAAAACACCTTAATCTTATATTTTTCTCACGGATAAGTACATAATCTTTATACATATTATATTTAATTCTAGTAAAAAAAAATGTAAATAAACTTTCTTTATAATATTCTAAAAACATGATTTAAAAAACCATTAAAAAATAAAAAGTTAATAGATATGTTTATTTAAGCAATGGTCAAAGTTTAGAAAATAGAATTTTGTTTACATTAAATTAAAGTCGATCACCCATAGCATCTTCAAGATCCTTGAATCAAAGCAAGATCTTGACCGTCCATGAAAATCATCGTAACGGGTAAAAAAATTCCACGTCAACGATCCGTTAATAATCACATAAGCCAATAACAACGCGAGAGCTATCTTCTATATAAATCCTCTGAATGCTAATTATCTTTCAAACTCATTACCTGCGTCTTATTTCACTTCCAATTCCAAACCCTAACTTTTTTCTGAAATTTCAAATTCTCAATTATTTCAATGGCGCCAAAGGGAGAGAAGAAGATAGCAGAGAAGAAGCCCGCAGAGGAGAAGAAATCTACGGTAGCTGAGAAAGCACCGGCGGAGAAGAAGCCAAAGGCCGGAAAGAAGCTTCCCAAGGACGGAGGTGCCGCTGCCGGAGACAAGAAGAAGAAGAGAAACAAGAAGAACGTAGAGACATACAAGATCTACATCTTCAAAGTTCTGAAGCAAGTTCACCCAGACATTGGTATCTCAAGCAAGGCCATGGGAATCATGAACAGTTTCATTAACGACATCTTCGAGAAGCTTGCTGCCGAATCTTCCAGACTTGCAAGATACAACAAGAAGCCGACGATCACTTCAAGGGAAATTCAGACTGCAGTTAGGCTTGTTCTTCCTGGAGAATTGGCCAAGCATGCCGTCTCTGAAGGAACAAAAGCTGTTACTAAGTTTACAAGTGCTTAAACTGTTTAATTTGTAGGGTTGTTTCTGATGTGGTTCTTGGTGATGTTTATGTCTTGGAATTAGATATAGATTAGTGTGTAATGTTCTTTTAAAATCAAATGAATACCCTTTTTTTATGAATCGAAAGAGTGTGTTTTCCGCAAAATCTTTAATGAAGGTCATTGTTGGTAAGTTGGGAAGAAATCAGATGCACCGTTCATCAAAACTTTTATAAAATTGTTTTGTATTTAATTGAAATTTCTCCCAATTTATACAAAATATTTCAATTTATTAGTATTTCAAAAGTCTATCAATTTTGAATTAATGAAATCGATTTGTAGAGATTTTTTCAATCTCATTATTATTTTTTCTAGAAAGTTAAAATTAATGAAATAGATTTGTAGAGTCTATCGCTTTTAAATTAATGAAACAGATTTGTAAAGTCTATCAATTTTAAAACTAATGGAATAGATTTGTAGAGTTAATCAATTTCAAATTATTGAAATTGATTTATAGACTTTTTCCATCTCAATATTTTTTTTCTAACACCATGCTTCATATTGTATTTTTTTCTTTTAATTCCATTCTGATAAAATTTATTTGTCAATTTATAACAAAATTACGATGATTGTTATACTTATTTCTATAGTGTATAATTTATTATTTTGGATTAGTGTACAATTTATAATTTATAATTTATTTGTCAATCTATAGTGTATAATTTACACTACAACAATTTATTTTTTTACACTATAATTCTCTAATCTTTTGGATTAGTTTGCAGATAAAACATGCAATCAGAACGTTAAAAATTTAAGTCACTGTTCAATTTTTATTTATTTTTGATCGATTACTAAGTTAAACCGTTAATCTAGATCAAAATTATGAAGTTAGGGCTAATAATCCCTATAAATTTAGGTTTGATATATGATCTCGTAAAAAAAAACAGTAATTAAATAAAAAAGTACGGATTAATCAAAGTGTATAAATAAGACAAAGTTAACACATGTTTAACATATTCATACAAACTCATCTAACAAATCCTAATCAAATAAAATTAACTACTCATATTGAAATAAGTCATAATAATAGAAATATGTATATTTTCAATAGAAATTTGGCTTTCAATGACGAAAACCTTCTTTCTAGAGCTCTACTTTAGTTTGTGTTGTCAAAATTCTCCTACCAAGAAAAATACGATAACATATCTCTCTAAAAAAACGTTATTTCCTTTTTATAGAGGTCAAAACTGGTCCAAATATGCATAAAATCACGCCACGATCCCTTTAGTTAGTTCCACAATGTGCTATGTGGGAGCTAGATCACGCCACAATCGCTTTACATTTGTCTTTTCACAAATTATTTGTTTCTTATAAATTTCTCATACTTTTTTTGTATTTCTTCATTTTCTTCACCAAACTAGTGCAAATTACTCTAAATCATGACTAAAACAATTGCAAATGCTTAATAAAATTACATGATGACAAAATGACATCACAACCCCAAACTTACTCTATTACTTGTCCGAAAGAAACTCATTTGTAACTGATATTCTCAATAGAACTTCGTACTTATGATACCAATGACAGTCACCTTTATTAAGTAGAATCATTACTTCCCTTCCTTGCTTAAATTCGAACTAAGCGAAAGAGTATTTCTTCAACTTCATGTGTACTTAATCTGTCACTCAGTCTCACCTTTCACTCATTGTCGAATAAGACACGGTGACCACTCAATCACATGTATGACATGCAATGAATTTGTCACATATCTAAAAAAATCAGTCACTTTCTCTTCAAAAATACAATCCTAAGGTCTTTCAAAGTTTATAACGTGACTTATGTTAGTGTGAGATACTTTTAGCCAATATATTTAATTATTTGGAGTTAAGTACTTGCTCCCTTCTTATTCTCACATCATCCTTACATATGCTTATTTTTTAACTGACAGGTACTAGAATAATGATTTGTTTTTCTTTATAACACTTTTTTCCATAAGCTCTTAATTCGATATTAAAAAGACTTTTTTTCTAGCTTCTATTCATTCTTTTCTTTTTCTTTTTTCATCATTATTTTTTTCTTCGATTATAGGATTCTAGTACCCCTACCCTAAATTTAAATTGTTGCTCATTCCACAAGCAACCCCAAACTTAGCTTTTGCAAGAACTATAAAAATAACAATTTACCTAATTCAAAGGAGAGTGAAAAGATTACTCTTTCAATGCATAAGATATCTTAAGGAAATAAACAATTCTTCCAGGAGATAGCTAAGCTTAGAAACTCAAAAGAAGAATGTAAATTATAAAAAATTTAACTAGGCTTCGTGGAATCTTAGAAAAGTTTACCCAAAGGAAATAGAAATTTGACCTAATTTTATATAGTCAAAGGTCCTCTATAAATAGAAATAGAATAAGATTTAAAAGAGATAGAAAATCTATGAAAGGTGTAGATCAAAAGGATAATAAGCATCCGACTTATAAATGTACATACTGTAAGAGAATAAGACACTTAGAACCCTTTTAATTTGATAAGTTAAAAAGATCTAAAGGTAACAACCTTAGATCGTATGTATCTAATGCACTTGGGTCCAAGATGATATGGGCACCAAAGGTGAAATCTTAGTGTTTTTTAGGTATGCTTTGCAGCTTGGAGTTTTGACGATTATTATGAAGTTGTGCAAAGCATAATATAACTCCAAAGTATACAATATTCATGAGGTCTCTGATCCGAGGATGAAACGTTGATGGTGAATGTCAACCGTTATGATTAAAGTAAATTATTTGAGAATATCTCAAAATATATGATCCTTAGTGATTAATTAAATGGATATGTATGTAATGGATTTGTTCATTTCGTGGTTTTACCGACTCTCATATCCAACAATTTGTATAGGAGGATATACCTTTTGATGTCTTCCCTCTTGGGAAACATTTAGCGAGATTTCTTGATAAAAGAGGTATACATTATTTTACGGTTGAAATAATCATGAAAATATGATTAACCCCTTAAAATAATGGTTCTTATTTATTGTTATCCAAATAAATTATTTTCTAACCCAAAAGACGAGTGTTCTAGTATTTTATAGCAAGAGGTGCAAATAAAGCCAACCAGGTGTATAAAACACAAAGCCTGAAATAAGATATGTTGAATTGGGCCAAAATAATTTATTGCCACTTCTGTCCAATCGATTAGATCATTTGAAAACTCAAAAAATCAAATGTTGGAACTCACCACAATAACTAGTTGGGTGAGTAATTAAATCAACAAATACATGTAACATATACATTTTAGTTTTTACCTTTTTTACACATCGATTATACAAAAAGCTATAAAAAATAGGCAACTTCTCATTATTCTCATCTGATTATCTTTCTCACTTAAGTCATTACATTAGAAACACACCAGTTCTCTCACTTATCATCATCTCCTTAATTTCCCCTAAAAGAACCCAACGTTCATCCTCATACTTCTCTGAAGACATCTCCTCTCAAGCTCAAGTGTTATTCCTAGTGAATTGATCCTTTGGATTGACTATATTTTAGCAAAACAACAACTTGGAGAAGTGTCCAAGTGTTCAAGATTGGTCTAGCTTGCTAAAGTTGTATGAATTTGCATAAAGGACACATACTGGGCGCAATGCTCCATCGTGTTGGTATGAAATCTGGGTCTTGTGCAACAGGCGCCATAATGTTGCATTTTGGAGTATGTTTTGCAGAGCATTACAAACCCAGTCAATGTCTTCAAGAAAAACCACATAACTTCTTTCCATCGGTACAGTCTATTCATTCCTTTATTCGCCCCCTCTAACTTCTTACCTTTCCCCTCCACTAACTCAACATACGTTAACACCCTACCATTCCACTATGAAATAAAAATTGGGACTCTTTCCTCTCATTTTCACCTTACATACCACAACCTGATCGAACACCACTCTATATTTTTCCCTTTAATCTTCGCTCCTTAAAGCCTCATTCTTTACCCTCTCAAACTCCTTTTTCCTCCTAAACCCAAACTCGGGCTCCCTCCTCCCATACTCCCTCGAAAATTTTCTTTCTTCATCTCTCATCATTTTTTCTCCATCACCCACCCTAAAGTTTCTCCTATCAAACTTCTCAAATCTGTCATAACAAGCCATGTTCGCAAACAATCTATAATCTCCAAAATAAATATTATTTAAAGTTTCGCTCAATTTTTCCACATCTCTCACATTAGCAAACCGAGTGAACCCAAACATTTGTCTCCTTGCATTTCTATTTTGAGAAACAAAAATATCGGACAAAATTCCACATACCTCTAGTTCCCTTTGTAATTCGACCTACTGAAGATGATATATAATATTGGAAAAATAGAAAGAAGCCATTGTTGCCGCGATGGCTCCATACCTATGTCTTTCCTACTAAACCAACTACCATAACTGCATCTGCGCGTAATAGACTCTGCGTGACTCAAATCCATATGCATGCATGATCTTCCCCAAAAACTACAGTCCTAGAAAGATCAAAACGTTACCTATTTTGAGTTGCACCTTCGCGATTTCCATAACCTTAAAAAAACTTGCTTCAACATCGCGATAAGGAATCCTATGTCAGTCAAACCTGTACTGTTGCCCATAGCATGACCATCTCTCTCCCCTGCTTCCTCCCAGTCGTGCGAATCCCCTAAGTCTATCATGTCCTTTAATTTCTAGTCGGATCAATTTTTGACGTCTTAACCTAACCTCAGTCCATTTTCTCTCACCCACTTTGTGCCACCCTGGCTGTGCGCCCCCATCCATATGTCCCTCGTCGTCGCTGAATAGTACCACTAATTTACCAATCACAGAAATTAACTTATCAACTAACAATCATCAACTATAAACTAACATTTATCAGTCGTTAGCTATAAATTATGATAAAAAAAAGATTGTAAATAAACTTTTATGTTGTTGTTAAGAAATAAACTTTTTTACAATATTCTAAAAACATGTTTTAAAAATCCATTAAAAGTAAAAAGTTAATAGATACTACTAATTAATTAGTGCTAGTATGTTTTATTAAAGCAATAGTCAAAGTTTAGAAGATAATTTTGTTGCGATTAAATTAAAAAAAATCCGCATCCATAATCATCACCCTTAGCATCTTCAAGATCGTGACCGTCTATCGTCATATCCCAATTAAAATCAACGCAACGGCTAAAGGATTTCCACGTCAGCGATCCGTGAATAAGCACATAAGCCAATAACAACGCGGTAAACATCTGATATATAAGCCCTCTCAGTGTTAATTTTCTTTCAAGCTATTTTTCTGCGTTTTATTTCACTTCCAATTTCAAACCCTAACTTTTTCTGAAATTTCAAATTCTCAATTCCTTCAATGGCGCCAAAGGGAGAGAAGAAGATAGCAGAGAAGAAACCAGTAGAAGAGAAGAAGTCTACAGTAGCTGAGAAAGCTCCGGCTGAAAAGAAGCCAAAGGCCGGAAAGAAGCTTCCCAAGGACGGTGGTGCTGCCGCCGGAGACAAGAAGAAGAAGAGAAACAAGAAGAACGTAGAGACATACAAGATCTACATCTTCAAAGTTCTGAAGCAAGTTCACCCAGACATTGGAATCTCAAGCAAGGCCATGGGGATCATGAACAGTTTCATTAACGACATCTTCGAGAAGCTTGCTGCCGAATCTTCCAGACTTGCAAGATACAACAAGAAGCCGACGATCACTTCAAGGGAAATCCAGACTGCAGTTAGGCTTGTTCTTCCTGGAGAATTGGCCAAGCATGCTGTCTCTGAAGGAACAAAGGCTGTTACCAAGTTTACGAGTTCTTAAATTGTATAATTTGTAGGGTTGTTTCTGAAGTGTTTCTTCCTAAAGTTTATGTCTCTTGGAAATTAGATCTAGATTAGTGTGTAATGTTCTTTTAAAAATCAAATTAATACCTTTTCTATGAGTCTAATTTGTTATTTGGTTTTTTAGAAGCGTACAAATTAGTGTTATATTCGCAATCTGTTTATTTCATTTTTGTGAAACGTAGTTTTGGCGAATCAAGTTGTGAGGTGCACTTTTCCACATCGTTCAAGAAACAAATCTAACCAAGCTCGTGTTGTGTAAAGGTCACTGTTTGTAATTTGAGATGAAATAAAGTGCACCAGGTGTAAACTATTTATAATGCATTAGTATTAGAGAATACGAACAGTCGGATTAGTGGCGATGTTAGTAAATATATAAATGTAAAACAATATTTTGGTGTAGCTTTTTTTTTTTTTAATTTCCAATTTTCTCCCTAATATATTGATTATATTATACTATTATTTTTTACGATTAATGGATTAGTAAGTCATTATTCCTCATCTTTCGTAACTTTTATACATGTTCTAAACCTCCCTTCTCCATTTTATATTCCACCCACCAACTTTTCTATAATGTTACTTTACTTTTAATTTTTCTCTTATGTTTTAGCAATCCTGATTAATTTTTCGTTTTTAAATTATTTGGAGACAGTTAAGTGGAAAAATACCCTTAAAAATTAAATTGAGGCACCAATTGGATTGGCTACTGTACATGGTGTTGTCAATCCAATTGGCACCCATGTGTTATTTGGAAGAGGAGGCGCCCATTGGTCTGACGTCTCAGTGTAATGTGCAATTTTGTGTGTGTTATAAATAGATGTGTTGTGTGAATCATTTTTTCACATCTCATTTCATCATATTGCAACTATGTTTGGTGTTCGTCGCCGCTACGGAAAAGTGATTTATTTGAGAGACAAACCTCCGATGTTGATACTCTTCTAGAACATTTGTAGTTTCGATCAACTGAAGAGGGAACTAGTTCGTTGGTTAGATCGAAAAATACTAGAAGTGAAAAAATTAGAAGTATTGAGAGACTCAATAGTATATTTGGTTTGGTGCGAGTCAAAACTGATAAGGATGCTAGAGAAATGATGTTTGGACGAGATGACATCAGTTTGATTGTTGTAATCAGTTAGAAATGTTTTGTTTTAAGTTTGCTTATGTTGTAGTGATGTTTGTTGTTAACCTTGTTGTAACAAAAAGATAATGATATATAAAAATTCAAGGTTACAAAAATTAAAAGGAGATACTATCTTATGATGCAGATGTTGCTCCTAGATTGGGACAATTGTTCTTATTGTGTCCTGGTTGACGACATATACTACATAGTCTTATAATTAATCAGTAGTATCCATTTCTGTTCTAATACGCGTGCTATTTGACTGTCCTTTTTTCTTTCTTCGCATCTCATATTTGTGCCAAACTATGTCACCTTTATATGGAGGCCAGTATTCCTCCATTGGTAGCACTGAGAAGCTTTTGTTACACATTTATGACGGTAATGGCCTTGTAAATATCAGATAGATGGCTGCAAGCGTTTTGACGAGTATGTGCGCATGCCGCAATGACATGGGAGCAAGGAATACAGAAGGCCAGGAACTTTCCACAATCGCACCAACTTCTGTTTAGTTTGACAACATAGGATAAATTTGGCCTCCCCTAATTGTGGCCTATTGTTTCCTGCACGCTGAAATTTTTCCTATGACGGTCAAAGACTGTAATCGTGTATGTGCTAGCTTTTATACTTTCCTCTTTCATCATTTTCATACAACATTCACTGAATATTTGATCCGACATTAACATTGCACTCCATCTTTCACCTCTGGTTGCGAAGGTAGAAACCAACCTATAATAGGTTGTTCTGACCAAAGTGGGTATTGATAGATTTATAATACCTTTGAATACGCCGTTCATGCATTCTACAAGGTTTGTTGTCATGTGGCCCCATCGACAGCCTCCGTCAAATGCCATTGTTCACTGCTCTACTAGTATGTTATCCATCCATCTTCCTGCATCTGCATTAGACAATCTAATTTCATCACGGTAATATTGAAATGACGACTGAGTTAGAGCATACCCAACATTCACCACTTTTTTGCGAAGATTCTTATCTTTGATTGCGCGCATGAAGTTTTGTGTGATATGTCTAATGCAATAGACATGAATAGAAGGAGGATCATGCCATCCGTTATCATGGTTATTGTAAGCACTCTCAATGGCAACATGTCTATCTGAAATCAAAGAGAGATTGGCTTGTGGAGCGACATGTGTTCTGAGATGTCGAAGAAAGAAACCCCAACCACCAACGATTTCACCTTCAACCAGAGAAAAGGAAATTGGAAAGACATTGTTGTTGCCGTCTTGTGCAACAACCATAAGCAAAGTACCCTTGTATTTGCCGTATAACCATGTTCCATCAATTTGGATAATAGGTTTGCAGAATGCAAAATCTTTGATGCACGGTTCAAACGCCCAAAAGAGGAGGTGAAAGATTCTATTTCCAACAATATAAGTTCTGTTTGGCATAAATGCTGACAATGTCTCCATAATTGCAACAGTTCCTGGTACGTATGTTTTTAGGGCCCATAAAAACTGTGGCGATTCTTTGTATGAATCCTCCCAGTTGTCGAATACATGTTCAACGACTATGGTCCTTGCAATCCACACTTTCTTGTAAGATGGAATATAATTATATCTTGTGACGATATGAGATATTATTATACTCACCTTCACTGATGAGTCTTTGTTAACAAGCGGCAAAATGTCTTGACATATCAATGCATCGCTTAATTTACGGTGATCTTGTTCAACATTAGTTGCAATGCAACTATGATGTGGGTCTATAGAAGCTATCTCCCAAGAGTCACTTCTCTTTTTGTGAGACGCATCCAACATAAACTTACAAAGGATGTTACAATATTCGATGACATACCTTCTTGAATCAGTGCGTTTCACAGTGAAATCAACAAAGTTATTCATGTAAATTTTTTTGATAGCTCACACATATTCTTCTTTAGTGCGGAACATGTCTCCCACTTTTAACTCACCCTCTAGTCGTGGATACGGGTTATAAAAAACACTGTTGTATGTTTCATCGTCATGCAAATCCATGTTTTCCATATGTTGAGGCATATTATATACATGACTTGGAGGTAATGACGCTGGTTGACCATCATCTTCAATGTTGTTCATCAACGACGTTGACTTCTGCTTCTGCTTCTAGGCCGGTGTCATCTGAGTTTTCTGAATCAAATTCATCAGATTCAACTTGATTAGTTATCTGTGATTGCTGAGATGATATACTTGGTTGACGAGTAATATATAACTCAATAGAGTTGCAACCAGAATGTTCGTGACTAACAAACATATATTCAATATCTTCATCATCCCGCTCCGACAACCCTCATGTCTCAGACCCTAATACTATCTATTCAGACATAGTTAACATAAAAACAACTCAAACATATAATTCATAAAAATTCATAATAATGATAATAAATAGGAATAATAAAACTTAAAAAAAAAAGCATAAAATAATATTAGAATAAACTGCTATAAGGAGTCTTGATAATACAAAGTGCTGGAATTGACATGTAAGAAAGTAAGAACAAGAAATTAGACTGAATTCTAAGCAAATTGTGTGTTTTTATCTTAAGTTTCCTAGATATTTATCGACCATATTACATGATTAAGGCACTAAATTCTCATAATTGACCTTCATAAAAACGGACCAAAACTGTAGGAATGTGAAAAGATTAGGAAAACAACTCAAAGAAAAAGGAATCAAAGACAACTTGTTGGTGTGCTACGACCAGTAATGGCCATTACGACCAGGCCATAACACCCTCTAGTGTGTGCTATTGGCTCTGCAAAAATGCAAAAAAGGGTGGAAAAGGCCACCATTGCAACCAGATCGTTATGGGCTCTAGTTTTTGTACTAGACACCATTCTCCTCAATGGCCTTCGCGCATTTCTCCCTCTTTTGCTCTCATTTTGTCTTGATTGGTACTTTTTACATGAAACACGGAGAAAACACATAAATGAGAGTAAAAGCGTATAAAAGCTAAGATTAAACTACAAATATTTGAACATAAAATATACATGGAAATAATTTAAAAGACCACTGATCAACACCCAATTTATTGACTATGGAATGAGATGTTACTTTGTTGAGATCCATTAACATGCTTATATTTTCCCACATATGGTTGTATGCATTCCTGTCAAAGTACCATGAGTTTTCTTGATTTATTTCATTGTATTGACATGCTAACAACATTGTTTTAAACTTATCATATTTTCTATTAAGTAGTTGGTTTCCTCCTCAACTTTATTCTTGCAAAATATATATTCTAAAGCGCATTGGTCAAATTTCTGTATTTGTAGCATTCAATGTTAAATTTATCATACTTTGTGTTTTAGTATCCTTTCCATGTATTATTGTGGTGTTTTGTCCTTTCTTATAAGTGTTTCTAATGAAATTTGAACCTCGTTAACCGTTGCCATGTATAAATTATCCTCGACCGCATTCTCGATCCCTACCTCGACTCCTTTGACTTCTCTTATTTCTTCAACTTTCTTCATCCTTTATTTGAAATTGAAGAGTTTCTTAGTGATATTTTTCTCCTTATAATATTTATTTTCAAAATCTTATAACGATCCTTCAAGTTATTCTATTTTTATGGTCTCCAATTTTTTTTCCTAATTTCCATAACAATATGCTAAAATTAGGGATCTAATAGGCAACATATTCCCTCTTCTAACCTCTCTATGTTTATTTTTAATTTGGTTTGAAACAACAATGAATCTGCAAAAATATTCAACAATAGACTCTTAGAGTTTGAAGACTTGTCTTTTTCACAATGTTTTTTCTTTTGCAAAAGGTTTAGAGTTTCTCTTGTACCTAGGCATGGCAACGGGGCGGGTCGGGGACGGTTTTTACCTCCCCCAAATCCAAACCCGAATCACTAAACAATCCCCGTTCCCCGCCCCAAACCCAAACGGGGATGGAGAATTAAAACCCAACCCCGTCCCAAACGGGTTCGGGTATCCCCGTCCCGCCATCATCCATTTAGTGAAATCATTTTTTTAATATAAATATTTACTTAAAAAAAATTAAACTACATTACAAATAATAAAATAAAACAATCTAAAAAAATTCCGTACATATATTTGAATATTTTAAATAATTAATACAAACCAAAATATTAAAACATTGGTCACTTATTTAATTTTATAAATCATCAAAAATAAATAATAGTGTACATAATAAAATAAATGGGGCGGGTACAGGGTCGGATTCGGGGTGAGTACTAGTGTCCCCATTACCTAACCCGTCCCCATCCTTTATAATAAGGGAAAACCCAAACCCAAACCCAATCAAAGCGGGTTTTCCCCGTCAACTTTGGGGCGGGTTCGGGTGGGTACTCGCGGGTACGAGTTATGTTGTCATGCCTACTCATACCTTCTTAGTGAATGTTGCATTTGGAATTACCTTAAACTCATCTTTATTCAATGCTTGGTAGACGAGGAATAAACTTTTCTTGTCTCTCTTTATGGAATCTTTTAAAATGTCTCATTGAGCTTGATTTAAGGAATATTTGAGAGACTTTTTTATTTTCTTATCTACTTGCTAGTTTATTTGCTTACATTTTGGTTTAAAATACGAAGTCATCCCCTATTTATAGACTTCAAGTGAGAGTTCTACTTACAACAATATAGATTATTATGTACACTTCAAAGATGATTTTACACATTTCTTTAATAATATATATATATATATATATATATATATATAATTATATATATATATATATATATTATATATATATATATATATATATATATATATATATATATATATATATATAATATATATATATATAATAATATATATATATATATATATATTATATATATATATAACTCTAAAAAAATTAGATTACACCACTAAAACCAAAATGAACCTAACACTTTATTAGTCTAATAAACCAAATTAAATTTTGTTAAGAGTCTCATATCAGACAATATATAGTCTGAACATATGTTTATAAATAAGGGTAATCCTCACTCTACAAGTCGGTTTTTTAGGGTTGAGTTAGGTTCAACCACACATTCTTAAGATGGTATCAATGTTTTTGGTTCGAGTGACGGGACCGGCTTACTTGTAGCGAAATTCTCATAGGAGGTGTCCCGTTGAAAAGTGTCAACGGAGGTATAAGTGTATGTGGATAAAAGAAACTTTCACTTGAGGGGGAACATTGTGGATAAACTCACATTTGAGGGGGAGTGTTGAGAATAACAAGTGTGAATAGTATAGAGAAGTCTCACATTAGTTAGAAATGTAGAGATTTGACCATTTAGAAGTAGGAGAACCCAGACATCTATCACTTTAAAATTTTGGATGAATATGCGGGATGTCTCCCACAAAAGTGTGTTACTCTTAAAGGATAAATCCGCTAAGTGTAAACTGCTCTATCGTGTTTGACCCCCTTGATTTGTAGCCCAACAATGGTATCAGAGTCTCGCTTAATATCTGTTGGACCACCTACTATCGAGTCATCCACTATTTAGTTTCACGTCTAAAACGCAAATTCTGAATGTGAGAGAGGGTGTTAAGAGTCTCAAATCGAATAATATATAACCTGAACATGTGTTTATAAGTGAGAGCAATCATCACCCTACACACATTTTTAATAAATTTATAATCCAACAACTTCAAATAATAATTGCATATGTGCAAACCAAATTGATTTGGTTCTTCCCTCATACATCAATTTTAACTCCTACAAGAATGTACTAGTACCACCTTAGACTAAATCAACAACTTCATAGTCATAGGTGAGAATGATAGTTTGGAATTTGCTAGCACTTTAGAAGAATCTTTAAAGAAGAGAGAATATATCCTTGTTTGGTCTTGAATTGGGCCTTCCTTAATTTCAATATAGTTAATTTTTATTTTAAAAAATCATTAACTCAACCAAGAGGCAATGCCATAAAAAGAGATAGATTATGCCACATCACAATGAACTTAAGCTTCTCAAAACGAATATTCATTGCTTAAATACTCATTCTTAATATTCACACTCTTTCTCTTTTTTCCAAAAGCCACAACACCAGATGCTGTTCTCCTCGTTCTAAAACTACGAACCACAAAAAATTTAAGGTAAGATTGATCTCGATCCAATGATTTTCTTGTTTTTTTTCTCTAAATTTTAACACTAATATTTAATTTATGATTTTTTTTTATAATTCTGTTGGCCAGGATTATTATTATCGATAAAATGGATCAACAACATGTGCAACAGAAGTGTAGTTGCAGCAACAAGATGAAGAGAAAGAACAAGTTCATGAAAAGATGTTGTTCCTATCCCTGTCGTTTGGTATCTCGCATGTTTAGAGGTTTTGGTAGATGCGTGTTTGTCACATGTTACCCTGCTGTTCAGTGTTTTGGTTTAGATGAACACAAACATAGCCACCATAGAAAACACTTTGATTGGTGAATAAAATGATTCTCAATTTTGTTTCATTATTATCCTTCCTGTTTTTGCTTCAAATAGCTACTCCAATGGTCTCGAATATAAGAAAAAATTTACTTTTAGATTCATTGAAGAATAAATATATTTGAACAAAATATAGTTCAGATACATTGATTCTCAATAATTCTAAAAAAACAAACCTTTTCTTACATTAAAGAAACGAGGGAGTATTAACCATTGTATTCTTTACATGATTGTGTAAACAGTTTGGAATTTTTGCAAGATATTCAAAGCCATAAAATGTTCCACCAACATGAAGTTGATCAATTTTTTACAAAAAGACATGACTAAATTGGTATACATAAAATAGACTAAAACAAAACAAAACTAGAGTTCAGCATCTTGAAAACAATGATATGCATTAATTCCTACAATTAGCAACATTCTGGTTAAGGCCTAACTGTAAGAATTTGGCACTAGATACCAACTCTTTGAACACAAATTTTCACCTTCCCAGATTCATTAACTGACATGTCAGTTCTCTTACATCAGATTGTTTGAGTGGCTTTAACATGAACATTTCAGCTCCTTCTTCTAGACACCTGCTTTTTCAGCAGAACAATTATTGAGCAAGTTAAACAATAGAGAACATACAAGAGACAAAAAAAAGCTAGTAAAAGATGATGTGGTTAGTGGTAGAGACAAATTACTTGTTGATTCTTGTTGGTATGTTCTCAGATGACATGATTACTACTGGAACCTCCCTCATTACAGATGATTGCTGTTAAAATGATATTTGCAGTGGTTAATGTATCAATGTGCTAAATCATAAACAAGATTTTGAAGAAACTACGAAACCAGCACTATCATTAGTAGTACCTTAATTTTCTTAAGTAACTCATAGCCTGTCATCCCTGGCATGCAATAGTCTGTTATGATTAAATTTACTTTGGATCTCTACAAAACCAGAAATACTTAGCATGTGAGAAATCATTTTCAACACGACAAAAAATTAAACGTCCGTACAAATGTCAGTTGTCCGACACACATAATTTTTCAGAGGTGTCTGTACCGTAAAATATATGGAAAAAAAAAACTTACTCCATTCAAGGTGTTTTGTTCACCATTTGTCAAGCCCAATAACTCCAATGCCCTAAGCCCATTTTCAGCAGTTGTAACTGCAGTCCATTTAAACAAAAAGCCCATTCAAAACTCTTCCTCAGACAAAAAAAGACCAAAAATAAAAGCATCAAGCATAAAGAACGTGATGTAACTAAGCATAATGTTTTTCCTTCTTTACACACAACAAGAGATACGTGTACTGTAAAACTAGTAATGAAGTTGTTAAAAGTAAAAGAGAAGAAAAACAGAATATGGTTGAGTAAGAGGTAGGTATAGTATAGTATCACCTTTGCAAGAGGAATTTCTAAGGAGTTTCTCAACAAGTTTTCGATCAATAAGACTATCATCAACAGCTAGAACATGAGGAATGTCACCACTTTCCATGACCCAATTTGAAGAAGTTGAAGATGAAGCAGAAGCCATGAATGATCTTAATAAAGACAAGAATAAACAACTATCTCTCTCTCTCTCTAATAATGACAATGAAGAAGAAAGAAGAAGGTAGTGTAATAAATAAAGGAAGTTACTACAATCTTAAATGTAGAATAGTAAAGGACGAAAAGAAAAACAAAACGCTAAAGAGAGAAAAAAAAACGTAGTAAAAGAAACAAAGAAAGTTGAAAGTCACAAGATATGTATGAAGGAAGTCCTGTCCTACTATATGTAAGGAAATGGAACAGAAGAATTTTAGAGAGAGAGAGAGAGTCACAGATATTTCGTGATCCTTTTGGGGTATCTAAGGATTTGATTCAGTCCCCACCTTACCCTTTATATTCAATTACCAAATCTTATATATACTCTCTCGTCATCAATTCATATCTCTGACTTGTTTCATTAATATTCTCTCTCTCTCTGCACTAGCTTCCATGCATGTTGTTATGACTTACTAGTATGGCATTGGACGAGTAAGATAGAGAGTTTATTTTTGCTTCAACACTATGATTTTCATGAGATCCTCTCCATTTCTCAAAAATAAATGAAAAACACAATTCCTAAAGTTTTCATGTATAATTGTATGTATATATTCTTGAAATGTGTAACATGTATTTAATATAGTTTGTCTCTTATAAATGTATATATTCTTGAAATGTGTAACATGTATTTAATATGATTTGTCTTGTATATAATTAAATTTTTTGTAATTGTGTGAAATTCTTTTGAAAAATGGAGAGGATCTCAACTCGATTTTGATGGTCGTGATGTGAAAAGTGAAAACCATATAAAGCTAAAGATTTTTTTGATTATATAAAGTTTACTTAGAGATTAATTCAAAATGTTTTTTCTTCTTCTTCAAATTAAGAATTGTTTAATTTTTTTTTTCAAGAATTAAGAAAAATAGTTAATACATTAATAATTGAAATTGATTATCTTTTTTTTTTCAAATTAAGAATTTTTTAAGATTTTTTTCAAGAATTAAGAAAAATAATTAATACTGTAATAATTGAAACTGTTTACAAAGTTGTTTTTCTTATTATAGTAAGAAGTTGTTATTATGATGAGTTAGTTTCTCAATTTTTATTATAAATAAAAATTTATTTTTAATTATAATAAATAACGGAAGTATTTGATTTATATATAAACTATATATATTGTTTGATAAATTTAAAAGAGATTAATTGTTATACACTGTCAGTGTAAAAAAATTTACAGTGTCAATATATCACAATCATCCGTTTGTATTACTTTATATATGATTATAATAAAAGTCAAACTTCTCTAACAAATCAATAGTTATAATTAACTGACAATTCATTTCAATTAAATTCAATTTAAAAGAAATATTCACATATAACAAAAATTTAAATTTAGTATTTTAGATTATTATTCCAAATTTATATTATCTTGATCCTATGATAAGTGACTTATTATGGGATCATTTTCATTTTACAATTTACAATGTAACTTATTTTTTCAATTATACCATCTAATTAATATTATTTTCATTACTTTTAATACAATATATTTTACTTTATATTTACATCGTCGCAACCGTTTTTATTTAATTGTTTTAGATATTTGTTTCGACTATCAAACTTCGATCACTATTTACCTTATTGAAAATGTTTCCAATAATCATCTCTAATGGTAGGTTCCAAATTAACTCAAACTACCATTTATCATAACAGAATTCTCGCACCTAAGATCTGATCGACAATCCAAATGCTTTAAGATATTGTCGTATCAATTCTTACTTTTATGAAGGAATGACCACTTTAGAGTTCTCAACCGATTGAGAATTCTTCCCCTGACCTCCATCATTCCAGCATCAATTTTGTTTCATATCTCGCAACAACCTCATCTACCACCATCGCTTCATTCTTTTGAACCATATTTATCACAAAGTCTCCAAAAAAAATCCAAACAATGTTCTCAATGCACAGTGTACAAGCATCTAAAACTTAGTGCAACAACAAAATTCGAATCTCCTTAGTGAAAGACTCATACGCATATAAGAGAATTAGAAAAATATTCTTTCTCGACTCGCAACTTAGCTAGAGGTGTTGCAACACGATCACTTCAGAACCTCATTGAGGGCCTCTCCCATCAACATCGCATTGCATGCAAAAAGAGTGTAAAAGTGGCTAGAAAGACGTTATTCACATCCTTATGACTCAGGAGGTGGCAATAAGAGCTACACCCCACCTGAGAACCTAGATACGAGGAAAACTTACTCACACCGCTTTTATAAGGGGAAATGAATGAAGCCACTAATCACGCCTCTTGTCATTATACAAAGAATCCATTCACGAAATGCATTATTAACTATTGCATTCTAAAGTCCCTAGAGATGTCACTTAAATAGGAAAATTATGAAGGAATCGAGGACCTTGACAAAAATGTTGAGCATGTAGAAACTATGCTTGATTATCACCATGTTAGGAGTCTTGTGAAGTGCAAGATGTTTATTTTGATTCTTAAGGGAGCAGCTATGAGGTGGTTCAAAACTTTGAAGGATGGTTCCATTGACTCATGGAAGAAGTTGTGAGATGAGTTCACATCACAATTTACTATGTGCAAACATCGTTAAGACAATGTCAATCCTTAGTGGAATCTACCAAAATAAGAAACATACCTTTATATAGTACATTGAAAAATTTAAGATGATGGTTGTTGAAGTAGGAGAAGAAAATGATGGTATGAATGTTGGATCTTTAGAAAATTATTGAGGTCAAATTGTATTTTCTAAGAGAAAAGGTCAAATTGTATTTTCTAAGAGAAATTGGGTTTGAAGGATGTGGGAAGCATGAGTGACGTCCTCACTCTAGCCCAACCATACATCAATTATGAAGAAAAAATGTAAGCTAAAATTTTCTAAAGAAAATGACCTTAGGAAGTGATGTGTATGAGAAGAAATGAAATAAAATATGTTGCAAGGACGAATACAAAGACATGCACAAGGAACCACGTGCTAGATTTTCTGAACACACTCCAGTGAATACTTTGAGAGAAAGAATTCTACTAGAGTGTGCAAAGATCAAGTTCAAAAAGGTCAAAGTAAAGTATCCACATCCAGTTAAATAGTTAGTCATTACAAGATGACAAGTCTAAATTCTACATATTCCACAAGAGCAACAAGCACAACTCTAATGAGTGTGTTCATTTGAATGACACGATCAAAGATTTGATTAAAAAGGAAATATTTGATAGATACGCCAAGGATGACGAAAGATGACTACATGAGATGCAAAGATTCCCCCAAAAATCTAGAAGGTGAATTGAGTCCCCAAGAATAAAATGCTCTCCTCGCCAAGATGTGACACTATCTAGAAACTATATTGAGGTCATTGAAGGCATTGATAAATGGAAAGATAACAACAAATAAAAAGAAGAGGTATATGGGGGGAAATGATCATTTTTAGAATTTGTCACCAGAGGCTATCACTTCATTGCGTCTATCACTAGAGCATTCTCGCATCCAAAGACACTATCCAAAGGTACCATGAAGAAAAATGTCACATTATTGATTGTAATAGACAATAAAGGAAACACATAGACATATGAGAAGCCAAAACGATCCATTATGGGTTTCAAGGATAGCGAGAAGGGGGATGGCATTCTCAATGAGATTTTTTATAGGTGTTTATGACCATCATGACCAGTTTTGATGTAACAAGGATTCTCCTTGATGGAGGGAGTTCATGTGGAATTATATGTGCCAAACATTGTAAGAATTTGGGCTTGAAGAAGGATAATCATCACCCTATATGGGAACTAATCTACAAGAATTCAACGACCATGTAACCCGCCTTTGGGGTTCCGTATAACTCATGGTGATTTTTAAAGAATGAAGTGATTCCAAGACGGTGGATGTTTAGTTCTTGGCTTCCCCTTGTAAAAGCGTTTAAAATTTCTTCTTGGGGAGGCCATTCTTAGCAACCATCAACGTCTTCACTTCCATCTTCCCCTTTAAGATTAAGTACCATAAAATTCTTGACAAACTAATAAATATTTCTGTCAATCTGGAAGGTTCCCGTTGCATTCACAAATCCATGTATCAGAACCTAGATGCAACTTCTATCTAGAAGAGGGAGAAGGTAAAATTGTCCAACTTTTCTAGATAGAACTCCCTAGACATCAGTGTCACATACTAAGACGCGCATCTAGATAAAACCATGTCATATTAGGAACATGGCTCAAGGAGACCACTCCCTATAGAGACTAGGTTGAAGATTCTAAGGTTGACCTCTGACAGTGATTTCCTAGCCATCAAATTCGACAAAAATCTAGTAAGATCGGTGAAGTTTGGAGCTAACCTTCCTAGTATCATGGAAAAGAAACTTATCATATGCCTTAAACCAAATGGTGATTCATTTTCCATTTATCTTGAAGATATGTTTGACATCTACCTTAGTGTTGCTTGTCATAAACTAAACATTGATTCTTTTATATGGTATGAGACCTAGAGAAGTTAGTGGCATCCTCCATAGAAGACCGAAGCTACCAGGAATACCCTCAAGGGACTTCTACAAGCAAACTTCATTTCATAATTGAAATATGCATAATGGCTATCAAACACGGTGTTAGTAAAGAAGGTGTGTGTTAAAGGGTGTATGTTCATCAATTACACCGACATTAACCAATATTTTCGAAAGAGTATCATCCCTTTCCCAACATCAACAAGTTGGTAGACAATTCTCTAGGTTACAAATTGTTACCATTTATGGATGAAGACTCTGACTACAGCCATATTCTAATTCATGAGAAGAAGAGAAACAAGATTGGCTTCATGACGGAACACACCAATTATAGGTCTAATGTGATGCCTTTTGGTTTAAAGAATGCGGGTGTGATATACAAGTGGATCATGAACAATATTTTTTAAGAAAAGATTGGAAATATGCTTGAAGTATACAAGATGACATGATATTTAAGTCCATAGAGGAACATTTGTACAAAGTCCATTTCAATAGTTTATTTAACTATCGTATTGTAAAACATAATACTCAATTCAGAAAAACGCACCTTCAGAGTCAAAACCAAATTTTTATTGGGACTCTACTTGACATAAATGTACCAAAGTCAATATGAATAAATGTGACACAATAATCAAAATGTAAATTATAACTATGAATTACAAGATAGTGAAATTTAACGGGATGATCACCGCTCTCAGCATATTTATTTTGAGTTTCGTCCAACACACACTTCCATTCTACATACTCTTGAGGAAGGAAGTCAACTTGAATAGAAACCAATATGTGAGAAGGTTCCCTCTATAAACCCATATTTCTATTTAGGATCATGATTGGGGAAACTCTATTCATATATCTAAACGTATCCACTAAGGCAGTAAGTTTCTTTCTAGTCAGAGAGGTAGGCACCAATCAAAACTATGTATACTTCCTCTCCAAGGAGCTAGTAAGTCTAAAAAAAACTGGCATAAGAAGTTTGAGAAGACTACCCTGTCCTTGGTTATAGCATAAATAAATTCAAGGTGTTACTTTTTGGCACATTCGATAATAGTCCATACATGCCAACCATTGAATAAGGCCATTTCAAGTCGGACATGGATGGGTGAATGACTAAGTGGTCAATTGAGATTTCAGAGTTTGACATCTCTTTTGAACTAAGGAAGTCCGTAAAAGCCCAAGTTTTTACATATTTAATTACATATGCGACACTAGACACCTCATAGTCATGTACCAAGTGATCTCACTTTACAGATAGATCATCAAACAACATGGAAACCAGAGTAGACCTCATTTTTGAGAGCGATGAATGGCTAGTTGTAGACGTGTTTAGGTAATTTAAAATTTTCGCCTCCAATAATGAAGCGGAGTATGAAGCTTACATAGTCGGTCTCACATTGGCGTTGTAAATTGGAGATGGAAGAGAACATGCTACGAACCAATTCCCAACTTGTAGTTTCCAAAGTCAAGGGAAAGGCTTAATTGAAGGACTCACACTTGTATAAATATATAGTCTTAGTCAAGGACAAGTTGTGTTTGTTCAAGGAAATACAAGATCTCATATGTTCCAAGGAAGAAAAACACAAGAAGAGAAGTTTTATCCAAGTTGGAAAGTACAAGGGTGACACGCATTAATCACTCCTTCATCCAAGAAACACCTGACAAACCTAATATCCCCATAATGTTATATGTTGTTGCAGTAACAACATGATTGTCATATATGTCATGGATCACCTCGATCATGACATATATTGAGAATGAGAATCTTATAATTGATCCCTCTAAAGCTAGCTTAGTGAAAGGTCATTGCGGGGTGCCTTACCTCTAACAAAGACAATTCTAATATTTCTATGTTTATCACTTTGGTTTAAGATGAAGGGTCACATACTTCATTATCGCTACATGAATCTATGAAATGGATATTTGGATTTCCTACTAAAAGGTAAAGGTAAGAGATTGAACTATTGAATTAAATCTCCAGAAACCCATAAAGCATCTAGCAAGTAGTAATAAAGATTCAAGAACACCAAAAGATCGTAACGTGTATAACTGAAATTGCAAAGAAGCAAATAAAGTTACGAGACTCTAAAGTAGGGAAGATGAAAAATAATAGTTGACCCCGCCATATAATTTATAGGCAACCATTGGCATAAAGATCAACAACTAAAATTCAGGGAAGCATCAAAGGTCATGATTAACGACTCGATGAAACCTCGATTCCATAACGACACTTGAGTGCCCTAAGAGTGTCTCTTCCCTACTCTAGGCACGTGGATCCATGTGGAGCTTCCTCTGAAGTAAAATTTTAGTTACACAATAGGAATTGAATGAACATAATCTTGATGCCACAAACTGCCACTCAAATTATCAACATAGTTATTCCTTTTACCCATAGTACTCTTCTGAACAGTTCACTCTCCCACGATATAACTCAACCAAAGGCCAATTGAAAAACTTGCACGTCAACAATCCTCTTTTCACCTTAACAACAAGGACTTAGGGGAAATTGTTTTGGGCTAACCAATGACCTAATATGAAACCTCAATCCAATTATATGCTCTTATTTAGTTGACAAACAAGTGTACGCTCTTACTGAAGCACGACAATGAAGCATAACACCGTCATCATCTCAATCATTGATATTTATCCAATGGCATCTTACATCTTACATTGTAACCACTAGTGACAATTCTAACTATCATTCCTATATAAATGTAATTCTACATCACACTGAGGTGCGATTCATTTTACTCATTTGAAAGTGCCATTTCTCTTACTTTTCTAAGTTGAGTTTCAAATTGTTAACCTTGCGGATACCCACCATCTTCCCTCACAGAGACACCTACCACCGCGCTGAAAACCTTTCCATAACAGTCATCATCATCATCATTCTACTTGTTTTCTATTCAATTATGGAGTAACATTTATGGTAATTTTAAATCTACCAATACTTGATAAGGGTACGTACTGAAAATATTGTTTCTCTATTTCATTTATACATTTTTCTTGATCTATGTAAAATTATCATAAGAGTCAGTGATGATAATAAAATTTGTCATCATTCTGTTATGTTTTATCCGTTCAATTTCATTAAAGTAAGTAATTATTTAGTATTTCGATCATGAATTATTAGAAGTTTCATCAGTTTCATGAGGTTTCTAATATTATCTAACTAGTATAAAGTTTTGGAAAAAGTTTGATATGGTTGCAGGACTTGAAGTGAGGAGGAAAAATCGTAAAGAAGCAAGTATATGCTCATACGCATATGGAAGCATCCAGATGCGTCCATACGCTTACCAGACGCACCTAGACACTCCTAAATGCATACAAACATTCCTAGATGCATACATACATTCCCAGACGCATACAAACATTCCCATACACATCTAAAAGGTTTTCAAGTGAAAAAATTCACTAGCCATACGCATACAAACACTTACATACGAATACCGGACGTGCCTATACATGTTCATACGCATCTGACAAGTTTTCAAGTGGAAAACCTCTATGCTCATACGCGTATGGCAACATCTGTACGCGTTTTGGCAACAAGATTGGCGTTTTTCAAGGTATTTAAAGAAGGAAACTTGATTTTTTAAGATTTGTTTTTGCAGAAATGAATTTTGACGGCAAGGAATTGCAAGAAGCTTCAGAATGAAGGTTTTTTCTAATGAAGATCCAATTTTACATTAAGTTTCATGCATTATTACTCTAAACTCATATTTATGATTAATTCTATGATGAATAACTGATTTTCTTTAATTAAGGCTTGCTAGATGAACCTGTGTGAACCTGTTACAACACATGTCTGTATTTTGTACTTATTGCTTATTTGATTATTCAATATTTATTATTTAGTTATTTTTGTGTTCAACATTTTATATTTGTTGACGAACTCATATAGCGAACTTACACTTGTAGTGATTACCGACCATAACCCCGTGAATATAAGCTAAATTAACTGTTCAACTTAGTAATATATTAGGGATGAGAAATTATAAGTTGTGACTTAGGGTTTAACGCACCAGATATCACCTGTTTTAACAATCCAACTGACCTAAGGGATTAGAGAGTTGAGTGTAGAATAGTAAGATAAATACCTAGGAATCAAGTATAACGACTAAGTTAAAACCATCGTGATTGTCGAGAAATCAATTTAGGGCAAATAGACAATAACATCAACAATGACATACATGAGATTTGAAACAAGACATGGTCATCTTTAATCTGATTAATTTTCCAACAAAATTTTATCTACGCAATTGCTCTTTCAAAACAAACTTTAAAACTCTCAAATTTTACTTTCAATAACACTTTAATAATCTTGTTAAAATAAAATAATCCTTATAAATCAAAATTTATTTTATTAACTCGATAAAATTATACTTACTAATTATTCATCCATCAATCATGATAAAAAAATATGTAACATAGAAGAAAATAGATTACTTAATTATTGGACTTGCTATGATCATAAAAATTGTCCTCTTACTCATCATGTTATCTCCATTATCTCCCTCATTAACGACCTTCATCTTATTTTGGAGTTAGACTTTAATAACTTTAGAAAGAAGAAATGATATGGTATTTTTCATATTTGAATTATCTCAAGTGTTAATTTTACTGAAGCAAATAAAGTGCACATGATCACCTTTGATTCTTTTTCAAAAATGTTTTTATTGGACCTAATGAAAGAAAATGAAAAAATGTGATTTTACTACACACAAAATTTACGGGAGGCAATCTGCTTCCATATTTTTCTCTCTATCTATTTTTAATATTTTTTTTCATCTTAATCAATTTTTTTTTAAAAATATAGATTTTTATTCAAAACACTTAAAAATATACTGAAAATATTGCTTTTCATTCTATCTCTCACTAAAATCACTCAATCTCATCCTAGTAATTTATTTACGTTTCACCTGAGATGAAGTATTTGATTAATAAAAGATTACTAGTTGTTATGAATTTATATCAGTAATAATTTATAATTATTTTATATTTATTAAAATATTAAATAAGAATATTTATTTATCAAGTAATTCTAATAGGTTAGTTATACACTTTAATTAATTAATTAGTCATAATCCATAAGGACGTGAGTTTAATTTATACTATCAATGTTATTTATTTATTTATTTATTTTGATAAAATAATTAAGTGTTCTTTAAAACTTGAGATCATTTTTGATTTTGAAGAGCCCCTAAATATCAAAAATGGATTTTTAGTATAGTTTAGTGACTATAGGCACATCTCAGCCCTCCATTTTGATTATTAATTTATAATGTCTCTTATTAATTTGTTGATCTTTAAATATACCCATCAAAATTCAATTTAAAGGACTTGTGATTGTGTGACTGGATGATCCTCTGATCGCAAGGAATCCATGTCCCTAAAAATCAACCCATTTTAGTATTATCATAAACATTTTAATAAATTATATATATATATATATATATATATATATATATATCTATATAGTATATATATATATAGAGATTAGAGATCAGAGAGAGAGAAGAGAGAGAGAGAGAGAGAGAGAGAGAGAGAGAGAGAGACGAGAAGAGAGAGAGATGAGAGAGAGAGAGAGGAGAGAGAGAGAGAGACTCGAGAGAGAGAGCGAAGAGAGAGAGAGCGCGAGAGACGAGAGAGAGAGAGAGAGAGAGAGGAAGAGAGCGAGAGCGCGAGAGAGAGAGAGAGAGAGAGAGGAGAGAGAGCGCTATGAGAGAGAGATCTAGATGCCTCTGAAGCTAGCAGACGAGAGACGCCTTCGCGCTCCTCTCGATACTCGCTTGGTTCCGCTTCATTCCGCCTCCCTCTTCTCCTTTCTTCTTCATCTAGAACTCTAACTTTTCACCGTTATAACCTGTAACTAACTATTGGTTTATATACTAACCAAGTCCTACTGCACTAAATGCAATTGAAATTAAACTCAAACTAAACACAAATACAAATTCAAATGAAATGCAAATGAACTTGTAAATGAATTACATCTAACACAAACCCTTAATTCATATTCAAGCTTAAAAATCAACAACACCAATTTCATCCCTCAAATTGATGAAGTGTTCAATTTTGATTGCCTTAGAAGCACATCTGCTAGTTTCTTTTGAGTGCTGACATGAACAACCCCAAGTACTCCATTATGAACCTGATTGTGTAGAAAATAGTACTTGGTATCAATGTGCTTGCTTCTTAGTAAGACTTATGAAACATTTATTATCAATCATCAACTTGACTGGTTTGCTAACTTTGAACTTCCGTTCCTGTAGCAAATTCACCATCCAAATAGCTTGACAAGCTAACATAGCATCAGCCATGTATTCAGCTTCACATGTTGACAATGCAACCACTGGTTTCTTATTGGAACACTAAGAAATAGGGGTTCCTAGATCCACAAACATGTATCTTGTAATGCTTCTTTTGTCTACTCTATCACCACACCAGTTAGAGTCTGACTAGCATACTAGCTCACCATCATCTGATACTCCAGATAGAAACAAAATTCCATACCTCAGAGTTTCTTTTACATACCTCAAAATCCTGACTGTAGCTTGATAATATGACTACTTTGGTTTACTCATAAACCTACTCAAAATTCCAAATGCATAACATATGTCAGGTCAGGTGTTACGCATATATCTCAGACAATCAACCAACTATTTGAAGGTTATGGCATCTACATCCTAACCATAATCATCAGAGTCTAGCTTATGATTTGTCTCAGCAGGTGTGACTGCTGACTTACAATTCAACAATGCAAGTATCATTAGCAATTCAAGTTCATACTTCACTTGGTGCACATTAATTCCCTTCTCATAATGAAATATCTCCATCCCTAGAAAATATACCATATTTCCAAGGTCAGTCATATCAAACTCATTCATCAACACCTTCTTGAACTTGTTTCTCTCAAAAGTACAACTCCCTGTCATAAGTATGTCATCCACATAAAGACACACCATAATCACATTGCCATCAGAAGTATGTTGCACATCCACAACATATTCCATTTCACATTTCTTAAACACCAGATACTTGAAAAAGGAATGAATCTTCAAATTCCAAGCTCTTGGAGCTTGTTTCAGCTCGTACAAGGCTTTATGCAACTTGTACACCCTCCCTTATTTGTTCTCTTTTACAAATCCAAGAGTTTGTAACACATAAACTTCTTCTTGCAATGCATAATCTAGAAAATCCGAATTTACATCTAAATGTATCCGAGGCCAATTTCTATTTGTAACTATAGCAATAATCAACCTTATGGCTCCATGTCTAGCTACATGTGCAAACATTTCAAAGTAGTCTAAACCATACTTTTGTAGGAGTCCTCTAGCTACTAACCTTGCTTTATGCTTAGCAACTGAATCATCTGGCTTCAACTTTATCTTGAAAATCCATCTCATCCTAATGCCTTTCTTCTTTTGAGGTGGAATTGTCAATTCCCATGTCTTGTTTCTTTCAATAGCCTTAACATCTTCCTTCATGGCGTTTACCCACACCTTCTTTTTGATAGCCTCATTGATGCTAATAGGTTCAGAGTCTACCATCATGATACTCTATATGACTTCCCCTTCAGAATCAGTTTTAGTATCTTGTAGTAACTCAAAATCTGCAAGTTTCCTTGGTATCTGTCTAACTCTTGGTGGTATCTCAAATTGTGTAGGTTCACCTTCAGAAGTAAGGCCACCTTCAGAGGTTGGAACAATTTCAAAAGCTCTACCTTTAGAAGTTCCACCTTCAGAGTCAAATCCACCATCAGAGTCAAAGTTATCTTCAGAGTCACCTTTAGGGTTAGACTCATCTTCAGATTCAGACTCTCCTTTAGAGTCAGAATCACTTTCAGACGCAGAATCCCCTTCAAAGGCAAAATTAGACTCTAGTGTTGACACTGCACTAGAGTTAGATTGATAGTTGCTTCAATCCCATGTTTCTGATTCTTTCACTATGACATCTCTGTTGACTTCAACTTTGTTGTTGAATGGGCAATAGAGCTTATAAACACATGTACTGTTGTAACCTATAAGTAACATGGCCTTACTTCTGTCATTTGATTTCTTTCTAGTAGCATCTGGTATATGTTTGTAACATATTGAACCAAACACCTTGGAATGACTGACACTTTGATCTCTTTTAGTCCACTTCTTAGTAGGAACTACTTCCTTTAATTTCTATGTTGGACATCTGTTGAGCACGTATACTGAAATATCAATTATTTCACCCCATAATTTCTTAGGTAGATTCTTCTCCTTCAGCATGCTCCTTATCATGTCAGACAGAGTTGTATTTCTCCTTTCAACAAGACGATCATGTTATGGAGTGTATGGAGCAGTCACATCATGCTCAATGCCATATTCCTCACATAACTTCTTGAACTCTATTGAGTTGAACTCACCTTCACCATCAATTTTGAGGATCTCCAACCTTTTTCTACTTTGATTTTCAAGCTTGACTTTGAACTTCTGGAACTTAACAAACACATCATGCTTGAACTTAATAAGTGTTACTCATGTCATTCTTATGAACTCATCCACAAATGATACAAAATACTTTTTCCCTCAAAGTGAAGGAACCTCAAATGGACCACATACGTCAGAATGCACCACACATATAACATGAGTTGCTTTTGAAGGATTTTTTTTATGAGAATGACAATCTTGATTGCTTGTCTCTCATGCATATATCACATGACTTTTCTGGTGCCACAATCTTAGGAATTCCATGTACCAGATTCTTTGAACTCCGATGCCCTAAGCTTCTGTAGTCCAGATGTCCCAATCTCTTGTACCGTAACCCACTTTCCCCTTCAGGACTTCTTGAGTGTCTGTTGTTGTAACATTCACATTGAATGTCATGTTTCTTCCCAGTTCATACTGCATAATCAACTTCTGATTACAATCATAAAACTTCAAGAGATTATCCTTCATGTTTACTGGAAATCCTTTTTCAATCAGCTAACACACTCATCAAATTGCTATTCATGCCAGGAACATACCATACATCCTTGATCAATACAATTTTGCCATTGTTCAACTTAACTTTGACATTTCCCATTTCTTTAGTATTCAGATACTCATCATTAACACATATGATCTTGGTCGTTTTACCATAGTTAAAATCAACCGACCATTGCTTGTTTCCAGTTATGTGATTTGAGCAACCAATGTACATATACCACCGGTCTACCATTTATCCACGTACATTCTTAGATGCCATCAATAGTACTGGTTCATCATCAGTATTTACTTTGGATATGTTGACTTATTCATCCTTTGACTAATAATCAGTAACAAAATGGCTAAACTTGTTGCATATGTAGCATTGAACCTTTTTCTTGTCAAACTTCTTATTTCCCTTTTGAACATTCTGATGTTTCTTATCAGAATTGGAGAGCTCTGACTTCTGAACACCACCTTCATACTTCTTCTTGTTCTCTAGCCATGCTTGCTTCTGGTTATTCTTGCGAGAAAAAGCTTTCAGAGTCTGAGCTTTCAAAGCGTCTTCTAACTCTTATTCAGAGTTTCTTTCAGTCAAATGCAACTTTTGTGCCTCTAAGCTACTATGAAACTCTTCAATTCTCATGGTGCTAGTGTTTTTAGTGTTATATAACTACAACTATGTAATTAAATTGAGGAGTAAGGGATCTCACTACCTTTTCAATGATTACTTATTCAGAGAGCGTTTCTCCACAAGACTTCATCTCATTAGTGACCATAATCACTCTAAAGATGTAACCAGACACCTTCTCATTGTTCTTCATGCTAGGACTTTCATTTGCGTAGGGACTGAAGCTCGACCTTCTTCACTTATATGTCACCACTATAACAGCATACCAGTGTATCCCACACCGCTTTCGATGTCGTCGAATCAACAATTTTCTCAAACACCTTTGTATTCACACACTGATGGATATAGAACAGCACCTTCTGATAATTTTTCCTCGTTTCTTGTTGTACATTTCATTGCGCTTATGTTGCATTTTCTACAACTGACATGTAACCATCATTGACGAGATCAATAACATTTTGAGCTCCAAAGAACACACACATTTGAACGACCACCGATTCCATTTCTTTTCGTCGAATACTAGAAGCTTTGTGTTCAAGCTACTGTTTATGGCGTTCATCTTCCTTTTTGTGCAAATCACTCAGTTCTCACTAACACTTGTGTTTCCCAAATCCTGATAATCAACATCTATGATTCTCTCTGATTTTAAACCTCAATTCAACGCGAATTTTAGAACCGAAATCAATCACACACCTCACTATACATGTTTCCATGTGAATCAAATTGGAGCTCTGGATACCAAATATTGGAGTTTAATAATGAACCTCCATTAACAATTGCTAACTAACTTTGTTCAAAATGGAAGAATTGTTACACTCTGTAACTAAGTATTGATTTATATAATAACCAATTCCTATTACATTTAATGCAACTGAAATTAAACTCAAACTAAACACAAATGCAAATTCAAATGAAATGCAAATGAACGTGTAAATGAATTACATCTAACAATTACTCCCTCCATCCCATAATGAATGACTTTTTTAGAATAAAAAATATTCCAAAATAAATAATTAATTTCAATTTACAATACCAATTAATTTCTTTTTTTCTAATTCTTTAGTTAACCAAGACTCCTTAATTTCACCACTTCCTATAGTACTCGATAATGAGTCATATTTTTTTCTCTCTTTTAATTATTCTCATTTTTTTAATATGTGTGAAATGATCAATTGAATTACTCATTATGAGAGGAAGAAAATAATAACTTTCACTCTATTCAACCATTTTATTAACTATAATTAATATAAAAAAATAATCAGTCTCACTTTTTTTTTTACTATATGTGAAATGATCAACTGAATCACTCAATGTGAGATAAAGAAAATAATAAGTTTTACTCTATTCAACTATTCTATTAACTATATTTAATAAATAATAAATTTATAATTAAAATTAATACATATAACTATTTTTTAAAAAATAACGTATATCTTAAATAAATCATTTATTATGAGAACATAATTACTATCAAAAGTCAATTCAAGAAGGGAGAAAAAAAACTAGAGATACAGACAAAATGTGAATTATGGGAAAATTGAAAAAGATAATTAAGGTGAGAATGTGAGGAGCACGAATGTTTAGTGTATATATAAAGATAAGTTGCATGTTCCACTTTTGTCTTTTTAGGTGGAAATGACTTGTTGTGCTATTTTTTTACTATGATTGGATATTACCGTGAGCAACTTGTATAAAACGATTTGATGTTTTCATAATTTCCTATAAATATCAATCAGATATCGTATCTCCAGCTGTTATAGAATCTATTCATATAATCGACATCGAGTGTTGAGATGAAGTTTGCATCATAAAATGTGCATATGATTTTTAAGTACAAAAGAAATCCAGTATCAATGGGTCAGAATCTATTTTGGCTTACTTTTTATAGTATCATTGCATGTATACTTCGTGTTCTACTGACTGTTTAACCGTACGGATTTCATCTTAGTTTTAGTATGTGAACGTGTGATTTTGTCATCAAAATATAGGTTGCTGCTACTACAGAGAAAGAATCACCGTAGAATCTAAATCAAATTCGTGTCAAAGTGGGTTTTCAGAGTCAACTAGAGTTATTGAACGAGTAAATTCATAAAGCAACTAAGCAAATGAAAATTTGGAACTTGGTGGAGGCTAAGATGGTCCTTCATTACTTGTTCTTTTGTTTAGCCAATGAAATTCGTGCAAACTCTATAAAGATTAATTTGTTAAGTGTCGAAATTTTGAATCACAGTATTGATGAAAATTGATGGAGAGAATTGTACCCGGAGAATGAAAGAGAAAAATGGAGAGATAATTAAAGGTGATAATGAATATTGTATTAATTAAATATGAGAATTCCTCTAAGGTATTTATACAAGTGTTATAAAATAATAGAGACTTCAACCATTCAATTATATAATTGAAAAATGCAAGAACTTGAGTCTGTAACCAGTTATACCAAATGGTTAATCGATTATAACTAACATGAAAATAATAATACTTTCAGTGATAACCGATTAATCTCAGATGTTAAACAAATATAACTGCGAAGTTTTGCCTTTTTCTACAGCTAAGAAGTGAAGTTTTCATTGCTGTAATCGATTACACCCCCATGTTAACCGGATACAACACTTGAATTACAAAAATCACTTTTAGCACATCATCTTCAAGTACTCTAAGTCTTACATGCTCATGTTCATCTTCAACCTCTTGAACACATCATTTGTGACTCCCTTAGTCAACAAATCAACCACTTGATCTTCACTTCTACAATATCCTAATCTTAACATTCCTTCACTAACAAGCTCCCTCAAGTAGTGAAACTTCATCTCAATATGCTTTTTTCTGCCATGATCAATTGGATTCTTAGCAAGATTAATCACAGAAACATTGTCAAATTGGAGTGTAACAGCACCCTCACTACTTCCCAACTCCTCCAATAGATTCATAAGCCAAACAGCTTGACACACACATAACAAAGTGACAATATACTCGGTCTCACAAGATGAGAGTGCAACTACCAGTTCATTCTTCGAATGCCATGAGATTGGTGTTCCACTGAACATAAAGATGTATCTAGCTGCAGACTTTTGATCATCTTTATCTCCGTACCAATTGGAATCAGTAAAATTGAGCAAATTGCATTTTCTGCCTGTATCCACTGCGGGAAACAGAATTCAGCAACCAACAGAATCTTAGACATATCTTAGGATCTTCTTGTCTGTTGCCAAGCGAGACACCTTTGGTCTCCCCATGAATCTACTCACAATATCGACACTAAACGCCTAGTCCAATCGCATATTGCACAAATAACGAAAGGATTCAATCAGCCTCCTATACTGAGTTTGATCAACATCTTGCTCATCCTCACTTTTTGATAATTATAGCCTCGATTTAGCCAAAGTAATGACAATATTATAGTGCCCATTTCAAACTTCTTCAATATCTCAAGTGCATACCTTCTTTGGTGCGTGAGCAATCCCCTTTTGGACTTGTGGAACTCAATGTCGAAGAAGTATGTCATGAGGCCAAGGTCAGTCATCTCAAATTCTTTCATAAGTCCACTATTGAACCTAGAAATACACTTTTCATTGTTTCCTGTTATCAACGAGTCGTCTACATATAGACAAAGGATAATCACTCATTCACTCGTATCCGTCTTCACATACACTCCATGCTCGGATACACATTTCTTAAAGCCAACCTCTTTTAGGAAACCATCTATTATTTTGTTCCAAACTCTTGGAGCTTGCTTTAAACCATACAACAATTTCTTCAACTTGTAGAACTTCAGCTCTTGGTTTCTCACAACAAAATCAGAGGGTTGTTCTACATACACATCTTCTTCAAGCGGTCCGTTTAAAAACACAGATTTGACGTCTATTTGGTAAATGGGCCGATTTTTATTATTCATAATACCAACAACTAGCCTAATAGTTTCAATCCTAGCAACTAGTATAAATACCTCTTTAAAGTATATGTCTTCTCTTTGTAAGAATCCATTTGCAACTAATTGATCCTTATGCTTGATTATTTCACCCTTGGGATTTACCTTCACTTTGAACACCCATCTCACACCAATTAGCCTTTTTCCATCTGGTAGATCAACCAACTCTAAAATATTGTTCTCCTCTATAGATTCCAGTTCCCCCTTCATAGCACAAATTCACTTTGGGTCACTTAAAGCCTCTTCCGTTTTAACGGGTTCAGATTTGGCCATAAGTGTAAAATGGACGAAATCATCATCATCATTGGAGACTTTGAGGAAAACCTCTTTGCCTTGTTGATCTTCTGACGTTCTCTTCAATTCGGGATTCGGCAACAGGAGTTTTCGCTCTTTCGGTTTCTGCAAAATCTGAATTTTTCAAAGCTGTAACCGGTTATAACTTTTACGTAATCAGGTACATGTTGTTGCAACTCTTTGATTTCATCGACAATGAAGTATCAGCTGATCACAACCCTTCTATTTGCTGCATCAAACAACTTATAACCACCGATATACTGATACCCTAAAGGTATAAACACTTCTGCCTTATCATACAACTTATTTCTAAGTTTCCCCAGAACATATCGATACACTACGGAACCAAAAACTCTCAAATGGTTCATATTCAGTTTGAATTTTGACCATGCTTCCTCCAGTGTTACCTTCTTAAGCTTCTTTGTTGGACACCTATTCAACAAATAGGTAGTCATGGATACCGCTTCTCCATGTAACTCTTTCAACAAGTTCTTCCCCTTTAACATGTTTCTCACCATGTTCATGATCGATCGATTCTTCCTTTTGGCAACACTAATTTGTTGCAGTGTATAAGGTGGTACTACCTCATGTACAATCTCTTCTTGATCCACTATAAATAACCCCACTTCACCTTGGATACGAATGGGATATAACATCGGTTACACATGCGAGGTAACGAAGGGAGACATGAAAACTTGTCACTTTAGCCTTCAGTTTTTGATTAACCAAGGGGAAAAGTGACACTGGTCATGGGTTCAATCCCTCGCAACTACATTTTTTGGATTTTCAAAACTGAACTGCTTTTTACCTCGGTTTTTAAAAATAACCGAGGGGTAATGTCATGTTTACAAAATTTTAGTTTTAACCATTTTTTTTTCATTTTAATCTGCAAAGCATCAACTTTTTTGACAAATTCTAAATCTTCATCATCATCATTAACGACAACACCAATAACAAAAAAAAAAATCAACAGAATCTTTAAATATTAAATCTCAACAAAAAACAACAACAATAAAACCTATGGAATCTTTAAACATTAAATCTCAAGAACAACAACAACAAATAAACAAAATCAATAGAATCGTTAAATACTAAATTTCAACAATAACAACAATATTAAATATTTTACTTGATACAACTACAACTAACATTAATAAATTAATTTCATGCTTTCTTAACTAACATTAAACATTTTTAATAAAGAACTACTAGAGAAAGGATTACATTAAGAAATCAAACTTAAAATATTTCCATGCTCTTGCTTTCATTATCATTGTTTTCAATATGTTAAGTTAAAATTTCAACACTTTGCATCCAAGATGGATAGTTGTGGTATTCACATTTTAATTGGTTAGTGAGAGTTTCACGCGGATCACTAATGTTTCATATGGATTGATGATTTGGCAATGTCTTGACCATTGTTATTTTATAAATAGACGACAAAGATTCGTTACTTGAGTTTTCATCAAATTGGTCATAAATAAAAAATAATAATAATAATAAAATACGCTATTTTATCCCTCGATTTTCAGCAAAACTGAGGTAATAGGTCATAAAAAAATTTAAAAAAATTAAAAGGTGATAAAATATAGTTACTGGGATTCGAAGACGTGTCCTCTAAAAACTTTATCCCTAGACTTTCAACAAAACTGAGGTAATATGTCATAAAAAAATTTTAAAAATAAAAGGTGCTAAAATGTAGTTGTTGGGACTCCAAAACGTGTCCTATAAATGCTTTACCCCTCGGTTTTCAGCTCAACCGAGGAAATATATGGTATTTTTATAAAAAAAATGTAAATGTGACGCGTCTATGGTTTACACCTTAGTTTTTTGTTGGGTGAGGTGAAAGTTTCGTCATGAAATATAGTATTTGTAGCACTGATCACAAAACCTCTCAAAGTCTTTCGAGACATATCCACCTCCACCATACATTTTGAGCATTTTAAGTTTGTGACTGCTTTGCCTCTCAACCATGGACTTGAGATTTTTAAGCACTTTAAATATCTCATCCTTTCTCTTGATTAGGTATGTCCATAGTTTTCTACCAGGATATTTGATAAATGTGACAAAGTATTTATTGCCACGAATGGTATCTACTTGCATCGGTTCACACACATTCGAATACACCATCTCAAGGTGATTATTCGTTCTACAACCTGCATCCTTGTTGAATTTACCCTTATGTTGCTTATCTTGCACATATTCTTCACAAATTTCAGTCGGTATTTGATCAATGGCAACCCTGTTACCATTATGTTATTTTGCAAGTCTTTGAGATCTCAAAAGTTGAGATGCCCAAGATGATGATGCCATATCTACTCTTCTCGACTTGTTGTTGTAGTAAGAAAGATATGATCCATAAACTTCAACTCAACCTTGAAGATTCTATTGGCAGCCATAGGCACTTTAAGGACCAAAACTCCTTTTGCATCCGTAATATGCAGCCCCTTATTTTCCATGTGAATCATGTAACCCTTCTCAAGCAATTGGTCAATCCTTAGAAGGTTACATTTGATTCCTAGAATGTACAAAACATATTTGATTCCTTATGCATCCATAAGTACACGGCTGTCGCAAAGTAATAAAATAGATATCGAACCACAAAGACCAATGGTTTAAGCACCAGATTCTTATTCAATCAGCGTATACCTAGAGAAATCAAAAATAAGAGTTTAACAAATAGTTTAAAAGAAAAAGCAATTAAATAGAAATAACGGAAAAATCACTTAAATCTCAAGTTGAGGCCAATATGATACGGGGTTACAGTTCATGTTTCTAACACCATCATACGATCCTTGTCATATCTATTGCGAGTCTTTTGCATAAATTATCAAAAATAGATAAAATTGGGCACTACCTGCTTTCGTCAGCGCACTGCCTATCATCGACAAATAATCTGTCGGCTTTCACATCGTCCAAATTATTATTTGATAAGTCGTTACTTTTTACTTGCTATATGTTTTCTCAAATTCGTCTATCGGCTTTCCCATCATCCGGGTTAGGTTTTTTAAAAATTTGTGCTCCTGTATTGACCCACTCTTTTCAGACTACGGTTGATACCTGAGAACCACTTACTTTCGTAACGAAGTTGGAATGCATGAACTCAGACTATAAAATAAGTTTTTTTTTTTAAATTCTCGCAATCGATGGTAACAGGTCATATGATGGGTCATGAAACAATCCCCATAACGCCTAGTCCATGGGAAACTACTCATTCATGGTAAGGGCAAATACAATCACATAGGTATTCATCATCAAACTCATATCAATCAAACAAAGTAGATGAACAATATAAAGAGAATGAATAAAAAACCTGAATTGAAGTATAAACCTTGTTCCACAAATTTCTCCCTTGGAGACTTGAGTTATAAAGAAAAGTAGAAAAATAGAAACTTGGAAACAAGGAGAAAATTACAAAAGTTGTGAACCCTAAATTCATAACATGCTATGAGATTTATAAGGAAGAAAAAAGTGCAAAATATCTTTGATTCAATACAAAATATTCAGATTTGATTTAAATCCAATCATGCCCAAGAACCACAATTAAGAGGAGATATTTCTATTTATGGAAGCAAAACAAAAATTGGAACTTTCTTTCACCTCCCAGCTACGGACTGTAGCAACTGCTACGGGTGGCCGTAGCAGGTCACTGCCTCTGGTACAAAAAAGGGCTTCAAAGGGGGCTATGGTGCTACAGCCCGTAGCAGCTGCTAAGGATGGCCTTAGCAGTCCCCTGAATTTTGTATGATAAAAAAAATCTAAAATGTCATTTTTACTCTGTTTCGCTTGCCTTTGATCCCTTTTATCTTGGATGCTCATTAGACTCTGGAATTCATAATAAAACATAATCCATATCATAAAACATGACAAATGAAAGGAAATCAAACAAAATGCGTTAAAATACTAAAGGAAAACTACTAGAAAAAATGATGCAAATCCCACTTATTAAACTCCCTCCAAACTTAGACTATTGCTTGTCCTCAAGTAAAAAAGCTTGCATTCATGAGTTTTCATATCAATCGGTTACATCATGATAAATCATACGAAAACATGGTCAATGGTACTCATACTTGAGTCTTTATTCTGATCGGCTAGGCCTAGTTCTCTTGGTAACCATCCGACAACGAAGGTATTCACAAGAACACTAATCGCGGTAAAACCACATACCTAAGTCTCTCTTTCAAACACCTCTCCCACTATGCTTTGGGCTTAAGTACCTTTTTCGATTTTCTTCTCCTTTCATTCGGACAATCATATTAACGCCTTTAGAATTATTGATGTCATCACATGCACAAGATTGATTGAGAATTTTTTTCTAGACACCTTTTTATTATATTTTTCTTTTTAGATGAATTTACACACTTTGGCGTTTATTGGTCCACTTTGGGATGACATTTGAGAATCAACCACCATTAGGCTAAATAACCAAGTGAAGGTTACCCAACTTATAATGTCTAGTTGTCTTTATTTCCTTTTCATCATTTTGGCGCCTAAATTATTTATTTCTCAATCGATCATACATACATGCAAGTCTTAAATCATGTCGGACTGTCAATATAAACTAATTGGGAAATACTTCTCATAGCCGAGTACTATAGCATAAACCTACACGTTGGACTCACGTCCTTACTACGGGGGACCTAAGGTGTTAGGGTAATAGCTTGGACGTCATCCAAGACCACTTCTTGCATATTTGTCTTCGTATGCATCCTTTTTATCTCCGATTGGACCTAATCTCACCTATTGTGATATGCATTCGAAGCGCACGCTTCGTGTTGGGTGAGATGTGTGGGTGTAGGGATAACATCCTCCTTCATAGTGGTACCTACAGGGTGGTTAGAATTATTGGGTTCACTCTCATCCTTGGATGTGCTATCCAGAGAGGGTGCCCCACTTGATAAAGCTAATTACTCAGAATATCAATTCTTATCTTTCTTAGATTAGGCAAGTCAATAACATATTGTTTCAGACCATCACTGTATAGGTGTTCCTATCCACATAAATCATCCCTTGATGAACAAGGGCTTTCATGTCAACATTAGTCTTTTCCTTCCATAACAACACCATCGACCACTAAACTCAAAACCAAGGTATTCGGCAATTTGGGTAATCATACCCCCTACTGAAATGTCTCCGGTAGCCGTTCGAGAAATATATCCCAAATAATTAGTCGCAAAGGCAACAAAATTAACAATTCCATTATTGGCCATGCAATGCATGAAAATAGCTCTCTTTGTGTAGCAACTCCGGTACTATCACCTCGTCTGAACAAGGTGTAGGAAAGTGCCTTTTGCACATACCGGAAGCATGGGTTTTTAATTAAGGAGGCCTTGCCCCCATAGCGGTATAGTAGAAATCACCAGAAATAGAACACTAAAAGCTCATGGTATCAAACTCCTTTGGGACATCACCCAACCCATAGATGGACAATTATAGGATACGCCCTCAATTCATCTACATTAAGCTCATGGTCTTGATTAAACATCCGGAATTTAATAGTACCATAGTACATCATTCCATCGGTATACTTACTTTGCAACTTTAAATCTAAGGTGATAAGGAACTCAAGAGTAATTCGCTCAAAGGTAGACGCTTCCTTTTGCATGAATTCTAGTAGACTGATCGAATGGAACATCCTATCTATTTCCACTTTTAAGCAAAGAGTAGTAAGGGTGTTCTCACAAACATACCTCGACGAAGTAATCCTCCACTTGAAGAGCGTTGTATACCTATTTGCTTGTGATTCATCCTCAAAGATGATGTTGTGAGGATTTAATGAATGAGAGATTCCCCTCTTGTGAGGACTCTGATACTTGCTTTCCCTTGTCGGCTCTCTTTGGTGCCATTGATGAATGAAGCTTTTTGAGAAAATTCAAAGTGAAGAATTTTGAGAATTTATGCCCAGAAGTAGGTTTGGGATGGTGAATGGATAAGTTTTTGTGAAGGTGGTGTGATGGTTAGGGGTAATATAAGGCTAAAGTTGGAAGCTTTTTAGTGGAGGACAATTGGGGTTTTGTGAAGGTTTGAAGAAAAGGTTAAGAGGATAATGAAGATGATGAGAGATTTGGAAAGAGAAAGACTATGGTAATGATGGGTTAAAATTCATATTTGGGGTATTTAAATGGAATTAATGGGTGATGGTGTATGAAATTGGAGGTGAGTGGAGTCCCAAGGAGATTTGAATTTGAATTAGATTTGAAAATTTTAAATCTCCCTGCGCATGCCCTGCTACGACCCGTAGCACGTGTTATGGTCGTCCGTAGCAGGGTGTTGGTTCCCCATATTTTATTGGTTTGAATTAGGGTTTTGGGATATTGGTTCGCCCCTTTGACGAGTCGAAATCTTGGAATTTTGGGACTCTCTTCAATCAAAATTCTGAAAATTCCCTTTACTCGTCATAAGTCATTTTTCTTTCTTATCGCTTGTCCTTCTTGTTGAAGCGGGCCTTTGCCTTATTATTATTTCTATCCTCCATCCTTTTCTCATGAGCCTCAAGAGATCTTTGCAGCTACTCTTTGCTCATCATCGCAAGATCCTTCGATTCCTCAATCGCTACAACTACATTGTCAAATCTTGGTGTTAAAAAACACAATATTTTTGTGACAACATACTGCTCTGTGACTAGTTTTCTGCATTCCTTCACTTCACGAGGCTCAATTAGTATCTATAAATCACATTTAAAACCCGTTTCAATGTAAAGGCTATATAATCGAGCTTCTACCCTTCACATTTGAAATTAGGGATATTCATGGGTGTGAGTCGATATGCGAACTCATTGATCTAAACTAAACCAACCTATTAATTACATGAACGTATTCATTTATGAGTATATCCGATCCAACCTGTGATAACCTATGTAGCTTTGGGTCGGGTATTAGGTTTGAGTTTCTCAATCTGTGAACTCGTTGACGTAGAATTAGTGATTTCTTATTATTTTTTATATTTTAAATAAAAAAATAAAATTAGTATATGACTACAAATCACTAGTTTTTTTTCCTAATTTTTCATTCAACACCAATAGTGTTACTAGACTAATATTGGATCCATGATTTTATGTAATTTTAAAACTTAGTATTGTTGCATATTTGATTTTATACCATTTTCAACATATAGATTTTTATGAAAATGGTGTTTTTTCACCTTGTTATTAATATACTATTTTTCCATTAAAATATATTTTGTTTTGTAAAATTTATTACTAACATGAAGTGATATGCACATGAATGAACTTTATTTGACATTAAATAATGTGTTTTATCTCATTTAAGTTATAGAAATATGTGCAAATATATTAAATTGTGTTAAAAAAATAGAATAATTTTTTTTATTTATTTAAAAGTTATTTTATGCATAACTCGTGAACTCAACCTATGAATAAACAGGTTGATTCGGTTCAATTTTGATAATAAAATTACAGATTAAATGATAAATCTAACTCATTAAAAATTAAACGAGTTTTATTGTTAAATCTGATTCAACCCATCCAACTTGCAACCCTATTTAAAATGGTCCGGGATGAATAAAAAATTGTATTCAAACTTGTTCTTTAATGTTAAAAGTGATTTTTATAATTCAAGTGTTGTAACCACTTAACACAGGGGTGTAACCGGTTACAACAAGGGAAACTTCACTTATGAATTACAGAAAAAGGCAAAACTTTGCAGCTGTAACTGGTTAACATCTGAGGTTAACCAGTTAAGACTCAAAGTATTATTATTTTCATGTTAGATGTGCTCGATTAACTATTTTATGTAACCGATTATAGTTCAGAGTTTTTTCATTTTTTATGTCCCAATCATTTTGAAACACTTGTATAAATTCCTTAGAGGCATTCTCATATTTAGTTAATGCAATATTCACTCTCTCTCTCTCTCTCTCTCTCTCTCTCTCTCTCTCTCTCTCTCTCTCTCTCTCTCTCTCTCTCTCTCTCTCTCTCTCTCTCTCTCTCTCTCTCAATTTTCCTCTTTCACTATCCACATTCCAATTCTCTCCACCATTGTTCACCAATCTTATGGTCCAAAGTTCCAACACTTGGCATCAAGCCTAATTCTGATCTACAAACACCTAGTGTGCAATATGAATTTTGTTTCCAATGAAAGGTTCCCTGCAAACCTACCTATTCTTGATGCGAAGAATTATGACAAATGGTGCAAGCAAATGAAATTGTTATTTGACTACCAAGATGTTCTTGAAGTGATCAAGGACAGGGTGAGTCCCTTTGCCCAAGGTTCAACAGATGCACATCAAGCAACAAATGAGGAACAAAAGAAGAAAGGTTTCAAAGTGTTGTTTTTTATCCATCAATGTGTAGATGGTGACAGCTTTGAGAAAGTTGGTGAATGCAAATCGTCACAGCAAGTGCTGGAAATCTTAGAAAATGCTTACATAGGGGCTGATAAGGAGAAGGTGGTGAGGTTACAAACTCATAAGCGTCAACTTGAATTGATTCAAATGGAAGAAGAGGAGACAATCAACGACATTAAAAACTCGCTTTAATGTAAAAGCTATATAAACGAGCTTCTTCCTTTCACGTTTGAAATTAGGGGTGTTCATGTGTGTTGGTCGCTATGCAAAATCGTTGATCTAAACTGAACAAACCCATTAATTACATGAACTCATTCATTTACGAATATAGCAGATCTAACCCACGACAACCTGCATAGCTTTGGGTCGGGTATTAGGTTTGATTTTCTCAATCCGTGAACTCGTTGACGTATAATTAGTGATTTCTTATTATTTTTTATAATTTAAACAAAAAATAAAATTAGTATAAGACTACAAATCACTATTTCCCCCTAATTTTTCATTCAACACCAATAATGTTACTAGACTATTATTAGATCAATGATTTTATGTAACTTTAAAACTAATTATTGTTGCATATTTTATTTTATATCATTTTAAACATATAGATTTTTATGAAAATGATGTTTTTTTCACCTTGATATTAATATATTACTTTTCCATTAAAAAATATTGTGTTTTGTAAAATTTACTACTATTACGAAGTGCTATGCACATGAATGAACTTTACTTGACATTACATAATGTGTTTTTGTCTCTTTTAAGTTTTAGAAATATGTGCAAATATATTGAATTGTGTTAAAAAAATAGAATAAAAAAATATTTATTTATTTAAAATTTATTTTATGCATAACTCCCGAACTCAACTTGTGAATAAACAAGTTGATTCGGTTCGATTTTGATAATAAAGTTATATATTAAATGATAAATCCAACTCATTAAAAATTAAACGAATTTTATTTTTAAATCTAATTCAACCCATCCAGCTTGCAACCCTATTTTAATTGGTTTGGGATGAATAAAAAATTATATCAACACATGTTCTTTAATGTTAAAAGCCATTTTTATAATTCAAATGCTGTAACCACTTAACACGGGGGTGTAACCGATTACAGCAAGAGAAACTTCACTTCTGAATTGCAGAAAAAGGTAAAAGTTTACAGTTGTAACTAGTTAACATTTGAGGTTAATCGGTTAACAGTGACAATATTATTATTTTTATGTCAGATGTATTCGATTAACCATTTTATGTAACTAATTACAGGCCTGAGTTTTTGCATTTTTTAGGTCCCAATCATTTTGTAACACTTGTATAAATTCCTTAGAGGCATTCTCATCTTTAGTTAATGCAATATTCACTCTCACCCTCAATGATCTCTCTCTCTCTCTCCCTCTCTTCTCTCTCTCTCTCTCTCTCTCTCTCTCTCTCTCTCAATTTCATGTTTCACTCTCCACATTCCAATTCTCTCCACCATTATTCACCAATCTTGTGGTTCAAAGTTCCAACATTTGGCATCAAGAGCCTGGTTATGATCTACAAACACCTAGTGTGTAACATGAATTCTGTTTCCAATGAAAGAATCCCTGCAAACCTGCCTCTTCTTTATGCAAAGAATTATGAAATAATGGTGCAAGTAAATGAAAGTGTTTTTTAGCTACCAAGATATTCTTGAAGTGATCAAGAATGGGGTGACTCCCCTTGTCTAAGGTGCAACAGATGCACATGAAGCAACACATAAGGAAAAGAAGAATAAAGGTTTCAAGGCGTTGTTTTTTATCCATCAATGTGTAGATGGTGATAACTTTGAGAAAGTTGGTGAATGTGAATCGTCAAAGTAAGTGCGAGAAATCTTAGAAAATGCTTACGTATGGGTTGATAAGGCGAAGGTGGTGAGGTTACAAACTCACAATCGTCAACTTGAATTGATTCAAATGAAAGAAAAGGAGACAATCAACGATATTAAAAACTCGCTTTAATGTAAAATCTATATAAACAAACTTCTTCCTTTCACGTTTGAAATTAGGGGTGTTCATGTGTGTGAGTCGATATGCAAACCCGTGATCTAAACTGAACCAACCCATTAATCACATCAACTCATTCATTTACGAGTATATCTAATCCAACGTGTGACAACCTGCATAACTTTGGATCGGGTATTAGGTTTGAGTTTCTCAATCCGTGAACTTGTTGACGTATAATTAGTGATTTCTTATTAATTTTTATATTTTAAACAAAAAATAAAATTATTATGCGACTACAAATCACTATTTTTCCCGATTTTTTCATTCAACGCCAATAATGTTACTAGACTAATATTGGATCAATGACTTTATGTAATTTTAAAACTAATTATTGTTGCATATTTGATTTTATATCATTTTCAACCTATACATTTTTTTGAAAATGATGTTTTCTTCACCTTGTTATTAATATATTATTTTTCCATGAAAAAAATTGTGTTTTATAAAATTTACTACTATTATGAATTGATATGCATATGAATGAAATTTATTTGACATTATATAATTGTGTTTTATCTCATTTAAGTTTTAGAGATATGTGCAAATACATTGAATTATGTAAAAAAATAGAATAAAAAATATTTATTTTTTAAAAATTTATTTTATGCATAACTCGTGAACTCAACCCATGAATAAAGAGGTTGATTCATTTCGATTTTGATAATAAAATTACAAATTAAATGACAAATCCAACTCATTAAAAATTAAACGAGTCTTATTTTTAAGTCTGATTTAACCAACCCAACTTGCAACCCTATAAAATGGCCGGGGATGAATAAAAAATGTATCAAACATGTTCTTTAATGTTAAAAGTGATTTTTATAATTCAAGTGTTGTAACTGCTTAACACGGGGTTGTAAACGGTTACAACAAGAGAAACTTCGCTTCTGAGTTTCAGAAGAAAAAAAAAAGCAAAACTTCGCAGCTGTAATCGGTTAACATCTGAGGTTAACCGGGTACCACTGAAATTATTATAATTTTCATGTCAACTATAACCGATTAACCATTTGGTGTAATCGATTACAGGTCTGAGTTGTTAAGAAAATTCTAAGTATGATTTGTTGTGCATATATATGTTATGTGGTATTTAATTTGTTTTGGTAAAAATATATATCATCATATTGTGTAGGATTTGTTGGTTGCAGCGGCCCTTGAAGGTTCCGTTATGTTGGAGAAGGCATCGACCTAGATTATACTATGGTTCATCCAGAAAAAACACCGAACATATGAAAAAAGAAAGCATTGACCATTTTGAGAAGATGTTAGAAGAACAAAGGATTTTTTTGATGAAAAGTTAGATAAGGAGTGGAAAAAATGCATGGAAGGCGTGGAAAAGTTATAAGAGTTGTATGCGGTATGCGAGAATAGTGTTTTATCTGAAATGTGTGATATATATTATGTTGATTCTATTTTGTGTTCCTCTTATTATTATGATGTAGAGAATCACTGGAACCATCCAACAATGTACAAATGAAGATGATGATGATGATCAATTACCTGAAAGAATTGTTGTACGTGGTTCTAGCATAAAAGGAAGTTGTTCAGTCACCCCCTCCAGATATCCTTAAGGACATATTTGCTCCTTCCGCAAATGAAATAAATACATTGACCGAAGAACTTGTGCATGTTGTAGACTCAATTTTTATTCAGCTAGAACATTATCCACATACATAGTTCTTCTATTCCTATCCTAAAAATATAAAGGATTTTATTTTGGAAATGAGTGGTTGGACATACGGATATTACAACTTTGGTACACGTAAGTATATAATATATTGAATATGTCATTATGGTACATTATAGTTCTTGTATTTCCTCACTTATTTTTTGAATTTTGCTTAACTGTTTAGGTGCCTTCATCGTGTTATTATAGAATTAAATAAATTGAATATTTATGGCATCTTGGATCCATATAGTATTCGATGGACAAATAATGACCGGAAAAAGATTGAAGATTATATGCCAGCACAAATAAGTGAGGGGGGAAAAGAATGTTACTTAGACCCATTTATCAATTCCTGAGTAATTTTGAAATTACGCTTTATCTATTACAGTTAGTTTTCATATTTTAGAAAATATTAATTATATATGCTCGTGTTTATTAAGTGGTCATTAAAAATTGAGCATCATATCTCTTAGAACGAATATGGTAACCATATTGTCTTCCTTACATTACCCACTTGAAGCTAACATGAAACTTAATATTTCTAGATAAGTTTATGTTTATGAGACTTTTAGTAATATTTTCTTTGACTTTGTAATTAGTTTAGCGTGTAGTATGTTTAAATCATTTTAAGGATTGTACATCGACACCATTCCTTGAACATTATTAGAAAAAAGTTTGCATTTATCGCGCCTAAGGCAAGTGAATTACTTATGACATTCATTTATATATATAGTTACATGCATGAAATATTTAAATTTGTAGACGAGGAGGCAACTAAAGGGATATGAGTGCTGATATTATGTCATGAAACACATGTTAAACATTGTTTATACCAGCATTGTTGATTCTTGGGAACAGGTATATATTATATATGTCATGAAATGTTTACAATAACATATTAATGTTTAAGTTTGCCATTATTTAAAATCATGTGATATTCAATTTTCTGCACTTTCTATGTAAACATTTATCAATACTACACCATTCTCCACCGACGACTTTAAAATACCTTCGTAAACATTGGTCGTTTTGCTTCAATTCTTTTAAGTCAAAGGGTGATCAAACATGATTTTTTAATATATGTTTGATATATTTGAGATTGATGTAAATAATATTTTTTGGGTTTGATTTAAATGATATTTTTGGCTTTTGATGTAAATGATAATATTGGCTTTTGATTTAATAATATTTAGGTACAAAAAAAATACAGGTACAAAAATACATGTACAAAAAAATAAGGGGTATATATGGAACAATATAAATAAATAAAAAATATTTCATCACAGTTGATCCAGAGGACCGTGGTGATATGTAATGCACCAAATATAATATACCATACAAATGATGAGAATCAAACTCATGACCTATAACTATTTAACAATGGATATTTAGAATAATTGCGGCGATAGGTAGTGTGCTATCTAGTATATCAAAATGGCCACACGCCTGTGGTGATAAATAGAGAACTTACAACCACACCCTACTTCACAATGGTTGGTCACGTGTGATAGTGTATCTCTTATAACTGTGGTTAAAGAGGTTGTCTGTAGTAGTCTAAAGTGCTTATATGGATATGAGTAGAGACTTGTGATGGTCTACAACCTCTCAACCACAAGGCATGTCAGTGTGAATTTCTTAAATCAGTTATTTGATCATGTGGCAATCAATGGTGTATCACGCCCTCACATGCACGAGACTTGTAAGATTGGAATGCCTCTCTCGTAGTGCTTTGAGACTTCACACATGTTATGAGAATATTTTGATATTCATGGTGAACAATTATGAAGTTCTTAGTCATAAAAACTCTTTATATAAATCATTAGTTAAATTTCATGTTTCCTTTATTGAATTTTAAATTGCATGTTTGTCATACCCCGATTTTGACCCTGAAATTTTTTCCCAGTCAATCACCCGTATGGTCATAAAATTTTGCTTCATGCTCAGATGATGGCCCAAGGTTTGATTGGATTTAAGTTTTGTGTTGTCCTGTGGACGAGTTGGTATATCAGGTACCATAATGTAGTTTTGAATCAGGGGAAAGTTGATTTCAATGTAGTGTTGGAATATGTGTATTGGGAACACTTGCATGCAGCAGAAGAAGAAATTGTAAAGAAGCTCAAAATTCTTGCTAAGCGTTGCAATCTACAACCTCTCTTGCAACTACTTTGTAGACAGTGTCCAAAGTGGGGTGCACCTTTCCCCCCAACATTAATCAGCCGGAAGTTATTTTTTTTATGTCGTAATAGAAGCTGAATCGAATGAGTTTGTTGGATGCACATGTAATATATGTTCTCACCTAGTACTGCATTTGCATGCTCACAAAGTTATATTGCAGTCTGGCTGTGACTATTTGCAGGTTTTGTTAAGATTAGGAATGCAAGAGAGTCATTCACAAGTCATAAAGCAATATGTGGAGCTTTGTTGGCTTGGCAATTACGGGATTCTAGTGAACTTGAAGAGTTTGATGAGACATTAGTTCACTTCATTTATTCTGCTTCTATTGGACTTAACCATGAGGGTGAAAAACGCTTTAGGTGATGTGTACCCTTCAAGATGATTCACAGTGCAGGAGATTTTAAAAAAAATAATAATGAAAAATGTCTGGATGTTATTCAATTACTGTAGAGAAGAGAGGAGGAAATTCCTCCCACCAAGATGATGATAAAAAAACAAAAAAACACTCATGTAATACTTCAAGTTCTCAACAGTCTTCAATACTGCTTCTGCTACAAAATTTGCTAACAATGGCCCTGTTTTCTTACAAGGTCACACTCAATTCAAAGGTTCTAACCAAACTTCTCACTCTAAGATCACGGGAAGAACGATGGATTCTCATGATAATCATTCATCTAGTATAACATCCAAGACTGCAACCGCCAAAAACAACAAGGGGTATTGGCTGATGGTCACATGTCGTGGGCTTGTGAGGCATTTTCGAAGCGTCATGCAGAAGAGTTGATCTCATCTCGAGCTTTACATTGGTGTTGGACATTATTCATGATCAAACTTTGGAATCATGGTCTTCTCAATGCCTGTACAATGAACAACTGCAGTTCAATTTTAGAGCGCTTCAAAAACGAGGGATTGGATACTGTCACAAATTGATGAACAAATGTAGAATCGCCAAACCAGTAGAAACTCGAGAAATCAAAAAACAGTAGGAACTTACCTCATCCTTGACATATTGGGAAGTTTGATTACTCGGTTCTTGATCCTGCTGCTGGCCAAGGCTTGTCAAACAGTTTGCAATTGCCTTGATGATCCTGGTTAGGCCAATTTTCTGTAGGCCAAACTATGTGGTATGACTTTGGATGCAGTTTGCTTTGTACAAGCCTCCATCCTAGAAACTTCCTGCCCAAAACAGATCATACATCAAATGGTCATGCACAAATATAAATGACAAACCAAGCCAAAATGTAATAATCTACAATTCAAATTCTAACAGCCTTACATCAAGCCAAGAATGCAACATTACCACGTAATTCGTTTTATATTACACAGTTACCTATAGAGAGAACTTTGAAGGCTTTGATATTATTGCATTGTGGATGTGGAAAAGCGCAGAATAACAATTCAAGAATAATAAGCTCATGATGAGGAGTTTGTTGAAGTCTGCTGGAGAAAATTGCTAGTATCTTCCGACCAAAGCTCATTATCGTTGGTGCTAGTGCTCACCCCCGAGACATTGATTATCCCCGCTTTAGAAAAATTGCAGGTAGCATAGGTGCCTTCCTTATGATGGATATGGCTCACATAAGTGGACTCGTTGCTGCATCTGTGCTTGCCGACATCTTTGAGTTTTGTGACATTGTGACCACCACAACCTGCAGTCACCGCATCAGTTGTTGATAAGCAGAAAGAACTTTTGGTCAATAAAGTTGTTAGAGAGCAAACAAATTCAATTGATGAAATGAGAAGGATATTGAAGAGTATGAATCATTATGAAGCCCTTGGATTTAATCGCCACAAAAAGATCGACGCAGCAGTTTTGAAAAAGGAATACCGGAAAAAGGCTATGCTCGTGCATCCTGATAAAATATGGGCAGTTCCATGTCAAGCGAGTCATTTAAGAAGCTTCAATGTGCATACGAGGTTCTTGCTGACTCTGTGAAGAAGAGAGACTATGATGAACAATTAAGAAAAGAAGAGTCCATGGCTAAAAGTGTCTGCCAGAAATCCCACAGTAGTTCACATCATGATAATACTGAACATCGTTCCGAAGAATCCAGACGGATACAGTGCACAAAGTGTGGTAATTCACACGTTTGGGTGTGCACTAACAGGAGTAAAACCAAAGTCACTCATGAACGCTCCAAGTTTCACTGCAGTAAGAAATTCGAATTAGTCAAAGCGTTAAAATTCCAGAAAATTCCCAAATTGGAATAGAAACAAAATTCAAAGAGAAAGCTTGAGCTCAGATTACCTGTTCCAAAATCTATCATCAAATAGGACAAGCTCGATTTTGAGCACGAAAAGCGCTTCTGGAAATTTCCCCTTTTGAGCTCCATCATACCAATTGAAACCCTAACTGCAGAAATATAAAAGGAGAAGAGAATCAGGAATTGAAAAAAAGAGAGAAGAGAGGCGGAATTGAAACTTCAAAGCAAAATTAAAACCCTAATCCTAAAATACAAGAAAACCAGCGTTTGAAGAGAGGAAGGGATAAGAAAGCATTACCTGAGCTCGCCGTCACCGTCGAAGGTTAGCCGTCCTGTCCAATTTTCTTTTGGGAACCATGGATTTGTCTTGTCGCGCTTTGTGCTTTGTTTGAGAGACGAGAGTTTGAGGACACGCGATTGAAAGAGGGTTTGGTGTGAGTGAAATTGAGAGAGACGCGACTGTTGAGTCATGAGAGACGCAGTGTGAGAGAGACAGAAGCGGCTACGTTGAGAGGGAGAGATTTCTTTGAGCTTGAGAGAGTTTATGAGATTGTGAGAGACGCAGTGTGAGAGAGAGACGGAAGTGTCTATTGCTTCGTTTTCCTTATTTTCTTTTTTTTAATTTATCTTAAACGGAATAAGTCTTTTTGAAACTATTAAAAAAATTTGTTTAAACTTCCTAAACTTTAGTTAATAAATGTTTACACATTTTTAATTCATATTCTGTTGAAGAACCCAACAGCCAGGCGGCTGGGTTTTAATTTTTAGTTCCTCCATCATTTATTAGGATAGTCCAACAGATTTCTATTTTATTAGTTTTTTTATTTTAATTCTATTTTTTTTAATTTATCTTGGTTTATATATTTAAATTAGCATTGTAAATAACAACTAGTCATGAGTGGTCTGGTGGAGAGGGGTGGTTTCTATGGTCTTTAGTGTAGTGGGTTCGATACTTGTATTGAGCATTTTATTTCTTTCAGCATTTGCATTTTATTTTCTTTTAGCATTTTATTTTATGTTTATGTTTTTACTATACTCATGGTTGATCTGCTTTCTTTTAATTTCATCATTCATTCAAAACCATTTTTAAACTATAAAAATCATATTTTTCTCGATTTAATATCGAGCCCATTTTCCACACCTTTGTAAGTCGATTGCTTTTTAAGCATCGCCATCAACCTCACATAGCTTACTCTTGGGCTTTCTTACAATGAGCCGGTTCTCTTGCACTTACACTCATATTTCGCATCATTTGTTGTTTGGGCCTGATCTAATTATTTAATGATTTTGAATCCCCATTCGACAAAATGTACCCCACTTCCCCAATGTGTATATAATGTTGTATTGTTTTATTTCTCTATTTGTTTTAGACACTAACCCAAGAGTAAAATCCACCATTTCTGAAAAAAAATACAAAAATATGACTCGATCCAACGTCGAGTATTTTCTCAATAAACAAATCAATTCATTTCGCCCTCCTATTCTATTCCTTTTCTTTCAAACTTTCATCAAATGCTTTGATTCAACGTCAAGCCATTTTCTCTAATAAAAACTCAAAAAATATTAATTCATAGTCAAGACTTTTTTAATAAAGATGGAAGTGGAACGTGGTGTATACCACGCACTCCTGAGACTAGGATTCGAGATGTATATCTCGCCAATCCTAGCTCTCGCCATCATCCAATTTATCCACTTTGCTCTATCAAACACTCATTCAAATCTTTCTCAAACGTCCATCAATACTTGACCTAGGTCAAGTCATTTTCACAAAAAAACTCAAAATACCTAATTCTTATTTAACACTTTTTCAATAAAGGTGGAAATGGAACATGGTGTATACCATGCACTCCTGAGACTAGGATTCGAGATGTATATCTCGCCAATCTTAGCTCTCGCCATCGTCTAAAATTGTCAATGCGGTTTCTTCAAACCCTTTCTCAATCAAATTCCAAAATACTTAATTCCTATCTTAACCCTTTTTAATAAAGATGGAAATGGAACATGGTGTATACCATGCACTCCTGAGGCTAGGATTCGAGATGTATATCTCGCCAATCCTAGTTCTCGCCATCACTCAAAGCACATCCAACCAATCAAACTCTTTTTTTTCTCGCCGCCGTGCGACCAATCAAAAACCTTTTAAAATGAAAGATATATTGTCTTAAGAGATACAAAATAATGTTTCGGCCACGATTGTTGAGTAGAGATAAATGACGCTTTTCCGAATGTAGATTTGTAAATCCTAAACACTTAAGTACATATTGCATGACAACTCTAGGGCAGAGCTTCCCCCACTTCTAGACCTTTCCGAGCGTCTCCGATCTTGTGGCATGTAGTCCGTTCTATTGCAAAGAGGTAACTGCCTAAGACTCGATTCAGCGAGCTGCGACACCTACTGCTAGGACGTGAACACATCGCCCACTCTCCTTTGACACAACTGGTGTCCTCCTTTTGTAAGTCCATATTCAGATGGCAATCCCTATGTAGCCGAACTACGGCAACTCTGATTCTCATGTTCAGATGAGATACGTAGGCACAAGATGCGATGTCTTGCCGAGTTTGACTAACGACTAACAACTAATCCTTGTTTGCTTTCGCCCTTGTTGCGATCCTTTCTCTCGCCCTCGTTGCGATCGAGACCTTCCCTTTCTCTTGCCCTAGTTGCAATCGAGACCTTTGTTCCCGTAGTTAGCTGAACTACGTTTTGCTCTGATTCTCATTCCCGATGAGATACATAGGCATAAGACGCGACGTCTTAGCGAGCACACTCCTCTTTAACCCATAGGTAGCCGAGCTACGAAGACTCTGATTCTCATATTCAGATGAGATACGTATGCAATAGATGCGATATCTGTGCGAGTCATTTTTCTATTGACCCTTTTAGTAAATAGTACATTAGATAAACACACACCCTTTAGACAAGAACAACAAAAGTGGATCCCGTAGAGTACTATGGATGCGTAGGGGTGCTAATACCTTCCCTTCGCATAACCGACTCCCGAACCCAAGATTTGGTTGCGAGACCTTGTCTTTTCCTTTCCTCTCTTCAGGTTTACTTCTAGCGTTTCCTTTCCCTCCTTTAGGATAAATAACGCACGGTGGCGACTCTTCTGTCACTTCTTTCTCGCCGGTTGTTTTTTCGCACCACCGTATTTTTCAGGTTGCGACAGCTGGCGACTCTTCTGGGGACCGGTTTCCCTAAGCGAGTCCCTCCTAGCTTTTGTAGATTTCTTGTTTGTTGGGTGTTTATGCTTTTGTACAGTCGTTTACTTTCTGCATTTACCTGCTTTATCTTATTGCATTCATGTACATATGTTTGTTGTATCTGTGGGTTCCGTGGGTTGTTTGTTTGTTGGGGTTGGGATTTTTCTATGAGAGATAAGCCCACTACCCAGGCTTGAGTGTACACATAGGTGTTAGAGTGGATAGTCATGAGGCTTGCGTGGTATGTTGCTACGTTAAGTCGTTCATGAAACCCACATCCAGACGAGGTTTCTTTTGGATATATTTTGTCCTATGGGTGTTCCATAACGACAGATATTCCTTTAGAAATCGTCGACTCTGGTGACCATTTCCCGAGAACTCAGTCGAGGCCTCTCCTCCGAGACGCGTTTATGTTAGCTCTGGTGGGTGCATTCTCGCTGCTCAATCCGAGGACCCCGAGACTGGGAACTTGCTTTAGGATATCCTGTTGAGGGGAGTCAGCAAAGGTCTTTTATCCCGTAATAATGCCAAACCTTCAGTGGTAAACGTATTATTCTCGACTGAAGGGCTAAAGCTGACAAACTTCTGTTCTTAGAACCTACCAGTAAGGGGCGGGCTAAATTCAGGAGACCTTGACCTTCAACCAACCCGGTTTTCTGGAGAGGAGTTTTGATCTTGTATTATATTCCTCAGTGGGTTTCTCTTCAGGCAGTGTAACCCGACAGATGTTCAAGCAGATACACATGTCACTGCATTGCATCACATCATTCTGCATTCATATCATTTAACACATGTTTATCCATTTCTAGGGGGTTTACATCTTCTTCTTGATTCCGGTCGGGTTTTTCTGGTTCTCTAGAGATGGATATTGGCAGAAAGAGACATGTCGCCTATAAGTTTCCGGTGGTCTGTCTGAAGCCTATTCAACAGTTGATGAAGTTAATGGATCCTGATTCTCTAGAAGGATTCCGAAAGGATTACGGTTTGATTCTAAGTTTCGTCACGGTTCTTTCCAAGGATCAACATGATGCTCTATTCACACTGCTGCAATTCTATGACCCTCCATTGAGGTGTTTCACATTCCCGGATTATATTTTGGTCCCTACTTTGGAGGAGATTGCCAGTTTTCTCAGAGTTCCTATCAAGTCACAGTTGTTGTTCTACAGTTCTGAGTTTCTGCCCGATCTCAGCATGGTTGCTTCGGCCACATATTTGGGGAAATCAGTCTTGAAGGCTAATATGTGTCAGAAGGGAGGAGTCAGTGGTTTTCATTTGAGTTTCTTGCTGGGAGAAGCAAAGAAGAAACTTGAAGATGGTGACCAGAGGGGTTTCAATGCTGTGTTGGCTCTTTGTGTGTATGGGATTGTCCTGTTCCCTAATGTTGCCAAATTTGTGGACATGGATGCAATACGCCTCTTCGTGTTGGGAAATCCAGTGCCGACCTTGCTAGGAGATTTCTTTCATTCGGTGCACCACAGGAATGAGAATAGAAAAGGAGGATTGTTGAATTGTTGTGCGCCTTTGTTTTATAAGTGGTTCAGTTCTCACCTACCCAAATCAGGAGTGTTCGTTGATGTCGAGGACTCGTTGAGTTGGTCGAAGAGATTGATGGGGTTGAGAGCTGAAGATATTTCTTGATGGTCTGACCGAAGCTTGCTTCGGGCGGATATTATTCACAGTTGTGGGAACTTCCCAAATGTACCTTTGGTAGGAAGAAGAGGAGGAATCAACTATAATCCTTCTCTAGCAGTCAGACAGTTTGGATATGCTTTAAGAACTCCGCCTTTGGAAAAGGATGTGGAAGAATCTCTGTTTTTCCATTCTTCGCCTGATTTGACTGTATCCCGTAAGGCAGCTGAGGCCTGGCTCAAGGTGATCAAGAGAGGAAGAACTGTGCTTGGAAAAGGAGATTGTAGAACTTACCCTCAGTATGGAGAGTGGCTTCAAGGAAGAGTCGAAGAGTTGGGTCTGCCGTTTCCTATAGAAGAACCTCTGTATCCACCTACTCCTGCGCAGTCAACAATGGTGAGCCGAGAGGAGTATGACAAATTGAAGAAAGCCATGGAGGAGCTTCAAATTGAAAACTCAGAGTTAAGTGTGAAGTTGCAAGACTATATGCATCAATTCCATGAGGCAGAATATCAGAAGGGGGAAGCCGTCAGATTGCAAGGGGAAGCAGAAAGGAAATTAGCTGTGGAGGTGGACTTCTTCAGGAAGACAGACAAGGCCTTGGGATCATCCAGTTCTGAGTTGAAGCGAGTCAAGCAACAATTAATGGATGCTCATGGTAAATTGGCAGGGTGGCAAGAGCGATGGGATGCATTTTCAACTTCTCGGAAGGAAAAGGAGGAGGAGATGGTGACCGAACTGACTGGTCAGATGGAGAAATTGGAGACTTTGCTGAAGGAGAAGAACAATGAGCTTCTGTGCGCCCGTTCTACCAATGGTTACATCACCGATCAACTCAATGAGGCTCGAGGACAGATTGAAGAACTTAAGGTGTTGGCAGGTTTGAAGAAATCCAGACTTGAAGAGGTATTAGGAGAAGATGATGGGAATTACTACAGAGAGCACATCAACGAGTTGGATGGAGTTATTCACCAAAGGAATCTGCTTATCCGGCGTTTGATAGAATTCTCAGATCATCCTGACACGATAGCATTGCTGGCTGAAGTGAGGAGCAGTCCTCATGGTTTGTACACAGGAGGCTGAGTCCTAATTATTGCTCCTCCTTTTACTTATTGCTTTGTTGTTGTGTGGTGATGATCCACAGGCTTATTGTGGAGATCCTCTTTTGATGTACTTTCGGCTAAGGCCCCTTTCCTTGAACTTGTTTGTATGATGGTTTCCCTTTATTGCATATCGATCTCAGAAGTTTATCCATGACTCGGTCTTCTTGCACTATTCACCTGATGTGAGATTGGAATCAAGGGGGTAGAATACCTTTTGGATTTGATAAACATGTCATTGCATTTACATATTCATTTTCATATCTTGCATAACAGGTACCGCTGCGGTGTTCTCATATTATTTGGTGTTCCACTAGCAGGATAGCTGATTCGGGAATTCACCGGTACGGTACCCGCAGAAACCAGCAGAAAGCTATGGAGGGTCTACAAGAAGAACTTGCTGAGATGAGGGTCCGCATGAACCAATTCATGGATGTGGTTCAGGGAGTAGCGCAAGGACAACAAGAGATTAAACAAATGATACAAAGGAATCCCGCAACTACTCAACCAGAGGTCGTGACTGATCCTCCAATTGCAGAGGTTAATGGACCGGGGCCTGTCCCGATCCTACATAACAACCTTGATCAACAACCCATCCACGATGATCAAGATGATCAGTTCTTGCTGCCAGAAGACTTTGGTTTGGGCCATGGCATGGATCCCATGTTCAGGAGATTAGAGGAGAGGTTGAAGGCGGTAGAAGGACAAAACCCCCTGGGGGTAGATGTTTCTGACTTGGGATTGGTCCCAGGCGTGAGGGTCCCACCGAAGTTCAAAGTCCCAATCTTTGACAAGTACAATGGTAGCTCTTGCCCGAAGACCCATGTGCAAGCCTACTTCCGAAAGATGGTTACATACTCTGATGACGAGAAGCTACTTATGTACTTCTTCCAGGACAGCCTAGCTGGGGCATCCTTGGAATGGTACATGAGGTTGGATAGAGCCCACATCCGTTGCTGGAGGGATTTGGCGGAAGCTTTTGTGAAGCAATACCAGTATAATGCAGACATGGCCCCAGACAGAACTCAACTCCAGAACCTATCTCTTAAAAGCAATGAGTGATTCAGGGAATACGCTCAATGCTGGAGGGAGACAGCTTCCCGTGTGCAACCTCCCATGTTGGAAAAGGAAATGGCCAACATGTTCATGAATACGTTTCCTGGACCTTACCTGGAGCGTATGGTGGGGTGCAATGCCTCCAACTTTGCTGATGTGGTCTCTACCGGAGAGAGGGTGGAGAATTACCTGAAGGCCTACAAGAGCCACAATGGAGGTGGATCTTCATCAGGAGTAAAGAAGCCATTTATGGGAGGACAGAAGCAGAGGGAAGGGGGTGTGAATTCTGTGTCTTCATATCAAAACAGGAGGAATAATTTTCAAAACTATCATCAGCGACCGTATGTTGCAGCTGTGACTATTCCGGCTGCAGCACCACTACAACAACAACAACCACAACGTCAGCAAACTCAGTATCAACAACAACAACAGCCAGGTAACAGACCCGCCTATCAACAGAGGCAGAGGATGATGGACCGGCGTTTCGACACTCTTCCAATGTCGTACGCTCAGCTACTTACAAGTCTTCAACAACTACAACTTGTGCAGCTACCCACTCTGGCTCCTCCGGTTGGTAGACTTCCGGTGGGTTACGATGCCAATGCTAGGTGTAGTTTCCACTCTGGGGCACCTGGCCACAATATTGAGAACTGCAAAGCTTTTAAGCACGTAGTTCAGGACCTCACAGATTCAAAGGCTATCAACCTTGCACCGGCTCCTAATGTCGTCAACAATCCCATGCCACAGCATGGTGGTGCAAACGTGAATATGCTGGAAGAAGAAGCCAAGTACGTTAAGGATGTATTGAAGTTGAAGACTCCGTTGTTGGAAATTAAGGAATGCTTGCTGCAGGCCGATGTTTTCCCCGGTTGTGGGAAGGGTTGTTTGGATTGTGCTACACAGGGTAAAGATTGCTTGAAGCTACAGCAGGGTATCCAGGTCTTGCTTGACAATGGTATCCTCCAAGTTGAAGACTTGTCTGTCAAAGAGTTTGCTGAAGGGGTAGTTGAAGAGGTGTTTGAAGATGCTGTTGAAGAATTCACAGATGTTGTTCCTGTTGACTGTGTATTTCCCATTGATGTATTTAATTTTTCAAATGTTGTTGCTGATATACCAAACAATGTGTCTGATTTTGATGTAACTGAACTTGATTCCGATGTTCCGGATGTTTTTGTTTCAATGAATGAGATTTCTGAGTATGACTATGATGTCGCTACTATCACCATCTTTTACCCGACTAATCAGATCAGTGTGCCGGAAGCACGACCAGTGCCGCCAGTGCGACCGTCTACTATGACCATCACAACCCCTGGTCCTTTACCTTTCACCAGTGAAAGGGCCATTCCGTGGCATTATGGGGGGAGTGTATACACACACGATCATGGGGTGGAACGACCTTTGAAGGTAGAAGAGGGTCAGAAGTCTGAACTCGAAGTTGAAGGTCCCGCAGTGGACAATGTTGGTGGAATCGGGCGATTCACCAGGAGTGGCAGACTATTCTTGCCACCTGTTACCCAAGCTGAGAGCACTGATGCCGCGGTTAAGGCCAAAGGCAAGCAAGTTGTAAATGAGGGCACTTCTGCACCCCGGACTGGCTCAGAGCCTACTTTCTCGAATGATGTGGACGAGCTCTTAAGAATTATAAAGAAAAGCGACTACAAAGTAGTCGATCAGTTGATTCAGACGCCGTCTAAGATATCCATTCTCTCACTCCTATTGTGTTCAGAGGCACACAGGGAGGCACTTCTGAAGGTCCTTAACGCTGCATATGTGCCTCAGGAGATCTCAGTAAACCAGCTAGAAGGGATCATTGCAAATGTTCATGCAAGCAACGGGCTGGGTTTTACTGATTCTGACTTAACACCAGCTGGACGCAACCATAACAAAGCTTTGCATATCTCAATGGAATGCAAAGACACCGTGTTATCTCATGTTCTGGTGGATACAGGTTCCTCTCTCAATGTGCTACCCAAGAGAGCCCTGTCAAGGTTAGAAGTAGAAGGTTTGATCTTGAAACCTTCTGATCTCATGGTGAGAGCCTTCGATGGTTCTAAGAGGTCGGTGTTTGGAGAGGTAGAATTGCCAATTCAGATTGGATCACAAACCTTCAACACCGTATTCTATGTGATGGATATCAGTCCCTCGTACAGTTGCCTTCTGGGTCGTCCTTGGATCCACAATGCTGGGGTAGTCTCCTCAACACTGCATCAGAAGATCAAGTTCCCAGTCAATGGAAGAATTGTCACCGTCTGTGGTGAGGAGGACATACTGGTAAGTAACCTGTCTACCTTCAAGTACGTAGAGGTAGAAGGTGAAATTCATGAGACTCTCTGTCAGGCCTTTGAGTCAGTTCAGATCAAGGATGCGGCTCCGGTGGAAGGGGTTAAAGTAGGAGCTCCTATCTCATCTTTCAAGCAGGCGCAAGCCTTGGTGGATTCAGGTATTGCTCCCGGTTGGGGACGTCTGTTGGAGTTACCAATGAAGGACGAAAAGTTCGGGATTGGGTATCAACCAGCGCTGACTTCTACAACTTCAGCACTTCAGACTCGTCAGGGGCTGATTACTTTTTCCAATGCTGGTGTCATCCAATATGGCCAGATCTCTGCGATCAATGATGAAAATGGAGATAGTGATTGCGACATCGACAACTGGGTGCGTCCGAGGATCCCTGGCGAAGTCATCAACAATTGGTCTTCCGAGGAAATTATCCAAGTCACTCTTCTAGAGGAGTAATTTTTCTTTGTTTATTCATGCATGTCCAAGTCTTACGTTCCGCCCAGGGCGTAATGACTCATTGTAGGGCTCATCTATGTGAATACCTGCATTGTTTACCATAAATGAAGGACGTCTTTTGCATTCAAAATCTTGTTCACTGTTTTTCTATTTTTACAGTTTTCAAAATTTCAAAAGAATAAAAATATTTGGCAATGTTTTGTTTAGTTTTCACTCACTGTTCACACTCATAAGCACATACCATCACTCATGCAGATGCACATCACCAGATCCTATTGATAACGATTCTGCTATGGCTCGCTTCGACTTCGAAAACCCAATCTTCCAAGCTAAAGAAGAGGGTGATGAAGACTGTGAACTCCCTGAAGAACTTGCCAGGCTGTTAAAGCAAGAGGAAAGGGTCATTCAACTACATCAAGAGGCTACTGAAGTGATTAATCTCGGCACCGAGGACGCCAAGAGAGAAATCAAGATAGGGGTTGCTTTGGAAGACGATTTAAAGAAGGGGTTGATTGAACTGTTGCAAGAGTATGTTGACGTCTTCGCTTGGTCTTATCAGGATATGCCAGGGCTTGACACAGACATTGTGGTACACCGTTTACCTCTCAAAGAGGGTTGTCCTCCGGTCAAGCAGAAGCTCAGAAGAACAAGACCAGAGATGGCTGTCAAGATAAAAGAAGAAGTGCAAAAACAGTTGGATGCAGGGTTTCTAGCGGTTACCAATTATCCGCCATGGGTCGCAAACATCCTTCCAGTACCTAAGAAGGATGGAAAGGTACGGATGTGTGTCGACTACCGGGATCTGAACAGAGCCAGTACTAAAGATGATTTCCCATTACCTCACATCGACGTTTTGGTGGATAACACAGCTCAGTTCTCGGTATTCTCCTTCATGGATGGCTTTTCTGGCTATAACCAAATCAAGATGGCACCAGAAGACATGGAGAAGACAACTTTCATAACCCCATGGGGCACCTTCTGCTACAAGGTGATGCCGTTTGGTCTGAAAAACGCTGGGGCAACATATCAACGAGCTATGGTGACTCTATTCCATGATATGATTCATCATGAAATCGAGGTTTATGTGGACGATATGATTGCCAAATCTCAGACAGAAGAAGAACATCTGGTGAATCTGCAGAAGCTGTTTGAGCGTTTAAGGAAATTCAAGCTGAGGCTTAATCCGAACAAGTGCATTTTCGGGGTGAGGTCTGGAAAATTGCTAGGTTTTATTGTTAGCGGAAAAGGGATTGAGGTGGATCCTGACAAAGTGAAAGCAATACAGGAAATGCCTGAGCCAAGAACAGAGAAGCAGGTCCGTGGTTTCTTAGGGAGGTTGAACTACATTGCAAGGTTCATCTCTCATCTAACAGCCACGTGTGAGCCAATTTTCAAATTGTTGAGGAAAGATCAGGCTATCAGGTGGAACGATGATTGTCAAAGGGCTTTCGAGAAAATAAAAGAGTATTTGCAGAGTCCCCCTATCCTCATGCCTCCAGTCCCAGGGAGACCGTTGATTATGTACTTGACAGTGCTAGACAATTCCATGGGTTGTGTTCTCGGTCAACATGACGAGACAGGTAGGAAAGAGCATGCCATATACTACCTGAGTTAAAAATTCACAGATTGCGAGTCGAGATACTCAATGCTTGAAAAGACATGTTGTGCACTTGCATGGGCTGCTAAGCGATTGAGACAATACATGCTGACTCACACAACCTTACTGATCTCCAAGATGGATCCAGTCAAGTACATATTTGAGAAGCCAGCTCTCACCGGAAGGGTTGCTCGTTGGCAAATGGTACTGACAGAGTACGACATCCAGTATACATCCCAGAAAGCCATCAAAGGGAGTATTCTGTCAGACTATCTTGCTCAGCAGCCGATTGATGATTACGAGCCGATGAAGTTTGATTTTCCAGATGAAGACATCATGTTCCTCAAGATGAAAGACTGTGAAGAGCCAGTTGTTAAGGAGGGACCTGATCTAGATGAAAAGTGGACTTTAATGTTTGATGGGGCCGTCAACGCTAGAGGAAATGGAATTGGTGTTGTCATTACCACTCCGAAAGGTGCCCACATGCCTTTCACCGCTCGTCTGACCTTCGAGTGCACCAATAATGAAGCTGAGTACGAGGCCTGTATCTTGGGTATTGAGCAAGCCATTGATTTGAGAATCAAGACTCTGGACATCTTCGGAGATTCAGCTCTAGTGATCAATCAAGTGAATGGTGATTGGAATACTCTCCAGCCCACTCTGGTCCCCTACAGAGATTACACGAGAAGATTGTTGACTTTCTTCACAACAGTAAAGCTGTATCATATACCTCGTGATGAGAACCAGATGACAGATGCTCTTGCTACTTTATCCTCCATGATCAAGGTGGTTCGGTGGAACCATGCTCCTAGGATCGATGTTATGCGCCTTGATAGGGCCGCGTATGTGTTTGCCGCTGAACTAATAGTCGATGACAAGCCCTGGTATCACGATATCAAGTGCTTTCTGAAGAATCAAGAGTACCCTGCAGGGGCATCCAACAATGACAGAAAAACTTTGAGAAGATTGGCAGGCAGTTTCTTCTTGAACAAAGACGATGTGCTGTATAAGAGGAACTTCGACATGGTTTTGCTCAGATGCGTGGACAAACACGAGGCGGACATGTTAATGCAGGAAGTTCATGAAGGTTCCTTCGGTACTCATGCCGGCGGACATGCAATGGCTAAGAAATTGTTAAGGGCGGGTTATTACTGGATGACCATGGAATCAGATTGTTTCAAGTATGCTCGGAAGTGTCATAAATGCCAGATTTATGCTGATAAGGTGCATGTACCGCCGAATCCTCTGAATGTGATGTCTTCGCCGTGGCCGTTTGCAATGTGGGGCATTGACATGATTGGAAAGATTGAGCCGACTGCTTCCAATGGGCATCGCTTCATCCTTGTTGCCATCGACTATTTCACCAAGTGGGTCGAAGCAGTGTCGTTTGCGAATGTCACCAGACATGTGGTTGCCCGATTCATTAAGAAAGAAATCATTTGTCGTTATCAGGTTCCTGAAAGAATCATCACTGATAATGGTTCCAATCTCAATAACAAAATGATGAAGGAGTTGTGCCAGAACTTCAATATTCAGCATCATAATTCTTCCCCCTATCGT